>NW_024749657.1:8821120-8836120 GCF_018991925.1 Homarus americanus
TACACACGTATTAGGTGTCAATCCGTGCACATCTAGTTTATTGTGTATACTTATATAAATTATACTACCTGTTATATAAATTACCAGAAATGAAAATTATTATAGTCGGGTATATAAATTAAACTATTAAGTATATATAAACTATAAAAATCAGATATATAACCTACCCTACAATTAGACCAGATATATATATATATATAAACTACACGACCAGATATACAAATTACTCTCCCAGGTATATAAATTAGAACATCAGGTGTGCAAATTACACTCACAGGTATTACATGAATTTAGGGAGCGAGAGAGGTGAAAAACTTGAGTTCCATTACAGCGAATTACCTGGACAGTGTAAAAATAATAACACCTTTGGCTATTAATCTCCTGGGTGGGTAGGGGGGAGGTGGAGGGGGGGTAGGGGGAGGTGGAGGGTGTGTGTTATTGAGATACGTAATCTAAGACCCTAGTGGTAAGGGTTATTATATACAGGTTAGTGAGGAGGAAGATTCTGAACCTCGTTTTCTTTATTAGTGAGGGAGGGAGGGGGGGGGAGGGGAGAAGGGGGACTAGGTTATTTATTATTCGATAATACTTATTTTTTTATTTAATATCAGGTAGAGGAAAAGATATTAAATATAGATGATAATAATTTTTATTGTTTATTGTGGTGGTTTAGATTTCGTTTGTGTCTTTGTTGTTGAGTTTTATTAAAGTGAATTTTACGCCTTTTTTTTTAATTGTGTTTCATTATTGGTAATAGAGAGAATTTCTTTGTGAATTTGTTTAAAAGATGTTGTCTGTCGGAGGAAAAAAGACGAAGCACCTAAAACTAAGACCTATTGAACGGTGCTTAATAACCCTGGTGGTAGTTGAAGGACCTAAAACTAAGACCTATTGAACGGTGCTTAATAACCCTGGTGGTAGTTGAAGGACCTAAAACTAAGACCTATTGAACGATGCTTAATAACCCTGGTGGTAGTTGAAGCACCTAAAACTAAGACCTATTGAACGGTGCTTAAAGACCCTGGTGGTAGTTAAAGGACTTAAAACTAAGACCTATTGAACGATGCTTAATAACCCTGGTGGTAGTTGAAGCACCTAAAACTAAGACCTATTGAACGGTGCTTAAAGACCCTGGTGGTAGTTAAAGGACCTAAAACTAAGACCTATTGAACGATGCTTAATAACCCTGGTGGTAGTTGAAGGACCTAAAACTAAGACCTATTGAACGGTGCTTAATAACCCTGGTGGTAGTTGAAGGACCTAAAACTAAGACCTATTGAACGATGCTTAATAACCTTGGTGGCAGTTGAAGCTCCTAAAACTAAGACCTATTGAACGATGCTTAATAACCCTGGTAGTTAAGGAATTAAATATAATACCTAGTGAATGATACTTAAAGACCCTGATGGTAGTTGACCCCACATTAGGTTAGGTTAAGGATACGAGGTTAAATAGGAATAACTTTAGAATAAGACTTCGGATATAGGGTTAGCTTAGGTTAAATAACGTAAGGTTAAATTAAATATGACTTTGCTTTAGGATAAGACTTCAGAGAATAATTTACCTTCATTAGCCAACAAACATCACTCATTCAAACCTCTAATGACTTTTTGGATCCACTAATGAGCACCTTCCCTCAACCCAAACACAGATTATATATATACAGTATATATATATATGTGTGTATGTATGTATGTATGTATGTATGTATGTATGTTTACAGAAGCTCCTGAACTCTTGTCAACATAGGGGAGAGACTGGACAAGTGTGTTCTCCTGCTGTGTGTATTGTTGTGTTGTATGATGTAGGGTGAAGGAGAAATAACTGTGTGTGTGTGTGTGTGTGTGTGTGTGTGGTGTGTGTGTGTGTGTGTGTGTGTGTGTGTGTGTGTGTGTGTGTGTGTGTGTGTGTGTGTGTGGTGTGTGTGTGTGTGTGTGTGTGTGGGTGGGTGGTGTGTGTGTGTGTGTGTGTGTGTGTGTGTGTGTGTGTGTGTGTGTGTGTGTGTGTGTGTGTGTGTGTGTGTGTGTGTGCTGTGGTGGTGTGTGTGGTTGTAATGACAAATATATATCAGAATATTTGAAGCTCATCCAAAGACCATCTGCAGGTCGCATGTAGTACACGCAGTTTATTTCATCTTAAGTTAACTCTAACTAATCTCCAAACAAGATATCTAATATAAACAAACGGATGTGTAAATCACCATCTTGTTTGGTCATTAACTGACTATTAACGCCTGGCTAATGGTATGTGGAGAATTAATGGCTATATTAAACAACAGTTAATTAAAGAGTAATGGCATCTCGTTATCATATCAGTAGTGATGATGTATCAGACGAAGAAAGGTTGACCCTACAACAATGACAACTATCCGATATAATAGCGAGTATAATTAAGGGTCATTAAAAAAAACAAGCCTAATTACTATCACCATCTCAATAACTATCATATTAACAAAAAAATTAACATTAACATATCAGTAACATGAAGATCTATTTATTATTATGGTGTTGTAGTAATACTGGGTCGTCACAGGTGTTAATTTCTTCAGTCGTCACAGGTGTTAATTTGCCCTCACGTCTCAGTATACCTGGCATAAGGTGTTAGGCACAGTAATGAGGGATATTAAATTGGTGAAGCAGGTGGAGAGGAATACAGTATTCTCTTTCTCGTGTGTGGATGTGGGCCATGTTGAGGGGGGTGGGTGGCCATGTTGAAGGGGGTGGTACATGTTGAGGGTTGAGGGGTGGGTGGGCATGTTGAGATGTGGTAGGTGGTCATGTTGAGGGGGTTGGGTGGCCATGTTGAGGTGTAGTAGGTGGTAGGCCATGTTGAGGGGTAGAAGGTGGTGGGTGGCCATGTTGAGGGGTAGAAGGTGGTGGGTGGCCATGTTGAGGGGTAGAAGGTGGAGGGTGGCCATGTTGAGGGGTGAAGGTGAGGGGTAGGTGGCCATGTTGAGGGGTAGTGAAGGTGGAGGGTGGCCATGTTGAGGGGTGAAGGTGGAGGGTGGCCACAAGGGGGGTAGAAGGTGGAGGGTGGCCATGTTGAGGGGTAAGAAGGTGGAGGTGGCCATGTTGAGGGGCAGCAGGTGGAGGTGGCCAGGTTGAGGGCAGCAGGTGAGGGTGGCCATGTTGAGGGGCAGGTGGAGGGTGGCCAGGTTGAGGGGCAGCAGGTGGAGGGTACCAGGCACAGGTTGAAGCTGCCAACAGGTGTACTCACAGGTTCAGATGAAAGAATGTTAAGTCAACTTAGCACCGACTCAGGTTAATTCACTCTGAGAATAAAATTGAGGCGGCTGCAACCTTCACTCCATCAAGGCTGGGTCGTACACCGTACCGTAACTAACTGACGCTGGCATCGTGACGCTTATCGGTAACTACGGTACACTGACGCTGTCGTACCGTAACTACGGTACACTGACGCTGTCGTACCGTAACTAAGGTATACTGACGCTGTCGTACCGTAACTACGGTACACTGACGCTGTAGTACCGTAACTAAGGTACACTGACGCTGTCGTACCGTAACTACGGTACACTGACGCTGTAGTACCGTAATTACGGTACACTGACGCTGTAGTACCGTAACTACGGTACACTGACGCTGTCGTACCGTAACTACGGTACACTGACGCTATGTATGTATGTATGTATGTATGTATGTATGTATGCATGTATGTATGTATGTATGCATGTATGTATGTATTGTATGCATGTATGTATGTATGTATGTATGTATGTATGTATGTATGTATGTAAGTACGTATGTATGTATGTATGCATGTATGTATGTATGTATGTATGTATGTACGTGTATGTATTGAGCAGCACACCGTCATAATTACCAACACCATTTTACAATCCCGACGACCATTTGAGCTGCTGGGCAAACTTCACTCACCTCACCTCTGGCAAACTTCACTCACCTCACCTCCGGCAAACTTCACTCACCTCACCTCCGGCTCGCTTGATCATTAATCCCTCGAAAATTACACATAATCTTAAGGGGATCTACAGCCTTACCTTCCAACTATAACTTACTGCACTAGGAGCCTTCACAAACACCATTTTTAAAAGACCTTTGTGTATATGATCAGGAATACGTGTAGGAGTTAGCATCCGTGTGTTGAAGTGGAACTGATTGAGAGAAGAGGGGACAACAAAGGGAATTAGAGGAGGAGAGAAGAGAACAAAGGGAATTAGAAGAGAAGAGGGGAGAAGAAAGGGAATTAGAAGAGGAGAGAAGAGAACAAAGGGAATTCGAAGAGGAGAGAAGAGAACAAAGGGAATTAGAAGAAGAGAGAAGAGAACAAAGGGAATTAGAAGAGGAGAGAAGAGAATAAAGGGAATTAGAAGAGGAGAGAAGAGAACAAAGGGAATTAGAAGAGGAGAGAAGAGAACAAAGGGAATTAGAAGAGGAGAGAAGAGAACAAAGGGAATTAGAAGAGGAGAGAAGAGAACAAAGGGAATTAGAAGAGGAGAGAAGAGAACAAAGGGAATTAGAAGAGAAGAGAAGAGAACAAAGGGAATTAGAAGAGAAGAGGAGAGAAGAAAGGGAATTAGAAGAGGAGAGAAGAGAACAAAGGGAATTAGAAGAGAAGAGAAGAGAACAAAGGGAATTAGAAGAGAAGAGGAGAGAAGAAAGGGAATTAGAAGAGGAGAGAAGAGAACAAAGGGAATTAGAAGAGGAGAGAAGAGAACAAAGGGAATTAGAAGAGAAGAGAAGAGAACAAAGGGAATTAGAAGAGGAGAGAAGAGAACAAAGGGAATTAGAAGAGGAGAGAAGAGAACAAAGGGAATTAGAAGAGAAGAGAAGAGAACAAAGGGAATTAGAAGAGGAGAGAAGAGAACAAAGGGAATTAGAAGAGGAGAGAAGAGAACAAAGGGAATTAGAAGAGAAGAGAAGAGAACAAAGGGAATTAGAAGAGGAGAGAAGAGAACAAAGGGAATTAGAAGAGGAGAGAAGAGAACAAAGGGAATTAGAAGAGGAGAGAAGAGAACAAAGGGAATTAGAGGAGAGGAGAAGAGAACAAAGGGAATTAGAAGAGGAGAGAAGAGAACAAAGGGAATTAGAAGAGGAGAGAAGAGAACAAAGGGAATTAGAAGAGGAGAGAAGAGAAGAAAGGGAATTAGTGGAGGAGAGAAGAGAACAAAGGGAATTAGAAGAGGAGAGAAGAGAACAAAGGGAATTAGAAGAGAAGAGAAGAGAATTATCATCATCTCTCATGTTCTTTATTTTACAACAAAGAAAGAAAAATGAAGAGGAGAAATGAAGGGAGGAAGATGCGAAGGGAATATTATGTAATGAAGAAAATAACAATATGTCAGGTACTTTCAAATGGAGAAAATAAGAAGAAAGAAGAATGAAGACAATGAAGACAAAAATTGCCCTAACGAAGAAAAAAGAAGAAATACAATAATACAATAAAGACGAAAAGACAAGAAGATAAGATTAACTCTCTCTTTTACACTTTCTCTATCTCCACTATTCTAACTTTTTATTTCTCTTCCTTTCTTTGGTGTAGGAGAGAAATAGAGATAATTAAAAATAAAACACGAATAAATTGAGGAATAAATTGCTTGAATACACAAATAAACTCAATGCAATTTTATCTATATGTATTTTTTTTACAAATTGAAATGCACCAAAAAATATAGTTTTCGTTATTTAGTATTTATATAATATGGCATATTATATGTGCGTGGTGAGAGTGGGTAATATTATTGGCTATTTTTTTTATAACTCATTGTTTGTTATAGCCGGCTAGATATATCATGTTTATATCTTGCCGAAAATCCCATCATGGCCGGTGGAATATATCATACATATATAGCAGCTGAATCTCCATCATGTCTACTAGGATATATTACGAGCCTGATAGGAAGGAGGGAGTATTATAGCCTGTTTCCTCAGTCTTATGCACGTAGACTGACGCTGTTGGCCCCTTGAGTAGCTATAATATGAAGCTAAAATCACCCTTGTCGATATGTAGTTTGTGGTGATGGTGTTATGTTGGTGGTGATGGTGGTGGTGGTGGTGGTGGTGAGGGAAAAGTATTTGTGGATTTTTGCCTCTGTCTCTCTCTTTCTCACACACACACATCCATAATTAGTTGATGGATCGCTTAACAGGGGTAGGAGGTATGACAGGGGTGGCAGAGGCACCCTTCAGAGACGCTAACATGGTTGCTGTGTCAAGATGAAAGCAAACATAAACTAGTGTAATGTCTGTTATCACTTTCTCTACTTCCCACTATTGAGGTCAAATGTTCCTCACCTCTCACCAACAACGAAAGAGAGAGATAAGTAATAATGACAAAAGTAAGGAAGAGAAGAGACGCAACACACAGGGAGGTGCGTTATTGGTTTTAGGCGGGAGTTATGAGCTGATGTGTAAAGGAAAATAATTAACTTGGTGTAGCTCTTGAAAAATTAAAACAGATATTGTGTTTATATATATATATATATATATATATATATATATATATATATATATATATATATATATATATATATATATATATATATATATATATATATAAATATATATATATAGTTGGAGGACAGACATCTGGGACAGCAGATTAGTTCAGCCAACAATATTGACACAACAGAAATCAATCCATTACAGTGTGTGTGTGTGTGTGTGTGTGTGTGTGTGTGTGTGTGTTTATGTTTTGCATTACGTAGAATAATTACGACACATTAAAGAAAAATAAACATCCTTTATAATTTATGACTCACAGCAGCAACAGCCGAGGCAGGAGGCGGCGCTACACGACAGACAGACTCGCGCCTCGGCACAACTTTAATTCGATATGAAAATTACCCCTCTTGGTATAATTACCCACCTTTGTTTGAGTGAGTCTTTCTCCTGGCCTCGCTTCCTTCCTCCTCCTCCTCCTCCTCCTCTCTCTTTCATAGATGAGAATTCTTTTACCTCCGTTGCATCGAACCAACTTTGCAACGACGCTTGCATTTTAATTGAATTAGTAATATTGATATTGCATACCTAATATGCTCTCTGGCCTGAGGGGGACGGCGGCCACTGGCAGCAATATTATCCCGGGCGAACGAACAGGGCGTCTCGTCTATTACACCGAACACGAGCGAATAATTTTCTTTCTCTCTCTCACACACACAGGCCCGTTTAGCCGTGTTCATTGCCCATAAACCAACAGGTATACTCTTATGGCTCCAGGCAGTAAAGAAACATTGCTCTATCTATCTTATTGTATACGCCTCCTTCCCTCCATCCCTTCCTCCCTCTCACCTCTCCTCTCCCTCCCTCTCACCTCTCCTTCCTTCCTTCCTCCCATCTCCTCGTTTCATTCCCTTTACCTCTTCCTACTCTCCCTCCCTTTCACTCCCTCCCTCCCTTTACCTCCTCCCACCCTCCCTTCCCCACCTTCCTCTCACTTCTCCCATCCCTCCCCACCCTCACCCCCCCTCCCCCCCACCCCCCCCCCTCTCACCCCCCCTCCCCACCCCCTCTCTCACCCCCCCTCCCCCCACCCCCTCTCACCCCTCTTCCCCTACCCTCCCACACTCCCCTGCCTGCTGTTCCATGCCACACACATCTCCCGGGAGCCGACAGTGTAACATATTTCACCCAGAGACCTGTTGATACGTGTACACCCCACACACACACACACACACACACACACACACACACACACACACACACACACACACACACACACACACACACACACACAAAAACAGCCACAGTCACCGTCACATTCTGTACATGCAGGTACATACATAATAATTCATAAATATACGTGTAAATATAATAATACCAAAGGACGCACATGCACAAAAACAAACACACATACACACGAACACACATCCCCACACAGATACGAGTACATAAAACTCCAAAATATTGTCATAGAAAAATACGATACACACACACACACACACACACACACACCATCAAGATCTCAAAACAAATTTCACATCCTAATAAAAACGTAACCTTATTTTTATTGTTTGGGAAGGAGGAGGGGGAGGGGGAGGGGAGGGGAGGAGGGTCCTATTTGTCGCTCTGATAATTAAACGCTATACACCTCCCTCTCCCCACACCCCCTACCCCCTCCCCACTCCAACTCTCTCACCCCAACTCACCACTCTTCACCCACCCTACCCTCCTCTCTCACCCCCTCTCACCCCCACCCCTCTCCCTCACCCCCCAACTCACCACCTCACCCAATTTACCTCCCTCTCTCACCCCTCTCATCCCCACCCTCTCCTCCCCTCTCCTCTCTCTCTACGGATATTAGCTTCTATTTTTTTTTACGTCTCATACAGGATATTCAATTTTCGCTCCACCCTGTTCAATATTACCGGCGGCGAGAGGAGGCAGACTACCTTTAATGATAACTATGTTCTTTCTTTTCTTTCATTTCTTTCTTTCAGTGATTTCTTTTTGCAGGGTAACTTGTCTTTGTTGTCATGTTATTTTTTGTATATTGTTGTTATCTGTTATCGATGTTTACGGTTTTTATGTTATCTTTTGTTTCCTCATTTCGTTCCTACTTGTAACTTTCTATTTTCACTAACCAAAAATCGTAAGACTTAACCTAACCTAACCTAATCCAGCTTTATTAGAGATATTAAGAGCCTCGGTACAGCTTTCTCTTCACAATATACCATCCGTCAACTCTTCCCTGTCAGAGGAGGAGTTCCCGGGAGTCTTACAGCCGCTTGGTGACTAGAGAAGGACCCGGGATGAGACAGTAATACAAGTTAATGAAACGAACTGCATATGAGAGTGTTAACTGAAGTGGCCGTCGGGAGGAGGAGTAACTGTGTTAATGATATGCTTAGGTTAGGTTTGGTTAGGTTAGGATAGGTTAGTTTTGGTTAGGTTAGGTTAGGTTAGGTTAGTTTTGGTTAGGTTAGGTTAGGTTAGGTTAGGTTAGTTTTGGTTAGGTTAGGTTTCCAAGCTTATACCCCAGGATGATAGGTATACAGACACTAGGGACTTATATTATACTTTGGATGATTGATATTGAGCCTTCACAAGGTTTAAAATATATCCCAGGATGATGGATAGTATAAACGCCAGGCACTTTTCAATTATCCCAATATGATAGACGCTACCTAGTCTTAATATATTATACCAGCAGCCACGACAGATACTCACTCCTCCAGTAGCCACGACAGACACTCACTCCTCCAGTAGCCACGACAGATACTCACTCCTCCAGTAGCCACGACAGATACTCACTCCTACAGTAGCCACGACAGACACTCACTCCTCCAGTAGCCACGACAGATACTCACTCCTCCAGTAGCCACGACAGACACTCACCTCCAGTAGCCACGACAGATACTCACTCCTCCAGCCCGACAGACACTCACTCCTCCAGTAGCCACGACAGACACTCACTCTCCAGCAGCCACGACAGATACCTCCTCCTCCAGTAGCCACGACGATACTCACCTCCAGTAGCCACGACAGATACTCACTCCTCCAGTAGCCACGACAGATACTCACTCCTCCAGCAGCCACGACAGATACCCACTCCTCCAGTAGCCACGACAGATACTCACTCCTCCAGTAGCCACGACAGATACTCACTCCTCCAGTAGCCACGACAGATACTCACTCCTCTAGTAGCCACGACAGACACTCACTCCTCCAGTAGCCACGACAGATACTCACTCCTCCAGTAGCCACGACAGACACTCACTCCTCCCTCAACCTAATATAGCCCCAGCTGCCATATTGGACTCTATAATGAAGGACATACCAGTTCAAGACAAAATTTACATGTTTAATTTAACTTTGTAAATTAAATAATTATGTTTAGTAGGCGGTTAATTAACACAGTGTCGTACAAGACCTACTAAAATAAGTGAACCCGGGAAGGTATTTAACATCTCAAGGAAAACAGTGCTTGGTGTTAGTTCATTGTGAGTTAAAATATATTACTGGTTTAAAAGGTAATACTTATAATATGATACTGACTTAGAAGGTAATACTTATAATATAATACTGACTTAGAAGGTAATACTTATAATATAATACTGACTTAGAAGGTAATACTTATAATATGATACTGACTTAGAAGGTAATACTTATAATATAATAGTTACTTAAAAGGTAATACTTATAATATAATACTGACTTAGAAGGTAATACTTATAATATAATACTGACTTAGAAGGTAATACTTATAATATAATAGTTACTTAAAAGGTAATACTTATAATATAATACTGACTTAGAAGGTAATACTTATAATATGATACTGACCTAGAAGGTAATACTTATAATATAATAGTTACTTAAAAGGTAATACTTATAATATAATACTGACTTAGAAGGTAATACTTATAATATGATACTGACTTAGAAGGTAATACTTATAATATAATAGTTACTTAAAAGGTAATACTTATAATATAATACTGACTTAGAAGGTAATACTTATAATATAATACTGACTTAGAAGGTAATACTTATAATATAATAGTTACTTAAAAGGTAATACTTATAATATAATAGTTACTTAAAAGGTAATACTTATAATATAATACTGACTTAGAAGGTAATACTTATAATATGATACTGACTTAGAAGGTAATACTTATAATATGATACTAACTTAGAAGGTAATACTTATAATATAATACTGACTTAGGAGGTAATACTTATAATATAATAGTTACTTAAAAGGTAATACTTGTTTTTTACCTTAACTTATTACTACTAATCTCAATGTAATGATTTCCTTAAATGTAAGACTTAAAAAAAGGTAATACAAACGTGATGTAATATTAACCTCACACACACACACACACACACACACACACACACACACACACACACACACACACACTCATACACTCTCTCTCTCTCATAAATTATTCATTATAAACACACAAAGTCAATTATCCTTTCACTTGCTCTCTTTTAAACATTCATCAGTAAACATTCTCCTCTCTTTTATCTACGTTACTTGGAGAATATTTATATAAACACTCCTAATGTATGACCAATAAACATGGTTCTGTTGTCTATTATGTTTAAATGTTAATGTTTGTAAGTTATTTTGAAGATAAGGAAATGTTTTTGTGTATTTTTCTGTGTAAATTGTAAAACATTCATGATTTGCATTAACTATTACACTAAAATTATTATCACCTTGTTGTGTTAACTGTAAAATATTCATCTTTTGCACTAAACATTATCATCCATTCTCATGTTAATTCTTAAAATATCCAAGTAAAACATTCAACATTTACACTAAACATCACCATCACCTCGTATAAACTGTAAAACATTCCCGTGAATCATTCAACATTTACACTAAACATCACCATCACCTCATATAAACTGTAAAACATTCCCATAAAACATTCAACATTTACACTAAAAATTACCGTTACCTTTTCCTGCCTATATTATAAAAGTATTCTTCACTTGTAAATCACTTAAAGAAACAGTCCCCACCCTGATCTATCTCTTTCGCTTGTACACAAAGGACATACACAACAGCTTGGTCGATGTACAGCTGCCAGGGTAGAATAGACAGATCATCTATTGTTGTTGCTCCTCCTGTGTATACCCCCCCCCCCTTTATAGAGTTTTCATCAAGCTTCAAATAACCTCAGAGGTACGAATCCATTACTCTCATTCGACAATCAGGGTTCATTCGGGTTCATTCAGGTTCACTTGGGTTCGGTATTGGTGTGGGTTTTTTTTCGTCTTTCGTATCGAGTTTCGATTAACATGTATAGAGACTCGGGTTCATTCGGGTTCATTCAGGTTCACTTGGGTTCGGTATTGGTGTGGTTTTTTTACGTCTTCCGTATCGAGTTTCGAGTAACATGTACAAAGACTCGGGTTCATTCGGGTTCATTAGGAGAGTTCATTCAGGTTCACTTAGGTTAGGTAGTGCTGTGGGTTTTTTCTTCTTCCGTATCAAGCTTCGAATAACAAAGGGTTCATTCAGGTTCACTTGGGTTCATTCGGGTTCATTCAGGTTCACTTGGGTTCATTTTTTGACATTCACTCAAAAGAATTACCAATCGTGTTATACCGAATCTTGGTCATCGGTTAACGTTCGTATTAATGAAGATTTCCCAAAGCCATATAACGAACCTCTTCTAACGCTGGCCTTATAACGAAACCTACTCCTCCACTAGCGTTTATATAAAGACTATTTCCTTTACGTTATATCGACAACCTGCCCGTCTTGTTTTATTTTATTTTCTATTTTTGTTTGTATAAATTGAAAATAATCAAGTGTATTTTTGTTATCAGTTAAATATTGACTAATTAGGTGTTATCGTCGGCACCTCGTAGTGGATGTCTCTCTCTCTCTCTCTCTCTCTCTCTCTCTCTCTCTCTCTCTTTCCCACTATCTCTCGCTGTATCTCCCTCACTCTGTACCTCGTTTTCAAAATATTTATCCCACATTCACGCGACAGGTGGGACGTCGGATACAGATGGTCAGATTATCAATCCCTCCAACGCCTGGCATTGCCCTCCGTCCGCCTTGGTGAAAAACTACCACCCTTATTTTTCTCCACGTCTTCCAGGGATTCCATTATCGAGGTACGGATCGCTGGATAAATGCACTGAAAATATTATCCATCCACTAACGTCGTCGACTCCGTTTCACTTTCTCGAGTATGTTGTCGATGCCGAGTTTGGAAGCGACTACCTTCATCTTTCTTTCTCTCTCTTCTCTCTCCTTTATCCTTGTCTTCCTCTTCCTCCTCCTCCTCTTTCCTCTCTTCTTCATTTTTATCTTCCTCTCTCTTCTCTTCTTGTCTCTTTCCTCCTCTTTCCTCTTTTCTTTATCTTCATTTTCTTCTCTCCTCTAGTCTTCTCTTTTTCCTCTCCTCTTCTCCTTCCTCTCGTCCATCTCCTCTCCCTACCTTCCCTTTCTCTTTCCTCTTCCCTTTCTCCTCTTCTGTCCTTGTTTTCCCCTCTTTCCTCTCTTCTTTTTATTCCTCTTTCCTTCCTCTCTCCTCTAGCCCTGTCTCCCCCTTTCCTTCCTCTCTCACTCTCCTTCCATACTCCCTCTGTCCTTACATCCCCTTTCTTCCCCTCTTCTCCCCACTCCCCCTCCCTCTCCTACCCTCATCCTTTCCCCTTCTCCCCCTCTCCTTCCCTCACTTCCCTGCCCCCCCTCCCTCCTCCCACCCTCCTCCCCTTTTCCTCGTGTCACCTGGATATTCTAATGAGTTTTTTTCACACGTCTAGATAGGCTACTCAGTTCTAATGGGCTCTCAACCCTCTCCTCCAGAGCATTCTAATTGGTTCCTGTGGTGTTAATGGGACGCCTAATAGTTTTAATGTGTTGTTCGGTATTTAGTCCTAATGGGCCCTCAGTCCTAATGGGCCCCTACATTCGTTATAGGCCCTTACACACAGTCCTAATGGGCCCCTAGTTCTAATGGGTTTCTTCACGCGTATTTGACCACCACAACTATAATGGACCCTCATACCCAGTCCTAATGGGCCCCATGAAGTCTAAGCAGTAGTGGCTATGTAGTTCTATTGTTCCACGGTTACCGACCTGCAAAATTACTGCTTTACTCAATGACCGACTTGGGAAATTACTGGTCTGCCAAATTTATTTCTCCCTGAATTAGAGACTTGCACAATTATCGACTGACTGACTTATATAAGAACTGCCTTATATTGTTACTGACTTAAATAATTACTGACTTAAATAATTGCTGACTTAAATAATTACTGACTTAAATAATTACTGACTTAAATAATTACTGACTTATATAATTATTGACTTATATAATTACTAACTGTCGATAATTCCAATCCTGCAAAAATTTCAACCCAACGAAATTACTGACCGGCCAATTATCTAACTTGTTAAATTACCGACCAAAGACACCGAATCTGAACTCACCAACCGGCTCCTTCAAACACACACACACACACACACACACACACACACACACTCACACAGACACACACATAAGAAGTATACCTTTGAAACTAATAATTTTTCCCCCCAATTGAATTTAACTTTTTTTTTGTAAACTCCAAATTAAAACAAATTCGTAAGCCACAGTTGCCACAACCCACGAGTATTTGACCCCCATTGATTTATTTAAAGCAGAAAGACAAGCAATTATCTGTATGCAACGTGAGAGTTCCTTTTTTTTATGAGGGGGGAGGGGAGGGTGGTGTGGTTGGGCGGGGTTGGCCGAGAGAGGGGAAGGGGTAGGTTGGAGGAGGGGGAGGGGTGAGGGGAGGGGAGGCTTGTGTTATTTGGGCAATCCGACGCCCGTGACAGGAGGGATGACGCGCTGGGTGATTTTATATTTGATACCGTCGCTGTTGGCATTTGTAAAACCTGACAATTTTATAAATGGAGTTTTCATGGAATTTAGGGCAGGTTTGTTGGGTAGAGATACGGACGAGGTTGGTGTATGTGTGTGTGTGTGTGTGTGTGTGTGTGTGTGTGTGTGTGTGTGTGTGTTATGTGAGATAGTGAGGTATTTTAACTAGTACAAGTATGAAGTGTAAATATTCACTCTCTCTCTCTCTCTCTCTCTCTCTCTCTCTCTCTCTCTCTCTCTCTCTCTCTCTTGTTTTTATTTGTTTTTTTCCCACAGTGATCAACCTGACACCACCTGACTCCCCTGGTAAAAGTGTTGATGCTTGAAACTGATGTGATGATGCCGTGCTGTTTACGGGGGCTGTCTTTGGTGACTCAAATGTCCGCCTTGTTTGACTTGACTGGTGGATATATTCGACGTGTGAGGGATATTTGTTTACTTATAGCCTAATACAGAGACGTTGATTTGCTCTTGTTCGTAAGTAATAATAAATAATAATAATAATAATTAACGGTTTATTGAAAAAATTCTGCAGCCCGAAGACTGAAAATATACATTGGGCATAAATGACTTATTACATACATTGGTGGTTTAACAAAAGCCTTCATTAGAGAAAGGTAAAGGAACATACAGTGAACATACAGATTAATGTAGGTGTTGAACAGTAAACT
>NW_024749657.1:8841120-8908620 GCF_018991925.1 Homarus americanus
CATTTCTGTTGCTTCTGTGGACCATTTCTGTTTCTTGTAGGTTATTTCTGCTGTTTGTGGTTCAGTTAGATGTCAGTTAGGTTAATTTAAATAAGACTGGTATTAGGGTGAGTTAGGTTAAATTAAATAAGACTGGGTTAGGTTAGTTAGGTTAACTAAATAAGACTGCTTAGGTTAGGGGTGAGTTAGGTTAAATTAAATAAGACTGGGTTAGGTTAGGGGTGAGTTAGGTTAAATTAAATAAGACTGGGTTAGGTTAGGGGTGAGTTAGGTTAAGTTAAATGAGGCTTGATTAGTTCAGAGTCATTTAAGTTAGGTTTAGGTTATGTTAGGTTAGGTTCTGGGACCAGGATCGTGAAATTATATGATCTGCCGCACCTCCAGCCTTCCACCTCAGTGGGCGAGTCTGTCAGCACCAAGACCTTCACTAGGAAATTATCTGTGGCTCTCTTAGCTCTTTGGCTCTCTTGTGCACCGAATACCATGGCCCTCTTAGCTCTTTGGCTCTCTTGTGCACGAATACATGGTTCTTTGGTTTGGCCTTGCGAATATGGTCTTTAGGTGGTCTTGACGAATAATGGTTTCTTGTCTGGCTCTTGGCACCGAATACTGGTTCTTTTCTTGGCACCGAATCATGGTTGTCTTTGGCTCTGGGAATACCATGTTCTTAGATCTGTTTGTGACCGAATAGGCTCTTAGATCTTTGGCTCTCTTTGTGCACCGAATACCATGGCCCTCTTAGATCTTTTGCCTCTCTTTGTGCACCGAATACCATGGCCCTCTTAGATCTTTTGGCTCTCTTGTGCACCGAATACCATGGTTCTCTTTAGGTCTTTGGCTCTCTTGTGCACCGAATACCTGTAGCCTCTGTTTCACCCACTGGTTTTAAGACGTTTGGGGAGGAGACTGTACTCTGGGTGATGTCTTCTTGTGTGTCCGTCTCTATCTGTCTGTACTCAAGCGGTTTCCTCCAAAGTTCTGTTGAGGTGTTGGTCGTGGGATCACCTGATCGTTCTCGGTTAATCGTCTTTGGTAATAGGTCAGATGGGTCCTGGTCCTTATAGCAGTAAACTTAGCTTAACCTAACCTAAGCTAACATAACCTAACCATACCATTAGGAGAAGGAACTGGTGTTAATGGGGATCACAGGCTGTCAGTAACGTGGGGACTCTTCCTGTCGGGGTATATGCGGAACTTCATCTACTGTGAACCTTCCCAGGAGCCAATGTGGGTAGCAGCAACAGCAGCAGGCCACTTAGCCGCCATAACACCTTTACCTTCATGCGACCATTCCTTGTTATTGGGAGAAATTGGGCAACGCCTTCAGTAGTGAGTCACCCGTTGACGCCTTCCACCTTCAGGGTATTACTTCACCACCTTCAGTACATACCGCACCTAGTTACCGCTATTCTAGGGAGGTGTTGACTCATTTGTGATCTATACCATCGTAGGAGTTAATTATTCCCAGGTGGTGACGACACTCCTCCTACACCACCACTACCACCTGCCACGCCCTCCACCACCTCCGCTCACTCCGGGAATGCAATAACACCCCAACAGTGTTCCCATCCAACACGATGAATACTCCAATTTCAGCAGCTGCATGGCTTGTGTATCATTGATCTCATCGTAGCCCCAGCAGTAGCAACCATTTGCAACATTGCAACACCTCGCTGTTATTACGGCCTGGAGCACACAGGCGGGACAGGGTTTCTCTCTAGTATAATCCTGTTCCACTATTTTTGACCTTCATTCCCCACCTCATACAGCGCCTTAACGAGAATTCATAAACCGTTCAATACTCTAAAACTACCTTTGAGGTTAAGTGAGAGAGGGAGGGGAGGAGGGGAGAAGGAAGGGATTAAGGAGACGGAAGGAGGAGAAGGAGGAAGGGGGGGGCTCTACTCTCCTGGACCAAGTTGTATCGAGTAGCTTAGGTATAATCGGGTGATTCAGTAGTTCTAATTAGGGCACAAATGGTATCGTATCTCAGGGAATATAAGTGAATATATCCGCCCCCGATGCCTATGACGCTCTATAGGTGATTACAGGTGATGACGGTGAGACGGTAATGATGGTGATAGTAATAATAATAATAATAATAATAATAATAATAATAATAATAATAATAATAATAATAATAATAATAATAATCATCGAAAAACAACAATATTATTAACGATACAATTATTATCATTAGTATATCTATTATCAAAAATACCAAAACCACAATAGAAAGATTAAATGAAAAACAATATTCCCATTCTCTACTGATTCACCTGACTCATCTGACTCACCTGACTCACCTGACTATACTGATCAATACTTCCTAAGATTATTATTTAAAAGTGCCCTAGGGTCAATATTCCTCTTAAGTGGTTATGCAAGAATACACCTCCTGGCTTGACTACAGCTAAGATACCACAATAATAATGGCCTGGAACTTGCGCTGAGACTCTACCTGAGACTAGATAGGGTCAATTGGGAAGAGTTAGGTTAGGTTAGTGTGTGGGAGGCTGTTACTGGCTGTGGGAGGCTGTTACTGGCTGTGGGAGGCTGTTACTGGCTGTAGGAGGCTGTTACTGGCTGTGGGAGGCTGTTACTGGCTGGGAGGCTGTTACTGGCTGTGGGAGGCTGTCTGGCTGTGGGAGGCTGTTACTGGCTGTGGGAGGCTGTTACTGGCTGTGGGAGGCTGTTACTGGCTGTGGGAGGCTGTTACTGGCTGTGGGAGGCTGTTACTGGGTGTTACTGGCTGTGGGAGGCTAACCATCTCACCCCCCCAGGTTGCGTCAAGGTAATATAATCAATAGGTGGAATAAGCCGGGGTGCCTAAACTTCAGGAGATCCAATAGAATTAAGAAAATCTAATTAATAACTCATATACAAAGTTAATAACAACTAATAACACAGAGAGTAATACATAATAATTACATTTAATTTTTGTACAGGTGAAGTGGAATTACAGCGAAGGAATAAGAAAATTACATAATAGTTACATTTGTTTTGTATTAGTATTGTGTGTAGCGCTGTAATCTGGGTCCGAAGGTGTAATTATTATTTCCACTCCCTTGGTTATTATTACGACGCGTGTAATTACCTTTATTAGTAGCGGTAATAGTTATAATAGCAGTCATAAGGAGCACCAATTATTGTTATTGTTGTTATTATTATTATTGTCATTCTTCTTCTTCTTCTTCTTCTTCTTCTTCTTCTTCTTCTTCTTCTTCTTCTTCTTATTTATTATTATTATTATTATTATTATTATTATTATTATTATTATTATTATTATTATTATTATTATTATTATTATTATTATTATTATTATTATTATTATTATTATTAGTAGTAGTAGTAGTAGTAGTAGTAGTAGTAGTAGTAGTAGCAAGGTATTTATGTACGTTATCCATTAATAAACGTCTAAATCCATTTCTAATTTATGGATTATTTTTTCACTCTGTCTTCTGAAGTAATTATCAATAAACGTAAAAAAGTGTAACCCCGCGCCATCTGTTGTTAAATATATGAAGTGTCAAATCTATCATCCGCCATCTGTTGGTAGAGAATGTAACTATAACACTGCGACCACTGTTATGAGAGGAGGTACGGGGGTTGCTTTGCTTTCTTATGGTGCTGATTCACCATCGATAAACAACACTATTCTGGGAAGGAATCCATATAAGAATAATAATGGCCACAGAACTCTAAGCAGTATAGAGTCGTTTATAAGGAAATAGAGGAAAAAAACATAAGATAACTTTACTCTCTAGCATTTTCGTCGCAAATTTATATTTTCAGTTTCACTTAACAAATTACAGTCAGCCAATTAGCGGTAGTGTTGGTGTCACGTGATACTCCCACAGTTCCGGAGTTGGGACTGTCAGTCTCAAGTTTGGCTTCTCTGTGTGAAGGTTCTTTCTCAGAACTGCAAACTATTCAGCATGTTTTCGTTATTGTATTTTTTTACAACGCCGCGCTGCTAACTGACATTATCAAGGCCTATGGTGTGTTGCAAACTTCTGTAAAGTGTCCAAAGTGTGACTGCCATTATTGGAAAGACACCGCAAAATCGCCAAGACAAAAAGGTAAGATTGTTTTCAGTGTTCCTCCTGGATTTTTTTTTTAAACTATGGGTGTGGTGAACAGCAGATCATAAAAGGAGGAGTTGCTGGCTGACTCTGGTAGACAATGTTGAACCCGTCTCCCCGAAGCAGAAAACAGGCGTAGTAACTAATCATTTTCACAATTGTCTTCATTCACTCTTGACTCCTTCACCAATGTCGGCACTGAAGCATCTCTTCCTGTTTACATATTTATAGTTATATTACTGATAATAGATGGCGCGGTATTTGTAGTTCATATCACTGTTAATAGATGGCGCGGTATTTGTAGTTCATATCATTGTTAATAGATGGCGCGGATGCATTATTATGGGTTCGTGGTAAAAATGATTGACTACAGTTCAAAGGAACAAAATAACACCGTTCATAAAATAGGTTAAATTCCTAAGACGTCATTAAAAATTATTGATTATCACAAAATGACCTCTTAAAAAGTTTTCCGGATAACTATAAGATTTTTTTGCCAGTGAAATTTAAGAGTTTCGAGAAATGTTAAATACTGATGGTGTTAGATGGTGTTAGGTGGTGTTATTATGTGTTAGCTGGTGTTATAATAGCATGTTGAGGACTTGGTATATTACACGTATTGTTAGCAGATGTTATCAAGTGTTACGAGCTGTGTTAGCTGGTGTTATCTGGTGTTATTATGTGTTAGTTGGTGTTATTACGTGTTAGCTGGTGTTATCATGCGTTAGCTGGTGTTTTTATCATGCGTTAGCTGGTGTTTTTATCATGCGTTAGCTGGTGTTAGGTGTTAGGTGGTGTTGTTATGCGTTAGCTGGTGTTATGTGTTAGCTGGTGTTATCCTGTTGGTGTTATCTAGTATTGTGATTTGATACATAGTGTTATAAGGTGTTATAATGAGTGTCGTGTGCTATCCTGTTATCATGTTCTATAGTGGCGTGTGTTATACAGTTATTTAAATGTCTGTCTGTTGTATCATTTGGCACTGTCATGGTCTATTAGGTGTCATGTGTGTGTCATATCGTGTTACCTTGAGTGTTATCTCGTGTTATGCGGTGCTATCGAAAGTTTCCTGTTATCATCTTCGCTGTGTTACTAATGTTATTTGGATAGCCTCTCTCTCTCTCTCTTCTCTTCTTCTCTCTCATATACCATAACAAACAAATTTCAAAACAAACAATGATTGGGCTCAAACACATACTCGATATAGTGGACGTACAGTTGCACCTCTTCCACCACCCATTCTTCCTTACCTTCAACCAGTCTTCGCCAGTTAATATTCGCCAGTTAGTCTTCGCCAGCCAATACTCGCCAATGCTATTTTCGTTCGCTACTGCTGTTTTCGGTAGGTGGTCTTCGCCAACGGTGTTTTCGCCAGGCGCTGAGGTAAGAAGAAGAAAAGTGAAGCTCGCTAACTTCTTCCCGCGACTTGAACTTTTAAATTAAGTTCTGCAGGTCTCATGAATTTGCCTCCCAGGATATTTTATACAGTGTTGGAAGTTTGACTAAAATATTGTTTAAGTTATACAAGATCCTCAAGTTGGTCACAGAAGATCGTCACCCTCCTGTGTTATGTGGGGGAGGGGAGTGGTTGACGATAGATAGATAGATAGATAGATAGATTGATTGATTAACTAATATCCTGACTGACAGATAGATACTAACTCACAACTGAGGTCCATACGTGAATAAATAGATAGATAAATAGATAAATAGATTGATTGAATTATGAATAGACAAAAGAATACACACTAGATACCTTGACTCGCCTTGACTCGCCTTGACTCACCTTGACTCACCTTGACTCGCCTTGATTCACCTTGACTCGCCTTGATTCACCTTGACTCGCCTTGACTCACCCTGACTCACCTTGACTCACTGACGCAGCCCAGGCTCACCTTCTTGTACCCGGAAGAATTTGGGCAAGGTGAGAAGATCGATAGGTAGTACTCAAAACTAGGAATCATTAAACATTGGGACCCCATTAGGACCTGGGAGCCCGTGTGTTAAGTACTGGGGGCACACCTTAATAGTATCACCATTAGGACCAAACCTCATCTGAACCCAAGGCCCCATTAGAACCTCAGTCCCTATTAAAATATTAAGACCCCCCCCCATTAGAATCTGACACCTCCTATTGACACTGAGTCCCAATTGACCTCTAACTGATAAAAATAATGGACCTGGATTCTTGCCAGCCACAGAGTCCTCCAGATCACCAAGTACCAAAAATTAAAACCAGTTGGCGTCAGGGGGGGAGGGGAGGGGAGGGGAGGGGAGGGGAGGAAGAGACCGAACTTGTGAGAAGAGAGAGAAAAGAAAGAAAGAGAAAGGAAATTATCTCTGATCTCTTTAAAGTTAGGGAGAAAGTTGTTAATGGGAGTGTTTGAAGGTGGTGGGGGAAATGAGGTGAAAATAAGATGATGGTGTGAGAGCTGGGTATGTGGGAGGAGGGAGGGGAGGGAGATGATGTAGGAGGTATACTTGTGTTTATGTTAGTATGTGATTTGACTTGTTAGTAGTGAGACAGACAGAGACAGACAGAGGAACCAAACCGATTGACAAAAAGACATACACACACACACAGACAGAATTCCTCCAACACGCACTAAATGAAACAGTCCAACAAAACTACCGAGTGAGGAGTAAAACGATATCCAATAAGATGAATTAAAAGTTAGTTAATGAAAAACTTAAATTCAGTTCTTTTAAGACGCAAGTTGTTGAGGGTGAGAAGGTGAGGTGAGAGGGGGAGATCCAGGGTGGTGAGGTGAGGTGAGGTGACATGTAGGGTGAGGAGGTGCTGGCTGGCTGAATGGATGGATGTTCACTAATGATTGGGAGTAGGAAACGCAAGCTGAGACGATGTGCTTCTAGTTGTGACTGGAGTGATGGTCTGGTCTTGCTGCTTTGAGGGGCTGAGGGAGGCTCTAGTGAGTGTATGCTTGAGGTGAAGGTGTAGGTGTTGTGTGTACTAGTGAAGAAGGAGGTGACTGCTAGGTGAAGGAGGTGGTGGACTAGGGGGTGACTGGGTGCTGGGGATGGAAGGGACTGCTAGGTGAAGGAGGAGGTGGACGGTAGGGTGACTGGGTGCTGGGGAGGGAAGGGACTGCTAGGTGAAGGAGGAGGTGCACGGTAGGGTGACTGGGTGCTGGGGAGGGAAGGGACTGCTAGGTGAAGGAGGAGGTGCACGGTAGGGTGACTGGGTGCTGGGGAGGGAAGGGACTGCTAGCTGAAGGAGGAGGTGGACGGTAGGGTGACTGGGTGCTGGGGAGGGAAGGGACTGCCAGTTGTGGGAGGAAGTTACGGTTGAAAGATTCATAAGACACTCACTGGTGGAAAGAGTTTTGTAAACACCATCAAGGAGAACTGACCAAACATGACCTGACCTGACCAAAAGTAACGTAACCTGACCTGATCTACACCACGTATAACCTAACTTACCCCTAATCGAATCTAACTTGGCCTAACTTACCATATTCTGGCGTGTCTTTAACCTAACCTAACCTAACCTAGCCTAACACAACACAGAGGACACCTGTATCTCACTACCTGCCTGACGTCTGGTGTAGGGGAGAAGCGAGACTCGGCTCTAACGACGTGCTATAATTTAATAACATCATTAGCGGGAGAGGGAAGGTGAAGGGTAGCCGGGGAAGGAAGGAGGTCATCTGTACAGTATCTATTGTCACTTTACCTGATGTTCACCCTGACGTTAAGGTAAACAGCAGGTGTGTTTAGGTGTGCATTTTACCAGAGAGAGAGAGAGAGAGAGAGAGAGAGAGAGAGAGAGAGAGAGAGAGAGAGAGAGAGAGAGAGAGAGAGAGAGAGAGAGAGAGAGAGAGAGAGAGAGAGACCCCATACAATAAATGAATGACAATGAATTTACCGCATACTCAACCACTTGTTATGAGAAATTCGTGTCTTTAGTTGTGTATACTGGAGTGTAGAGTACGTGTATGTGTGTATGCGTATGTTTATAGTATGTGTATATGTATATGTGTATAGAAAGTGTATATCCTGGCTGGAGGTGTATCTCAACGTGACAGTATACAGTATCTCAACGTTACAGTATACAGTATCTCAACGTTACAGTATACAGTATCTCAACGTTACAGTATACAGTATCTCAACGTTACGGTATACAGTATCTCAACGTGACAGTATACAGTATCTCAACGTTACAGTATACAGTAGCTCAACGTGACAGTATACAGTATCTCAACGTGACAGTATACAGTATCTCAACGTTACAGTATACAGTATCTCAACGTGACAGTATACAGTATCTCAACGTTACAGTATACAGTATCTCAACGTTACAGTATACAGTATCTCAACGTGACAGTATACAGTATCTCAACGTTACAGTATACAGTATCTCAACGTTACAGTATCTCAACGTGACAGTATACAGTATCTCAATGTGACAGTATACAGTATCTCAACGTTACAGTATACAGTATCTCAACGTGACAGTATACAGTATCTCAACGTTACAGTATACAATATCTCAAATAACGTTCCACACTGTACTGATAACCTACCATTACAAAGAAACATACAACTCCTATGTCACAAAGATGAAACAATATTCCCCATTACAATAAGCTCTCGCCAATAACGACTTCCACAATAACGGTAAGTTACAATAGATACCCATTTTCGATAATAACGTCTGGATTCTCTTGAATAACGGAAATTTTGCGGGAAGCGTCCGAGCTCATCAATGATAGCATTTGTTTGCCGCCATTTTGATGACGCAGTTGTCCACTCCACCTCACTCTCACTGTCACACACGCTCAGTGGAATACAGCGCTACGCTCAGTGGAATACAGCGCTGCGCCCACGTGTCAGATTTTCGCCACTATAACCAGTGGTTGTTAGGGTCGGTGATCAATAATGGCTTCCGCATTTTTGCCTGTGGGGGCTAGGGGAGGTGGTGGAGGGACTGATTTGGCACCTGAATGACTGGGAACTCTTAAAGTGAGGAAATTGAACTGTCCTGAGTCTACAGTGCGAAATATTAAGAGGAACTTAGAGGAGACCAAGAAGAGTATTGTGCTGGCTAAAAATATTTCGGTAGTGATGGAAATGCGAGGCGTGCTATGAATGATAAAGGCGATAGAAACAGGTTGTTAGTGATAACAGAGCATTTTCTTGTGAGATGGTTAGCTTGTAGAATGAAAGACAGTGCAAGTGTTAGCGGCCCTCAGATACGGAACAATCATCACACCAAGCACCTCAAAAACTAAGTGTTATATTACTCACTCTTTATTTTGACGATTGAATAGCAATTCTTTTTATTTCAGCGAACAAAAAGTGTTAGGAGGGCTTCAAGGGGAAAAAATGGGTGAAATTCTTGTGGCAGCGGCACCAATAAACCCTTTTTACATGTATTTTAATGTCACACAAATAACGTTTTCGCTAATAATGGTGTTTTTCAGGCACCTATTAAACGTTATTGGTGAGAGCCTACTGTATGTCACAAATAAAAAACGTAATATATATTTTTTTAACTATTATGGAAATTTTGTTTCACTCTCACAAACTTTTATAGCAGTTTATTATTTGTTTATTTTCTTTATTACTTCCTGCTGGGGGGCTGACGGAGGGGGGGGGGTGTAGTAACAGGTGTGTTGCGTTCTTCAGTGAGGTGTGTGTGTGTGTGTGTGTGTGTGTGTGTGTGTGTGTGTGTACAAGTGACAATAACAGTGTGTATGTGTGTGTACAGGAATAAGAATAATCGCTACCTTAAAACATAATCTCCCTTAAACCTTCCTCTCATAGCCTCAGGGAGAATAACAAATAATCTCTTCCTAAAACACCACACCTCTTAGTACCATTACCCTTCACGACCTCATGGAGAATAAGAATAATCACTCCCTTAAAGCTCCATCCCACGACTTCAGGGAGAATACAAAATAATCACTCCCTTAAACATAATCTCCCTTAAAGCTCCCTATCATCTGAGCAAAACGAAGCCACAGTATTTGCATATTAATGTGATCTTGTGGGAGGGGAGAAGCGAGTGAGCCAGCAAGGGGGGAGGAGGGGAAGGAGGGGAGTATATTGCCATGGTAACATAAGAGGGGAGAATATGACCTTACTTCATTGGTAAACATATTGATGGATTCGGTCATGAGGTCAAAGGTCAGAGGTCTTAGGTATATAGAATCGGTATACGTGTTAGGTTATATAGGTATCAGGGTATAGGTGTATGGTATCGGTATTTGTGTGAGTTATCGGTATATCTGTTGGTGTGTGTATTGTTATCGGTATTTGTAAGTCATAGGTCTGGGTAATTAATCTGTTTCTCTGTATGGAAGTTATCGGGTATTTGTATATAATTGATCGGTATATTTGTAAATGATCGGTATCTGCAAATTATTGGTATCTGTGTCTGTAAATTATCGGTATCTGTGTATGTGAATTATCGGTATCTGTATCTGTAAATTATCGGTATCTGTATATAATTAATCGGTATTTGTGTCTGTAAATTATCGGTATCTGTGTATGTGAATTATCGGTATCTGTATCTGTAAATTATCGGTATCTGTATATAATTAATCGGTATTTGTGTCTGTAAATTATCGGTATCTATATAATTAATAGGTATATGTGTAAATAATCGGTATCTGTATAGAGTAGATTGGTATCTTTGTAAATGATTGGTATGTGTGCAAATTATCGGTATCTGTGTAAATTATCGGTACCTGTGTAAATTATCGGTACCTGTGCAAATTATCGGTACCTGTGTAAATTATCGGTACCTGTGCATGGAAATTATCGGTACCTGTGTAAATTATCGGTACCTGTGCAAATTATCGGTACCTGTGTAAATTATCGGTACCTGTGCATGGAAATTATCGGTACCTGTGTAAATTATCGGTACTGATCTTTCTTCATAATGTCTCACCTGTGTTGCATCACCTCACATTTACCTTTCATATAATTAATTAACAAACTTATTCCTTCTCCCTATTCCATCATACTTTATATACTTTCTATCACAACTTTCTTCAAAATCCCATAAGAAAAGAAAGTTTGAGGATCTGAATATGAAATTGACTTGTAAATTTGGTGAAAAAAAAGTCAAGGTTATGTATTTTTGGTTGTAATGTCGTAACCTAACCTAACCAAACCTAACCTAACCTAACCTTCTTATATACTTATTAGATATTCCTATTCAATAATGCCTTGGCTTTTCGGAGTAATTTTAGATAATAGGGTCTCATTATCTCGCTCCAGTATACCTTGACTTGTCCAGGTAACTTGAGATTAACAGCGAAACTCCCTTATTCAGGTGACCCCAAAGTCTTGCAATAGAGAGGAACTTAGGAATATTGTGATGATATTACTCCCATAAATTTAAAAACTTCAATGTATTATTAGATCTAAATATACCATCGTTTTTTCTTGAGGTAATTGACGTAGGTGATTTAAATAGTTACCTGAGTTGTGCATCTTCTTAGGGGGTGGGGTGAGGGGGGGTAATTATTCTCACTCACCCACACTCAAGTAGATTCTCACCCACGTATTCTCACCCACACGCTCTGACGCCCACCACCAGACATTGAACTCTTACCCACACACTCATCAACACTCTCACCCACACACTCTCACCCACACTCTGACATACACTCACCCACACACTTACCACTACACTACAAAAGACCTGAACTCATTTATATAGAGTCAATTCACACAACCTGGATATAATGAGCCAGGTCAGCACCTCAGCTACACCTCCTATGTTCACTACACAATACTTGATCAATTCCCCTTTGGAGTTATGTGAAATAGACTTAATTTCTGTGTTATTGTTGAACTTTTTTTGTGTGTCTATTTCACCATTATCTCCGGCTGGTTAAACACAGTGATTGTTGTTATTCACTGTTGAACAAATGTCTATGTTACTGATGTTTGATGTTCATTAATGTTTTTTTTATTGATAATTTATGATGGTTCTGAACTTTTTTTCATTTTATTATTATTATTTTTTTATGAATATTTCTAATTATGTTGAGGAAATTTTATATCTCGTATTTTGTCATTGGTTTTGTTTAGTGATGATTTTTTATAATATAATTAGAATATTTTACACCAGGTGTGATGTTAACTTTAATTAACATGTTAATGTGTATGACCAGCCACTCATCAGGTGCGGGTAATGTGTTCTTCCCGCAATTAACACACACACACACACACACACACACACATATATACACGTGTATGTGTATAAAGAATCACATGGCCACCATTCTAATAACATAACATACACACTGTAATTATAACTTGGTGTGAAGTTATAATTATATACACACTGAGTGTCTCGTGCCTGGAGGACTTTTCTCCCAGCTTAATGTTCTCTGAGAGGGGAGGGGGAGAGGCAGAAGCTAGGGAGGGGGAGAGGCAGTAGCTAGGGAGGAGAGGGGGGCAGAAGTTAGTGTGTGTGTGTGTGTGTGTGTGTGTGTGTGTGTGTGTGTGTGTGTGTGTGTGTGTGTGTGTGTGTGT
Source organism: Homarus americanus (assembly GCF_018991925.1). Lineage (NCBI taxonomy): Eukaryota > Metazoa > Arthropoda > Malacostraca > Decapoda > Nephropidae > Homarus > Homarus americanus. Next base: position 8,853,720 of record NW_024749657.1, read on the forward strand.
GTGCCGATAAAACACTACACTTACTATATCAAAGATCATTTTTAATCAAGGACCAAAGGTAAATAAACTATTCACTTACTTAATATGCAGCCGTGACACTAATACAATTAATTACCTGTGTGTTAACTGGTTCATATACCATAATTAACTAATAATATGCTGTTGGTAATGTGAAATATCATCATTATATAACATTATAGACGTTTGTTTCTGGGTTATGGTGTGGGTTAAGTTAATCTCTTATTAATAGTAGTAGTAGTAGGAGTAGTAGTAGTAGTAGTAGTAGTAGTAGTCATGGATGTGAAGCAGTAAAACAAACATTACAATTATGCTCTTCTTTTTACGAGTATAATTTCAACTCCCGGTACAAGAGCCTCACCCGGTACAAGAGTCTCACCCGGTACAAGAGTCTCACCCGGTACAAGAGTCTCACCCGGTACAAGAGTCTCACCTGCACAAGAGCCTCACCCTGTACAAGAGTCTCACCCTGTACAAGAGTCTCACCCTGCCAAGAGTCTCACCCTGCACAAGAGTCTCACCCTGTACAAAGAGTCTCACTCCCTGTACAAGAGTCTCACCTGGTACAAGAGTCTCACCCGGTACAAGAGCCTCACCCGGTACAAGAGTCTCACCCGGTACAAGAGTCTCACCCGGTACAAGACTCCCAGTGTGAGTCTCCCCCCTCCCTTCCCCCGGTGTTCACTTGGTCATCCTGGAGGTGGAGGTGATGGTGCTGTCCAGGTAACCGAGGGACTCCTGGGTGAGATAACGTCTCTTTTTTTTTATTCATTGAAGACGATGACTTATCCCCTTTGAGACGATGACTTATCCCCTTTGAGACGATGACTTATCCCCTTTGAGACGATGACTTATCCCCTTTGAGACGATGACTTATCCCCTTTGAGACGATGACTTATCCCCTTTGAGACGATGACTTATCCCCTTTGAGACGATGACTTATCCCCTTTGAGACGATGACTTATCCCCTTTGAGACGATGACTTATCCCCTTTGAGACGATGACTTATCCCCTTTGAGACGATGACTTATCCCCTTTGAGACGATGACTTATCCCCTTTGAGACGATGACTTATCCCCTTTGAGACAATGACTTATCCCCTTTGAGACGATGACTTATCCCCTTTGAGACAATGACTTAGCCCCTTTGAGACGATGACTTATCCCCTTTGAGACGATGACTTAGCCCCTTTGAGACAATGACTTAGCCCCTTTGAGACGATGACTTAGCCCCTTTGAGACGATGACTTAACCCCTTTGAGACGATGACTTGAGTCTTGGAGAACGACACGATGACTAGAGCCCTGCAAGACGTAATTTGAGTCTTTGAGGACGATAACTTGAACCAAGGAGGACGATGACTTCGCTCTTGGAGGACAGGACAAGGACTTGTCCCCCTGGAGAAGGATGACTTAGCTCTTGAAGACAATGACTTAAGGGAGCTAATTCATCGGTGTCAAAGGGTTTAGTCATCACCCGCATGTGGTTAGGTCATGGTCCTCAAGGGATTAAGCCATAGTATTAAAGGGACTCAGTCATCGTGTTCATAGGTTTTAATCATCTTGCTTAATGTGATAACCCCTTCAGCACGATGACCCTTAAACATCATGACCTTTGATGACGATGACTTGACCCCTTGAGCACAATAACGTAACTCCTTAAACTTGATGACCTTTGAGCACGATGACTAATCTCCTTCAGAACTATATGACTTACCCTATTTCAGCACGATAACTCTTTACCTCGATATTTAAATCATCGTCTCCAGGGGGTTAAGTCATCGTCTCTCCTTGGGGGTTAAGTCATCGACCCTCCTGGGGGTTAAGTCATCGTCCCTCCTGGGGGTTAAGTCGTCGTCCCTCCTGGGGGTTAAGTCATTGTCCCTCCCTGGGGGTTAAGTCATCGTCCCTCCTGGGGGTTGTCATCGTCCTCCTGGGGTTGTCATCGTCCCTCCCAGGGTTAAGCCATTGCCCTCCCTGGGGTTAAGTCAATGCCTCCTGGGGGTTAAGTCATCGTTCCCTCCTGTGTTGTCACGTCCCTCCTGGGGCAAGCTGTCATTGTCCTCCCTCGGGGGTTGTCATCGTCCCTCCTGGGTTAAGTCATCGTCCTCCTGGGGGTTAAGTCATTGTCCCTCCCTGGGGTTAAGTCATCGTCCTCCCTGGGGGTTAAGTCATCGTCCCTCCTGGGGGTTAAGTCATCGCCCCTCCTGGGGGTTAAGTCATCGTCCCTCCTGGGGGTTAAGTCATCGTCCCTCCTGGGGGTTAAGTCATCGTCCCTCCCTGGGGGTTAAGTCATCGTCCCTCCTGGGGGTTAAGTCATCGCCCCTCCTGGGGGTTAAGTCATCGTCCCTCCTGGGGGTTGAGTCATCGGCTTCAAAGGATTAAATGACGATTATAGATCACTAGAATCCTAAAAACGTCGACTCCTCATCTTCACAGCGAGGCGAGGAAAAAATATTACCTTCCTCACCTCGACGGATTTTAATGATCCTTTCAGTCCTGTTCACCTGGCGGCTCTACACCTCCGTCAACACCTTCGCTCCGTCGTCTCACTAATCGTAAACTGAAGCCGCAAGATAGACTAATCGTCACCGGTTCTAGAATTTGCATATCAGGAACCAGCGAGTCTAGGCCGGGAATCTCTCTCTCTCTCTCTCTCTCTCTCTCTCTCTCTCTCGACGCTTACAGACTCAGGGAGGACTCGAAGTTTCCATCTTAACTTCCACCGTCAGTCTCTGCAAATTGTGTGTCCTGTGTCATAGCACGCACATAAATTTGCATAAGCTGACGCGCGTGATGATGTTTTGGCGTATCCCCCCAACCCCCCAACCCCCCAACCCCCCCACCCACACTACCCACACCTCCTACCCCTCCAACTCTTTCACCCCTCTACCACCACACCATCCCCGCCCATCCACCACCATACCACTACCACCCTCTGCCACACCACACCACACCCCCACCACCTCTACCAGCCCCTCCACTACCCCACCACCACCACCACACCCCTACCCGTATCCATTGCGCGTGGGGTCCGGAATATTTAGGTTCATCAGTATGCCGGTATAAGATTTCGGTGTGGATACTGAAGTAGGGAGAAGGAGGTGATTCAACGCTGTAGTGTGTTTACCGCGGTCCTGAGCTGAGCAAGAGGGAGAAGTTTAGCCAAGTTCTGGGTTTAGCAAGAAGTGTTTTAAGTGTAGTTGTGGGCTTAGCGTGGGCGACGGGAACGAGTGGATGTCTGGTGTGTGTGTGTGTGTGTGTGTGTGTGTGTGTGTGTGTGTGTGTGTGTAATAATAAAAAAATAATAATAACCGGTTTCTTAATAGAGTTGCAGCCGGTGGGTGAAAATATACAAACTTACGTGTGATTTAGACATAATAATATACATTCAATACATTTACAGGGCTGTACAGTGCATAAATCAGGAGCTGTTTATTATTTTAACAATAGATGGGATGGTGCTATTCTTATATCTATCAGTGCGGGCTTTTATGGGCTGAATTTTGTTGTAATGGCAGACTGCGCGAGGTGGGCGGGGGACTGCCGGTGGCAGTAGGTGGCGATGGAGGGGATGGTGCAGTAGTCCACTACCAAATCCTGCTAGTGCTTGGTGGTGGAGGTCACTGAGGGATTGCATTTCTAGGGTGGAGAGAGCGTTGTTGTAGCCGGAGTAATCTGCGCCGAGCATGATTCTACAGGCCCTCTTTCTACCTTCTCTAACCGACGTTGTTGGGTAGAGTTGAGAGAAGACGGCCAGGCTGGTGACGCATACGTTAATTTGGGGAGAATATAGGCGTTGTAGATGGTCCTCAGCTCTGGCATGGGTGCCACAAGTGATCTGAGTCGTCGTAGCATGTAGAGTCGGTACGAGGCTGCTTGATAGTGTTGTTTACATGGGCCTTCCAGTCCAGTTTGTGGTCTATAGTAGCGGTGTTGATGTGCATGACTACGGTTTTGGTGTGATTGATGGTGACCTTATTCTCCGTAGTCCATGCCTGTAGCCTGTCCAGGGTGCCTTGTAGTGATGAGTAGTCCGGTGAGGTGTTGTCCACTGTAACCCCCCACAGTGCAGTCATCCACGTACTTCGACCTGTGATGAGTGTCCGATGAGGTGAGGTGCTGGAATGTGGAGACAGAACCCTGGTACCTCACTGCCTGATGACGCTCACTCAAGAAATCAGTGAGCCATGAGGCCAGGTTGGTGGGCAGCCCTAGAGCAATGGCCTTGTTGATAACAGTGCAGTGAACAACAAGGTCAAAAGACTTCCTGAAGTCAACAAGGGCAGTGATGTCTTACGTTTCTATATTTTGCAGAAAATACAGGAAACTAACTAAGCAGTGTGATAGGTGTACAAGATGTTGAGCTGAACTGATCAATCGTCTCTCTCTTCGTTTGGGATCTGCTACTCAATTCATATAAAAACATAATTAATTTTCAGTATACAGTATAGCGTCCCGGGAGACTTATAACCACACACACACACACACACACACACACACACACACACACACACACACATACACGTGTTAAAGGGTGGCAGGGGAAGTTAAGGTTAAAAATAAAAGTCTTATTTTCTGTAATTTTTTCCTGTATCATAATTAACTTGTAAGCTCATCACGCCGGTTCAAGAAGACACCGAGACTTCCTGGCCAGTAAGCTAAGACCCTCTCTCCTCCTCCTCTTCCTCCTCCTCCTCCTCTTCCTCCTCTTCTTCCTCCTCCTCCTCCTCCTCCTCTTCCACTCTCCATCTTCTTATCCTCTTTCTCGTTTTTCTCCAGAACAAATTGTTTTCCTCTAAGACACAGTGTTCATGACCCACACAGTGTTCATGACCCACACAGTGTTACACACGTCCCGTGTTCATGACCCACACAGTGTTCATGACCCACACAGCGTCCATGACCCACACAGTGTTCATGACCCACACAGTGACCCACACAGTGTTCATGACTCCACACAGTGTTTATGACCCACACAGTGTTCATGACCCACACAGTGTTTATGATCCACACAGTGTTCATGACCACACAGTGTTCATGATCCACACAGTGTTCATATCCACACAGTGTTCATGATCCACACAGTGTTCATGATCCACACAGTGTTCATGACCCACACAGTGTTCATGACCCACACAGTGTTCCCCACTACACAGTGTTCATGACCCACACAGTGTTCATGACCCCACAGTGTTCATGACCCACACAGTGTTCATGATCCACACAGTGTTCATGATCCACACAGTGTTCATGATCCACAGTGTTCATGACTCCACAGTGTTCATTGACTCACACAGTGTTCATGACCCACACAGTGTTCATGACCCAAACAGTGTTCATGACCCACACAGTATGATGTACCCACACAGTGTTCATGACCCACACAGTGTTCATGACTCCACAGTGTCATGACCCACACAGTGTTCATGACCCACAGTGTTCATGACCCACACAGTGTTCATGACCCACACAGTGTTCATGATCCACACAGTGTTCATGACCCACACAGTGTTCATGATCCACACAGTGTTCATGACCCACACAGTGTTCATGATCCACACAGTGTTCATGATCCACACAGTGTTCATGATCCACACAGTGTTCATGATCCACACAGTGTTCATGATCCACACAGTGTTCATGATCCACACAGTGTTCATGATCCACACAGTGTTCATGATCCACACAGTGCTCCATGGTGATCCGCACGGAGCCTGTTAAGCCCCCACTACCCGGGTTATGAAGTAATATAGGAAGCCGGGCGTGACAGCACCACGAGACCGGGAACTACTGTACTTAGTCTAACTCTACCTAACCTAATCTAACCCTAACTTAACCTAACCTAACCTAATCTAACCATAACCTAACCTAACCTAACCTAACCTAACCCAAAATTATCATATGAGAGAGAGAGAGAGAGAGAGAGAGAGAGAGAGAGAGAGATTAAAAAATAAGAATAAAATAACTAAAATCAAGTAAAAGTTAAACAAACAAAAGAAACAGACAGGCAGATAAACAGACAGAAAGAGAATGAGACAGGAAGAACCAGAAACAAACAGATAAATAGAGAGACAGACAGACAAACAAATAAGGAGTAACTGAGGGAAATACAGACAGACAGACAGACAGACAGACAGACAGACAGACAAACGAACAAAGAGTAACTGAGGGAAATACAGACAGACAGACAGACGGGACAGACAGACATACATCAAGAGACACACGGTCCCCCAACAATGTAATCAGTACCTGCTGTAACCTTAACTCGTACCTTAAGTGGATTAGAGGCGACCAACACTCGGCCCTTAACACCAGCGTGGACGTCTTACACACACTGTATGTGCTGTCTAACTAACTAACTAACTAACTAAACTAAACTAAACTAACTAAACTAACTAACTAACTAACTAACTAACTAAACTAAACTAACTAAACTAACTAACTAACTAACTAACTAAACTAACTAACTAACTAAACTAACTAAACTAACTAAACTAACTAACTAACTAACTAAACTAACTAACTAAACTAACTAACTAACTAAACTAACCAACCAACCAAAAACTAACTAAACTAACCAAACCAACTAAACCAACTAACCAACCAACTAACCAACCAACTAATCAATTAACCAACTAACTAACCAACCAACTAACCAACCAACTAACCAACCAACTAACCAACCAACTAACCAACTAACCAACTAACTAATCAACTAACCAACTAACTAACCAACCAACTAACCAACCAACTAATCAATTAACCAACTAACTAACCAACCAACTAACCAACTAATCAACTAACCAACAAACTAACCAACTAACAAATCAACTAACCAACCAACTAACCAACCAACTAATCAACTAACCAACCAAATAACTAAACTCCAACCAACCAAAACTAACCCAACTAACTAACTAACTAAACTAACTAACTAACTAACTAACTAACTAAACTAACTAAACTAACTAACTAACTAACTAAACTAACTAAACTAACTAACTAACTAAACTAACTAAACTAACTAACTAACTAAACTAACTAACTAACTAACTAACTAACTACGTTTGTTGTCATCTGTTTCAAGAAGCACGGAATAGCTAACACGTTAGCTTTCCCGGACTGTCATTAAAAAATACGACATTGTACCGCGTCTTGGGAATAACTTTTGTACATCACAGTCTTCAGAAAACAATAAAATTAAGAGAACTGTTATTTGGACACAATACGGGAAGAAATAGTGAAGAAAATATGTAGACAATTATGGAAATAAAGACAAAAAAGGAAAAAAGTCAACCAGTCAATAGTAAATAAGAATAACACCAAAAATCTGGCCTGTTGTAAAGGTCTGTGTTCAGGACTCCAGGGAGGGAGCTTAGGACCACACTACTTACGCTCTAGTCTCGCTGCTACACTGTTTACAGTTGTTCGCATACATATACACACAATACGACGAATTTCAGGTTCGTTTTAAGTATTAATTTTTGCATTTACAGAATTTTAAGCAACTTTTTCTCACGTATTTAAAGTATCTTATGAGTAATGATATTAAAGTTTTAATCATATTTGAGTAATTAGCAATAATTTAAAGAATATTCGCCAGCGACTATGAAATGGGACAGCTCCCACGTAAAAATGGGCAGAGCCAAAACTGGTTTCAACTAGGCGAAATCCTTTTCAATTCTTTCACACCATGCTCTTTGTTTTAGGTCCTATCCAATATACTACCGTATATAGAATTATTTTTATTATTATATCACAGTTTTTAATGTCTTACATGCCCACAACTCTTCAATATTAATCAAAATATTCTCCATAAGCGGCCATGATCCGTGTATTTACACAGTGTGTACGTGGGAGAAACTCCCTGATTGGTTGTTAGCTATTCGGGCCGCTTGGTCACTGCTCAAGGCTTACGCCTGATCGAGGTGTTAGCTCTTCCCTCTGAATGTTCCATGCACACAGCTCAAAAGCAGCGTCTGTGCACACACAATAGCTAATGCTTCAGCTATTCTGTAAATCGAAAACGCCTTACAATAAACGCCTTAACTAACTAATTGTGTTGTCTATGGTAGACCCTGCTGCCATATGGCACCACGGAAATTGTGACCGAGTCCCAGGTTGCTGATCTGACTTTCTGCCTCATTTACACACAATTGCAGGATCTCAATTGTTTCTCTTGCTATTGACAACACAACATACATATATTGTTTCTCACTATTGATCTTTTCTTTAATTTTTGTATTTCTTTATGGTTCTTTATTATTATTAATATTATTATTGTTATCATTATTATTTTATTATTTTATTTTTAATTTTTTATTACAAATTTTATTTACTATGTATTATTATTATTATTATTATTATTATTATTATTATTATTATTATTATTATTATTATTATTATTATTATTATTATTTCATTTTCGTCCCCCCCACCAGGCCCTGAGGTGGGTCAGTGACCTATGCCCGGGTGGGCTGATCCCCGTAAAATAGAAGAAAAAAAAAATAAATGACTGACTGACTAAACTAAACTAAACTAGACTAGTCTAAACTAAACTTGACTTGACTTGACTGACTGACTGACTGACTGACTCTTCCTATTTCAGACTAATACATTATAGCTCACAGTAGGTTATAGTCAAATTAAATTTACCTTAACCTAACCTACCGTGCCCTACCATAGCCTACCCTACCCTACCATAACCTACCCTACCATACCCTACCATATCCTACCATAACCTACCACACCCTACCATACCCTACCATATCTTACTATACCCTACCATATCTTACTATACCCTAACCTAACCTAACCTAACCTAACCTAACCTACCCTACCCTAACCCTTCAAAAATCTAGGGGAAACTCCTTTAATTCCTCTAGGGTAATGTCAATCTGTCTTGTACTAGAGGCGGATCTGGTGTCCCACTCTTTCCAATTAGACCTCCATCCCCCGGTAAATCTCTGTGTGTCTCTTTCACTCTCTCTCTTTCTCTTTACTCATTTTCTTTCTTGGTTTCTCGCTCTATCTCTATTTTTGTCCTTTCTCTTCTTTTTGTCTGTCCCTCTCTTCATTTCCTTCCAACTCTTTCTCTTGTTTTGTCTCTCTCTCTCTCTCTGTTCTCTGCCTCTCTCTCTCTCCCTCTCCCTCTCCCATCTTGTCGCTTTTCCTTTCTTTTCCAATTACATTTTCTCTTCACCTTAGACATCGTTTCTTCTTTTCTCTCTCTCTCTCTCTCTCCTGTTTTCCCCTCCTTTTCACCCTCTTTTCCCCCTCCCTTTCCCCCTCCCTTTTCCTCTTGCTCCCCTTCTTTTCCCCTCATTTTCCCCTCCCTTCACCCCCTTTCCCCCTTCCTTTCCCCTCCTATTCTCCCTTCCCTTCTCTTGTCTCCTTCCCTTCCTTTTCCTCTCCCTCCTCTTCCTCCCCTCCCTTTCCCCTTCTTTCCCCCCTCCCTCTCCCCTCCTCTTCCTTCTCTCGGGCAGTCTGGAAAGGCAATATGATAGGTTAGTATTTTTCGGGTTAACTTTCCATCTAATTTTTCTAAGTTGTTGTTGAGTCTGGTTGAGTCATGACCCCAATGAAACCCTGTATTATGAGTCCTCTTCCTCTTCCTCTTCCTCTCCCTCTTCCTCTCCCTCTTCCTCTTTCTCTGGGTCTTTTTTTTCTCTGGTTTGTTATCGTTTCCTGTTATTTTTTCTTCATTTTCTTCATTGTTATTTTCTGTTGTTTGTTCGTTTCTTCTCTCTCTCTCTCTTTCGTCTTCGTGTGGATAGGAAGAAAATGGTGGATAGGGGATAAGAAGGAGAATTCGATACACTCCAGTAAATTTTCCCCACTTTACTTCTCCTTTTCTTCTTGTTCCTCTTCCTTCATCTATTTCTCCTCCTCTTCCTTCTCCCCTTCCTCTTCCCCTTTCTTCTCTTCCATCTCCACTTCCCCCACCCCTTCCTTCTCCCCTTCCCTCTTCCTCTTCCCTTTCCTTCTACTCTTCCTCCTCCCCTTCCTCTTCTTTAATCTCCCCTTCTTCCTCCTCCCTTTCTCCTCCCTTTCCTCTTCCCCTTCCTTCCCCCCTTCACCCCCACCACCTCCTCATCTTCTTCCTCCTCCTGTACTGTAGATTAGAAGACAAAATGAAATGGAACAGTAAGCACAAGCACCTATATCAACTTTCTAAAAACTTTCTAAAACGAAACTCTCTAATTTCTTTCTTTCTTATAATTTTGTGAAGGCATTTTAATGATTTTCCATCCCACTGAATTCCCATACCTCTGGCATTACTCTTCTGTACGCTGGAAAGAAGATGGGAAAGACGAAGTGGAAAAGGAAATTGTCAGTTTGATATCTCTGCTCAATTTCCCATCTATTCATGTTGTTATTTGAAGTTGAATTAAATTATCTCGTTATCTATCTATCCCACTAAAATTTCCTCCTCTCCCTTTTACCTTTCTCCTCTTTCTTTCATAGTCTGGGAGAAGATGGGAAAGACGAAGTGGAAAAGGAAATTGACAGTTTGATATCTTTGCTAAATATCCCATCTGTTTATGTTGTTATGTCAAGTTGTACCAAAAATACGTCACCCAATATCTATCCCACTAAACCTCCTTTCCCTTTTGCTTCTCTCCTTTAGGCTGGAAGGAACAGACTGACTGGAAGGAAGAGATTGAGCGTGCTGGACCACCTCGCCGGGGCCCTCATCTGCTACCAGACCTACCCACCAACGTCTCCGTCACTGCTGGGCGTCTGGCTACTTTGCCGTGTCGGGTAGCCAATCTCAAAGGACGAGCGGTGAGTGTACTGTGTGTGTAGTTCTTGGTTACTCGTGTGTGTGTGTGTGTGTGTGTGTGTGTGTGTGTATGTATGTGAGTGTACTGTGTGTAGTTCTTGGTGTGTGGTGTGGGGGAAGGGTGTTGTGTTGTGTTTGTATCGTGTTGTGTTACCCATCAGAACAAGCTAACACCAACCTTACGACTGCTGTTAAGATCCAACCCAGTCCAACCCAACCCAACCTAACCTAATCCAACCTAACCTAATCTAACCTAACCCAACCTAATCTAACCTAACCTAACCCCACGATATATAAAAAAAATACTCAATTTTCGGGTCTGGTTTCTGGTTCAGCTCCTGTTGTCGTATGGGTCACCGACTTTACATAGGAAACTTATCTCGTAATTTGCATATGATTTTAAATTTTAACTCTTTGGGGAAACTCGTTGCCATATCCCTTATAGCACGGTATAGGAGCGAGGGACGGGGTAAGAATGTCATATATGTTTGTTCTTTAAATTTACTGTGATTAATTAAAGTGGTTTGGCCCTTAATATATAGCTAATGAGGGGTGATTACTTTTTTAAATTCCAGTGTGGGTATTTTATATGTATGTATGTATGTATGTATGTTGCTTTAGCTATACAATAATTAAACTGTATTAATCAACGGATGGTTTATTTCTTGGCTTCTGTAATTAGTTGCTTGAGACGTTATATATCAGAATTATATAACTCGTATATCTTACCGCTGCTGCCGCTACACCAATGGCCACATATACACACATTAACCTTAGGCGATACATAGTGGAGGAAGTTATATCAGTCCACAGATCCCCCATCTACCACTGTATTAACTCTAGACAATATATCGTAGCAATTTAACTTGTTAATGGGAGAGCTCGCAGATCTATGGCCAATACGAGCGGTGATTGTTATTGTTTACATCCTGGACGTTGGTGGCATAGAGTAGCACACCACGAGCCTATTGGAATATTTATTTTATTTTTCTACCAAACTATTTTCATTCGTAAATAACTCAGTAGAAATGTTTTTTTTTTTTTTTTAGGACGGGAATTAATTATTTAACGAGATTTTAACTATCACTGTCATTTCTTTTGTTTTTGCTAAATAAAAGTGAAAAATTACATCATGATTCGTATCCCTAGAAACCATGACAGTTCAGAAACGCTGATTGGTTGCTAGGGATTCAGATGTACCACAGACGAAAAATCCCAATAGCCATCCAAACCACATCATACCTAAGGAAATCAACACTACAAGTTACAATCGAAGTCAATTCAGCACGTAGAGATATAGTCAGGTACTGGTTTGTTAAGTCCAGCTCGCGGATAAACAAAGTGCGCGCGCAGGTTAGCTCTTATTGGTCCATTGGGTAGAAGTGGGCGGGGCTGTCGGTATATTAGTAAACATAGTGTGTGTGTGTGTGTGTGTGTGTGTGTGTGTGTGTGTGTGATAAAGACAGGATAAAGACAGAGAAAGAGAGAAAGACACACGCCTGCAAAAAGACAGAGAGAGAGAGAAAGTGAGAGAAAGTGAACTATTGCGAGACGAGAGCTGGGATTACTCGGGCTTCGTCTGTCACACTTATTCACTCTGAGTTAATGCTGGACCTCGGGTGTCGATAGTACCATTAATTTTACTCTGATCGATGGTGTCTTATCACACTCACTATCAATCTCACTATCACTCTTTATCAGTCACTATCACCCTCACTATTTCTCCCTCACCCCTCACTATCTCTCCCTCACCCCTCACTATCTCTCACCTCTCACTATCTCCCCCTCACTATCTCTCCCCTCACCCCTCACTCTCTCTCACCCTCTCCTCCCTCCCATCTCTCCCTCACCACTATCTCTCCTCACCTCACCCTCCCTCACCCCTCACTCTCCACCTCTCCCTCCACTCTCCCCTCACCATCTCTCACCCCTCACTATCTCTCCCTCACCCCTTACTATCTCTCCCTCACCCCTCACTTCTCTCCCTCACCCCTCTCTCCCCACCCCTATCTCTCCCTCACCCCTCACTCTCTCCTCACCCCCTCACTATCTCTCCCTCACCCCTCTCTATCTCTCACCCCTCACTATCTCTCCTCACCCCTCACTATCTCTCCTCACCCCTCACTATCTCTCCCTCACCCTCTCACCATCACCCTCACTCTCTCCCTCACCCACTATCTCTCCTCACTATCTCCCTCACCCCTCACCTCCTCACCCCTCTCTCCCTCACCTACCCTGTCTCCCTCACCCTCACTATCTCTCCCTCACCCCTCACTATCTCTCCCTCACACCCCCTCACTATCTCTCCCTCACCCCTATCTCTCCCTCACCCCTCACTATCTCCTCACCTCCTCACTCCCCCTCTCACCCCTCACCCCTCATCTCCCCCCTCACCCCTCACTATCTCTCCCCTCACCCCTCACTATCTCTCCCTCACCCCTCACTATCTCTCCCCACTATCTCTCCCTCTCACTCATCTCTCCCTCACCTCACTATCTCCCCTCACCCCTCACTATCTCTCCCTCACTATCTCTCCCTCTCCCCTCACTATCTCTCCTCACCCCTCACCTCACTCTCTCACTCACCATCTCTTTCCAGGTGTTTATGTAGGTGCCTGACAGAAGAGGATCAGTACTTCTCACTATAGACACACTGCCCTGGTCAATGATTTCACTTCTGGAGGAGGTCATTTGTCACGGTGTGTGTGTGTGTGTGTGTGTGTGTGTGTGTGTGTGTGTGTGTGTGTGTGACTGATTGACTGACTGGGTGAATGACGGAGTGACTGACTTGACTGATTTACTGACTTGTTCAACTGTATGAGACACTGACTGGTTTACTGACTGTATAAAGCATTTAGGTAGATAGATGGATGGATAGATGGATAGATGGATAGATAGATAGATAGACACGATGTGGTTATAAACAGGGAAAAATGACTGAATGTGACAGGTGAGGGAGAATTGGTCTGGTGGTGAGGGAGGTGGTGGTGGTGGTGGTGAGGGAGATAGGTGGTGGTGGTGAGGGAGGAGAGGTGGACACCCTGCAGGTTCTCACACACAAAAACACTGACTGAAACAAAAGAGAGAAATAGAGGGAGTGGGGGTGGGAGTGGGGTGGGGGTGGGAGTGGAGTGGGGTGAGGAGGGAGTGGGAGTGGGACGTCAGCTGGAGGTGGCCGCCAATAGCTGCACCAAGATTTATTTCATTTATACCCAAGAGGAAAAAACAAATACCACGAACTAACTTGAAGTATATTATCACTTAGCATCTCCTTAAGGTATATTTCACGAGGATATTCCACGAGTATATTTCACGAGTATATTCCACGAGTATGTTTCACGGGTATATTCCACGAGTATATTTCACGAGTATATTTCAAGAGTATATTTCACGAGTATATTTCACGAGTGTATTTTATAGGTGTTTTTTTTATATATATATAAGGCATACAACATACACAGGTATTAGTCATGTTTTAAATCCTGTTTTTCTTCGGGATTGTTTAAAGGTGACGTGACTAGTTGTTAGATACACAAACAATCGAGGTGGGTACAATTCCGTGGTTCGAATCTCTTCTTTTTCTTGGAGTGTAAAAATCGAGTTACTTTTTCCATAAATTCGTTGTTTACTCAGATGTTTCCTATACGATATGTGAGTTTATTTTGCCTGGGAGAGAGCCCCAACTCGTTGTGTGTGTTAAATAGTTGAGTTTACCCTTCACCTATTAGTTAGTCTACGTTTTCTTTGATTTATCGGTATTAGTTTGTCTCTCTCTCTGTCTCTCTCTCTCAGTTTATCTCTATTTTTCCCTATTTTTTTCTCTCACTATCTCTATCTCTCTAACTACATCTATCTCTATTTCTCTCTCTCTCTCTCTCTCTCTCTCTCTCTCTCTCTCTCTCTCTCTCTCTCTCTCTCTCTCTCTCTCTCTCTCTCTCTCTCTCTCTGCAGTAATACCACCCACCAGGAAACAGTGAAGGCGCCACTCTCCACCCCAGACTAACAAGCAGGTTAATGACCCTCTCACAAGGTATAACTTTGTTACCTGAATTGGCTACACTGAGAACAAACCACCTGGCCTCGGGGTCAAATTAGTTTCCAGACCTGAAGCCGAATCCGGAACTTGATTGTCCATACTAAAACAGCTGATTGGTTTTGTGTGTGTGTGTGAGGTTTTATACAACATTCTTAGCAAACAACAACAACACCACTAAATAGCAACAACAACAACAACATAAACAACAACAACAACAGCATAAACATAAACAACAACAAAAACAACAACAACAACAACAACAATTAAAACAACTAGAGTAAATATACCTTCCTTACACAGCTGATCTCTATAAGCAACAACAACAAATTTATTATATCAAACTATATCAACACAAGACTCTGAAAGAGTACACTCAACCTAACCTAACCTAACCTAACCTAACCTAACCTAACCTAACCTAGACCTAACCTAACCTAACCTAGACCTAACCTAACCTAGCCTAACCTAACCTAGACCTAACCTAACCTAACCTGGCAACCAGCCAACCTAACCAACCTAAAATGTACCTAGACCTAGCCTAACCTAACCAACCTAACCTAACCTAACCTAACCTGACCTAACCTAACCTAACCTAGACCTAACCTAACCCAACCTAGACCTAACCTAACCTAACCTAACCTAACCTAACCTAGCCAACCTAACCTACCTAACCTAACCTAACTAATTCCCTTAGACCTAACCTTGTCTATATGAACGAAAAATTAACGGAATGACAAAACGTGGACCATTCTTGGACCATTTTTCGAGTAATGGTCTTGTCGAGTCGATGAATGTGGATGTTTCGAAATTATTTGGGTAGGTGGTGTGTGTGGGTATGGTGGTGGGTTTGTAGTGTGTGGATGGTGTGGTGGATATGGTGAGTGTGGTGTGTGTGAGTGGTGAGTGTGTTGTGATATGGTGAGTGGTGTGTGGATATGGTGTGTGGGTATGGGTATGTTGTTAGTTTGGTTAGATTTAATAAGTGACCCATTAAATTCGACGTTAAGAGAGACGCATAAAAAATAAAAATAATTTTAAACCGTCAAGAAACACACGTAGTAAATTAATATATATCTACACAATATAATAAAGTATATCCCTCAACCTTATACTCACATAGAAAACGAGGAGCTGGCAGCCAAAAGAAAACGGGAAGAAAACGCGAAGAAAACGGGAAGAGAACGAGAAGAGAACGGGTATAGAGAACGTGTAGTTACCATAAAAATGAATGACTATCGGAAACCCGTGACGCTGGTTCTATCACGTGTGTTACCTGCCTGTAATGGTGATTGCTCGCTCTAATTACTGCACACCTCCGACCCTCTCACTGTGACTCCCTGATAGAAATTCGTCACCTCCATTAGTCTGTTGGTGTGTTTGGTCTCGTGTTGAAATAATTGTGAGTGATGGTTATGGGTTGTGACGGTGAGTTTTGGTCTGTGTGTGTGTGTGTGTGTGTGTGTGTGTGTGTGTGTGTGTGTGTGTGTGTGTGTTTGACCCTTTTCTTTTCTTTTCTTTGTTTATTTTCTTTTGTTTAGAGAGTCTCTCTCTCTCTCTCTCTCTCTCTCTCTCTCTCACACTACACTTTCATCACTCCCTGGTGTTTTTCCGCCCTGTGCGTTTGATAATGAGACGGCCGACACAGGAGACGTTTTCAGCTTCCCTTCATCTCGACTCTCCAAGTTGTTGTCTTCCTTCCTTCCTTCCTTCCTTCCTTCCTTCCTTCTTTCCTTCCTTCCTTCCTTCTTTTCTTCCTTCCTTCCTTCCTTCCTTCCTTCCTTCCTTCCTTCCTTCCTTCCTTCCTTCCTTCCTTCCTTCCTTCGCTTCCTTCCTTCCTGATTTCCTACCTTCTTTTCTCCGTCCTTCCTTCCTCAGTACTGTCTCCTTGGTACGACCTCTCCTCCTCCCCTGGTACGACCTGTCGCCTGCTAATCCTAACCCTAACTAACCCTAACTCATCCCTACCCCAAGCAACCCCTAACTTGATACATATTTCACCTCTAAAGACACGTAACATTTAAGAAAAAAACAGGAAAAATAAATGAAAGATATTAATGAAAATGTTGATAATATATTGCAAACTCATAACACAGGTTGCAGGATCAAATTGCAATAGCAGGAGCAGCCATAAAAGGTGTAGCTGGGCGAGGTAGTTGGCAAGAGAGCTTCCAGTGTTTACGTTCACTGTCATGGAAGGTAGAAGATGAGGGAGAAGAATTGCTGGATAGAGAAAATGAAATATTAAATGAAAACAAACCAGTTGATAGTTATGTTACATGTTTTTGTAATTGGTTGTGCGATTATATTACAACATGAGATGAACTATGTGATGGGTAATAAAATATAATAAAGTTGATGCAAACTCGTAACCTAGTTGGTAAGATCAATTTCCAGCGGCAGGTGTAGCCAGAGAAAGTCCTTTGAGCGAGTGAAGTTGGCAGTAGACTTTCCGGTGCTTCCTAGGGTGTGAGTGTGAGGCGTGAGGGAGGAGCGTGCCTCAGGAGCATAAGTGTGGCTCACCAGGAAGGCTTCGCAGTAACGTGAATATCAAGTATGTGGGCATAAGTTATCACCATACTTCTTTGATGTGGTGAAACGCATAGGAAAATATTCTAACTGTAACTTGAAGACAAAAAATGTGGTATTAAAACTAAAAAAAAAAAACACAGTGGGGTACAATAGGCTTCACCATCTATTAGAGTCACTTTGGATACAGTTCATTATATACTAAATCTTCGGTACACAAGATGACAACGCGGTCGGTACTTTTCGGTACCTATTTACAGCTGGGTAGACTGAGGGGGTACTCTAAGATGGAACCAACAACCAAGAGACGAGTGTTGTATCTAATTACCCACACCATAAGAAATAACTGTAATCATTAACTAAACATATTGTGTTTTGGTTCATATCACTGTCAGAATTTCTTCCTCCGTGCCCCGCCACCCAACACCTGACAGATCACCTCACCGTGTACAGGTGTGAGGAAGGTGGATGACTCTCACTAACATATTCCTTATTGATGTTACTGTGAATCCTTCCAAGTGAGACAAACTTAGATTCCTCATCTAGGTTCCTCAGTCCCTCACGCCTCAGTCACACGGGTTGTTCCCTCACGCCTCAGTCACACGGGTTGTTCCCTCACGCCTCAGTCACACGGGTTGTTCCCTCACGCCTCAGTCACACGGGTTGTTCCCTCCCGCCTCAGTCACACGGGTTGTTCCTCACGCCTCAGTCACACCAGGTTCCTCCGCCTCAGTCCACGGTTGTTCCCTCGCCTCAGTCACACAGGTTGAACCCTGCGCCTCAGTCACACACGGAACCTCTGCCTCAGTCACGGGTTTCCTCACGCCTCCAGTCACACCTGGACCGCCACTGCTTCTTTGAGCATCATCACTGGCTACACTTACTCCATAAACTTGATTTGACAAACTTTGTTATGAGTTTCCGACAACTTTATTAACTTCGGCTTTGACATACATTTAATCTACCTGGCTCTTCTTGTGGCTCTTGTTACACCTTTCTCTACAGGTGCTTGAGTGTAATTTAGAACCTGAACATCAATTAACATGTAATTTTCTCTTAAGACCAACCTGTAACTTTTCCTGCTCGTATATCCTGAACCTTGCAACTTGTTCAATATTTCTGTAACACCTTTATCAATCACGTGTTCTCATTCACGTTGATTTTTCTTGATATAATTTCACTTTTTTTTTTATCTAATTTAAATCCTTCCATACAGACACTTAAGTGAGACATTCTATATCATGGTTGGTAATTAATGTATAACACGCCATCTATTGGGAGGACAAATTATTATAATGTTACCTGAGCTTTATGAGAGGAACGTAAGGTGAGAATATTAATTAAAATGATCAAGGTGATTTATTCATATGATTAACTCGAGTATAAAAATTATGGTGATTTAATGTTATTTATGCTTTTAAAACGACAGTAAAATGCATGTTTGGTAAAATGGAATATTAGGTCAATATTTTGCATTAACCCTTTGATGACGATGGTTTAAGCCTTTGAAGACGATGGTTTAACCCTTTGATGACGATGATTTAACCCTTTGATGACGATGGTTTAACCCTTTGATGACGATGGTTTAAGCCTTTGATGACGATGGTTTAACCCTTTGATGACGATGGTTTAAACCTTTGATGACGATGGTTTAACCCTTTGATGACGATGGTTTAACCCTTTGATGACGATGGTTTAACCCTTTGATGACGATGGTTTAACCCTTTGATGACGATGATTTAACCCTTTGATGACGATGGTTTAACCCTTTGATGACGACGGTTTAAACCTTTGAAGACGATGGTTTAAACCTTTGAAGACGATGGGGGCAAAGGGAAAAAAATTGAGATTAATGGGGAGGAAAATTTATGTTACGATAGAGATAAAGAGGAAAATGGAGATGATAAAAGAGGAAAAGAGGAGGGGAATAATGGTTAAGGAAGAGGAAACAGGAAAATGAACGCCATGAAAAAAAAAATAAATGAAATTCTTATACCGATGTTAAACGAATTCTTGACATTTTTCTTCGTCTCGTAATAAGATAAACGTGAATGTGAAATTATTTTCTTTAACATATTTTTATTGTGTTTAATATTCCATCGTTTTATTTAGATATTATGTTGTCCCGTGTTAAGAAATAAACAATAAGATATATATTGGATCACGTGAAGATTAGGCACCCCCGGTTTAAGGTTAGGTTTGGTTTGGTTAGGTTAGGTTTAGGGTGTTACATCATCAGGTGAAATATACCCTAATATTTACGTGCTCTGCAATAATATAAGTCTGTAATGTAATTTTTTTTTCCACATTTAATATCAAGTAATTCTCTGTTGCATCTCCTCACGCCAGGTTAAGAATTATACAGTGTAAAGCTACAACGTGTATTAACATAAACTTTCTTACCTTCAGTTTATGCAAATTTTTTATTCAAATTTTCACCTTTCTCGTGTCAAGAATCTCCGCTGTAAAGAAAATAATAACACAACTTTACTCACAACACCTTACTGAGTGGTTGTGGGGAGGGGGGGGGGTGGAGGGGGGCTGAAGAAAGGTTGTGGGAGAGGCATCTTCTTGACTCTCTGGTACTTGCCTCTACTTTCTGGTTGTGATTCCGAGGCAGCGAGAGAGGAACTTTTTTATTTCTGCATAATAAGGTGTTATTAGTTATGGTTGTGAGGTTATTAGTTGTGTTTTTGTTGTAATGTTGTTGTTATATTTTACGTTGTAGGAACTCTGATTCTTTATTGTTATTATTGTTGTTTTTGTTGTATTTGTTGTTGTTGTTGTTGTTGTTGTTATTATGATCATCATTATCACCCATGTGTCATGTATATATCGCTAAGACACCTAAGCACCCCCAGATGGTAAGAGCCTCGTACACAGACCAACACTGAGATTAACGCTAACTATTCCCACGAGGCGAAGGTTAATTAAGGCCAAGATTTACTGTAAGGCTGTCAAGAGATTACAAGACATCACCAAGACATTACCAAGATATTACCTAGACATTACCTTAGACATTATTACCTAGACATTACCCTGACCCCCCGTTATTGCAGCCACAGGTGATTGTAAGGACGATATGAGAGTCTGGTATTTCCTCGTATGTGTTTATAAAGATTTGTGGGGCTATGGAAGTCAGGTGATGTCTCTTACCTGTATGTCTGAGCGGGCATTTTTTAGTGGTGGTGGGGTGATGTGGGTGGTGGGTGGGGAATATTTCTTGGGAGGGTTGAGGGCTATGGGGTAGGGGTTGTGGGGTGGTGGGGGTGGTGTGGGTGGTTGGAGACTATTTCTGTTAGGAGGGTTTGGGAGGCTATTGGGGTCAGGGGTTGTGGGGTGGTGTGGGTGTTGGGGTGGGGCTATTTTGTGAGGGTTGAGGGCTATTAGGGTGGGGAAGGGTCATTTGCCAGATAAAATGGTGTTATTGTGTCACGGCTGTTGGTAGTGTTAACGCCTGTAGTAAACTGATTGTAGCTTGAGTAATTATCCTTAGGTAATTGAACTCTGTAGCCACCAGTGGAATGTAACGTCATCTCTCTTTCTTTCTTTCTTTCTATTTATCTCTTTCTTTTTCTGTCACTCATTCTATCTAACAAATATATCTTTCTATTATCTGCTATTACACACACACACACACACACACACACACACACACACACACACAGCCACTGTTTGGATAAGCTTTTGGTGATGTTGAATTAGACCATCACGGGTTTGTTTCAGTTAGCTTAGGTTAGGTTAGGTCAGGTGGTTGCTTAGTTAGGTTGTTTCGTTAAGTTAGGTAAATTTAAGTAAATTTAGTTGATAATCTCTCTCCCTTTCTTTCGCCGCAATGTTGTTTCGCTCTCTCTCTTTTGGGTACTTTAAGGCAATGTTCGGTGAATTTGGCATCCTGTGTACTGCTAGCAAGGCCGTTGGGCTCTGTACACGTCTTGCCTGGGGTGCCCACCGTTTCTTGTGGCTGTCGGTCACACGAGAATAACCGTTTTAGTACATCCTTCCTCTATACAGCCACATTGTGGAATGCTCTGCCCTTCTTCTGTGTTTCCATACTCATACAATCTGTCTCACTTCAAAAGGTTGGTTTTCCGGCATCTTCGTGGTGTAGATTAACATAATATTTTCTTTTCTATTTTTAATTCATTTTTTTCTCCCCAGGCCCCGTTGTTGGGTGATGACCTGTGCCAGGCAGGCTATTCCCGTAAAAAGGTTAAATAAGTTTAAGTTAGGTTAATTTAAGTCAAGTTATATTGGTTATGTTTGGATTAAGTTGGGTTAATTTAAGTCAATTAGGTTAAGTTAAATAAGGTTAAATTATGTTAATTTAAGTTAAGTTAAGATTGAGGCTGGGAATTAGTGATTCTCTTTCAACTGTGATGAAGTAATTTATTATTAATACTCCTAGAGAAACAAAACACAACCTTCCCTTTACATCTTGACATTTACGTTGTTGTTCTTCTTGTTCTTCTTGTTCTTCTTGTTCTTGTTCTTGTTCTTGTAGTTGATATAGTTGTTGATGTTGTTCTTATATTTCTTGTTCTTTTGTTGTTTGTTTATGTTGTTGTTGTTCTTCCCGTTTCTCTCCCCTCACTCCCTATCCTTCTCCTCTCCCTCTCCCTCTCCCCCCCCTTCTCTCCCCTCTCCTCCCCTTCTCTCACCTCTCACTCCTTCCCTTTCTCTCCCCCTATCTGAGGTACCACTAGGGGAGGCTTGTCTCCTCCTCTGTTTGTTAGGCGTTGATATGGATGTGAGGAGTCGGTAAGATATTGTATTATTATCTTTCTTTCTCACTTCTCACTTTCTCAGTTTCTTTCTCTCTTGTTCTCTCTTTCTCTCTTTTTCTTTCTCTTTTTCTTTGTCTGTCTGATAGTCTGTCTGTCTGGCTGTCTGGCTGTCTGTCTGTCTGTCTGTTTGTCTGTCTGTCTGTCTGTCTGTCTTCTGTCTGTCTGACTTCTCTCTCTTCTCTCTCTCTGTCTCTGTTTCTGTCTCTGTCTCTCTTCTTCTCTTCTTCTCTTCTCTCTCCTCTCTCTTCTTCTCTTAAAAACAAACCACCACAACGAATCAAAATAGAACAAATTACGTAAAAGTCACATTAAAATTGCAGTCAAAATAAACAAAATCAGAGAAAATTTAATCAATTTTTTTTTTTCGTTTCAACCTAAATCCTGAATCTGGTAAGAATAAATTGCCCTGAGATTACTGACTCTTAGATAGATTCCATTAAAATCACTAATATATTTTTCCTTTGTCATTAAATACGGAAGAATTAATTTTATTGCTGTTATTGTGTGTGTGCCTGTGTGTGTGTGTGTGTGTGTGTCTCTGTGTGTGTGTGTGTGTGTGTGTGTGTGTGTTTTTGTGGGATTAAGATATATCTCCTCCTCTTTTACTCTCCCTTCCTCTTTTATCCCTCCTCCTTCTCTTCTTCCTCCTCCTCTTCTTCCTGATCCTCCTCTTCCTCCACCCCATCATAAGGAGGCTCAGAGGTAAGCAGTCAAGGGGAAATTATGACGCCATGTCGACGGACTAAGTTTTAAGGGTTATCAGCTCTCTTCCTCTCCTTCCCTTACCTTCGCTTATCCTCCTCTCCCTTACCTTCATCTCCTTACCTAACCTCCCTTACCCTCACCTCCTTACCCTCTCTCTCCCTCTCCTCTTCCTCTCTCTTCCCTTACCCTCACCTCCCTTACCACCCCCACTTTCCTCTCACCTAAATCTCCCTCCCTTTTTCTCTTTCTCACTTTCCCTTAGAGATGTGATACCCCTCCCTCTCCCTCTTCCCTTCCACCTCTTCCTTTCTTCCTCCTCCTTTCTCCCTCCTTCCCCTCTTCTCCCCTTCCTCCCTCCCCCCCCTCCTTAATGGGTATCAACCTCCCCGCTTATGGCCATTGTGTTGATGGCTATGGAAGATCTCCTCCTGGGACATATATGGACCGGAGTGTGAAAAAAATGGACCAATAGTGTGATAACGATGGACCAGTAGTGTGATAACGGTGGACCGGTAGTGAGATAACGGTGGACCAATAGTGTGATAACGGTGGACCAATGTGTGATAACGGTGGACCAATAGTGTGATACCGATGGACCAATAGTGTGATAACGGTGGACCAGTAGTGTGATAACGGTGGACCAGTAGTGTGATAACGGTGGACCAGTAGTGTATAACGGTGGACCAGTAGTGTGATAACGGTGGACCAATAGTGTGATAACGGTGGACCAATAGTGTGATAACGGTGGACCAATAGTGTGATAACGGTGGACCATTAGTGTGATAACGATGGACCAATAGTGTGATAACGGTGGACCAATAGTGTGATAACGGTGGACCAATAGTGTGATAACGGTGGACCGGTAGTGTGATAACGATGGACCAATAGTGTGATAACCTGGACCAGTAGTGTGATAACGGTGGACCAATAGTGTGATAACGGTGGACCAATAGTGTGATAACGGTGGACCGGTAGTGTGATAACGGTGGACCAATAGTGTGATAACGATGGACCAATAGTGTGATAACGGTGGACCGGTAGTGTGATAACGGTGGACCAATAGTGTGATAACGGTGGACCGGTAGTGTGATAATGATGGACCAATAGTGTGATAACGGTGGACCAATGTGATAACGATGGACCAATAGTGTGATAACGGTGGAAATAGTGTGATAACGGTGGACCGGTAGTGTGATAACGGTGGACCAATAGTGTGATAACAGTGGACCAATAGTGTGATAACGGTGGACCAATAGTGTGATAACGGTGGACCAATAGTGTGATAACGGTGGACCAATAGTGTGATAACGATGGACCAATAGTGTGATAACGATGGACCAATGTGTGATAACGGTGGACCAATAGTGTGATAACGGTGGACGGTAGTGTGATAACGGTGGACCAATAGTGTGATAACGGTGGACCAATATGTGATAACGGTGGACCAATAGTGTGATAACGGTGGACCAATAGTGTGATAACGGTGGACCTAATTGTGATAACGGTGGACCAATAGTGTGACAGTGGACCAATAGTGTGATAACGGTGGACCAATAGTGTGATAGGTGGAAATGTGTGATAACGTGGACCGGTAGTGTGATAACGATGGACCAATAGTGTGATAACGGTGGACCAATAGTTGATAACGGTGGACAATAGTGTGATAACGGTGGACCGGTAGTGTGATAACGGTGGACCAATAGTGTGATAACGGTGGACCAATAGTGTGATAACGGTGGACCGGTAGTGTGATAACGGTGGACCGGTAGTGTGATAACGATGGACCGGTAGTGTGATAACGGTGGACAATAGTGATAACGGTGGACCAATAGTGTGATAACGATGGACCAATAGTGTGATAACGGTGGACCAATAGTGTGATAACGGTGGACCAATAGTGTGATAACGGTGGACCAGTAGTGTGATAACGGTGGACCAGTAGTGTGATAACGGTGGACCAATAGTGTGATAACGGTGGACCAGTAGTGTGATAACGGTGGACCAGTAGTGTGATAACGGTGGACAATATTTGATAACGGTGGACCGGTAGTGTGATAACGGTGGACCAGTAGTGTGATAACGATGGACCAATAGTGTGATAACGGTGGACAATAGTGTGATAACGGTGGACCAATAGTGTGATAACGGTGGATCAATGGACTCATACACAGTAGGACATGACGCAGTTAGGGGGGTGCATTATATGTCATTTATATGCAGTGACACGAGAGACAGAGAGAGAGACAGTCAGACAGAGAGACAGTCAGACAGGAGAGAACAGTCAGACAAGAGAGACAGTCAGACACAGAAGACAGTCAGACTGAAGAAGACAGTCAGACGAGAGAGACAGTCAGACAAACAGAGAAGACAGTCAGACAAGCAGAAAGAAAGAGAGAGACAGTCAGACAAACAGAAAGAGAGAGAGACAGTCAGACAAACAGAGAGTTTTTAAATCTGGCTGAATCGTGCACAAGTGGCTTCTGAGAGTTACTGCTTGATGTCACTATCTCTGGTCACTTTCAGAAGCGGGAAACTCATATCTTATCAACATCGTGTTTCCTCTTACGATAAAAAAAATGAAAGTAAAACTAAGAAAAAAATTAAACGGACTATACAATCCCACGCATCAATCCCACACATCAATCCCATGACATCAATCCCATACATCAATCCGCATCAATCCCATAATCAATCCCGTGACATCAATCCATACATCAATCCGTGACATCAATCCATACATCAATCCCGTGACATCAATCCCATACATCAATCCGTGACATCAATCCCACATCAATCCGTGACATCAATCCCAATCCCGTGACATCAATCCTACATCAATCCCGTGACATCAATCCCATACATCAATCCCGTGACATCAATCATACATCAATTCCGTGACATCAATCCCATACATCAATCCCGTGACATCAATCATACATCAATCGTGACATCAATCCATACATCAATCCGTGACATCAATCATACATCAATCCCATAATCAATCCCGTGACATCAATCCCATACATCAATCCTGACATCAATCCCATACATCAATCATACATCAATCCCGTGACATCAATCATACATCAATCCCATACATCAATCCCGTGACATCAATCCATACATCAATCGTGACATCAATCCCACACATCAATCCCGTGACATCAATCCCATACATCAATCCCGTGACATCAATCCCATACATCAATCCCGTGACATCAATCCCATACATCAATCCCGTGACATCAATCCCATACATCAATCCCGTGACATCAATCCCATACATCAATCCCGTGACATCAATCCCATACATCAATCCCATGACATCACATCCCACACAGCGTCTTCAAGAGTACTACTTCCAGTGTGCAGCTCCTCAGATCACCCATTTCCAAGCCTTAAAAAAGAGCATATACTTCACACACACACACACATACACACACACACACACACACACACACACGCTATATATATATTTCTTGCTCAGCTTTTTCCATACTTGTGAAATATAGCGGTGCGTGAATAAGATCTTTTATAGCAAGGGGGAATATATATCTCTTGAATGGGTCGCCTCACAATGCAATACCTGGAACTGCAAAGTAGATTGTTGGTTGTTGATACCACATACGGGAGAGAGAGAGAGAGAGAGTTTTGTGTGAGTGGTTGAGGGAGAATAATCCTCTCTCTCTCTCTCTCTCTCTCTCTCTCTCTCTCTCTCTCTCTCATGACCGTATCATTGTCTATCCCCAGTTGTCTTTTTTTTATGTTTCAGTGTTGGTAATGTTATTGTTTGTTTTTCCTTCTTCTTTTATTTCCCTTTTCTTTTTCTTTCTCTCTCCTTTTTCTTTATTTTTTTTCCATTTGTTTGTTGTCTTTTACTTCTATTCTCCTTTCTTTTTTTTTTTGCTTATGTTTTTTTCTGTTAATATTTTTTTGTTTGGCTATATATACACGTATACAGTACACACATGTAGTATACACACACACGTATACACACTCACATACACATATATACACCACCACACACACACACACTACCCCCCACATTTTTCTCCCCACACACACACACACACACACACACACACACACACACACACACCTCCCCACACACACACACACAGAAAACAGTATCAGTCTCCCCCTTTTTTGTTTTTACCAAGGAAGTAAACCAATTTTCACACACTCTCTCAGGGGCGACTCGACGTAGCACAATAACATATGCAAACACAACAGCGAGACACGTCAGTATATACCTCAAGAGAATTAGCTCCTTGCATCGGTTGTAATGGAGCTGATCATATCCCCCTCCCCCAACACCACATGACAGGACACTTTGACAGGGTTGGGAAGGGTATGTTTGACGGGAGGTTTGACAGGAGTTTGACAGGA
Source organism: Homarus americanus (assembly GCF_018991925.1). NCBI lineage: Eukaryota > Metazoa > Arthropoda > Malacostraca > Decapoda > Nephropidae > Homarus > Homarus americanus. Next base: position 8,880,967 of record NW_024749657.1, read on the forward strand.
TGGGAGTAGGTTCGTTTGACAGGGTTAGGTAGTAGTAGTAGTAGTAGTAGTAGTAATAGTAATAGTAATGTGACTGCTTTCTATATATCTATTATAATTTTTAATACTTTATCTATAAGTATTCACAAAATCATCATCATTATTACCCTCACCATCATTAATATCATCATCATCATCATCTTCACTACACTACACAAACGCTATACTAACCAAGAAAAACATTATCGAAAAAGGTCAATATAATCGTATGTATATTTTTGTATTATTATTTTTACTCCCCTGGAAGAATATCATCAGGACAAATCCTTCACAAGATGACATCCTGCGGCGTGGTTGGGTAGAGTCTTCAGCCATCAGTGAATATTCAACCACACACCAGTGTTTTCCTTCTCCTCTCAAGTGCTGGCCGTCAGTCCACTACACCGCCACGCCTTTGACATGTTCCTCTGCAAGTTTTAGTCATGAAAACACATTTACCCACCCCTGGAGGCATCTTCCCTCTCTGCCGAGTTCTTTGACATTCTTTTAAAAGTCTTTCCATCTCGTTCAGCATCAGGGAGGAAAGTACTTTACATGTATCTCACTTTCTTCGCTGATCTCTAGAGCTCTTTGGGGGGAATCTTTACCCCTCGAGTTTTTTGCTACCAGAAACATCAACTTTTTTTTCTACTTCTTCCTCTGTTATGTGATGGTGAAGTGAATCGCTTATGCATTTTTATCAGACGTTTCTCAGAGCCAAACTACTCCTTTGGGGGGAGGAAGATGAACCCTCTGTGGTTGAATGATGGCCAGACTGTGGAGGTTTACTGCTGTCGCGGTTCATTTTCTTTATTAGATCCTTTGAGGACTGGACCAGACGAGCACCACACAAGGACCTTAAACCACACACGCTTGCATGTCGCCTCTGATGTGATTCCGTGTTTTGCAGTTTGAGGATAAGTAGCGCTCGTCTCATACACGAATACCCTGGCCACACTCGCTACTCGAACACCAACTGGGATTTGCATGACTAAAACCACGTACAGGGTATTTGTGTTTGGTTAAGGTTTTAGATTAAGTTAGAGGTATGTTTTTTTTTTCTTGGGGGGTAGGTTAGGTTAGAGAGGTACAGTAAGGTTACAGGTTGGGGATTAGGTTAGTTGGGTTAGGTTAGGTTGGGTTGGGTTAAGGCATAATCAGTCCCTAAAGCAAGTCTGTGTCCGCAGACCAGTGGCTATCCTTGCCCCTACCCTCCTCCACCCTTCCATCCCCTATCCCCCCTCCCTCCTGGCCTTCCTCCTACAACGATAGACCATTTCTCAAGTAATTTTTAGCTCAGATCTGACCTCAAATGGGTGAATTCAGCTTCTTTTTAATGTCCGCACTTAGCATTGTTTCGGCTCCCCCTCTCTCTCGCCTTCCCCCTACCTCCCTCCACACACACAAAAATGCATACTTCATATCCATTACTGTCCCGTGTTTTCAGCCCCACTGTACTAAATGCGACTTTAATTGATGTTTGCAGCATTACACGGCTGGCTGTTCATCCCCTACTTTTTACACTACACGGTATAAAAGGTCCTTCTCACACGTCCATCCGTATCTAACTATGACAAGGGAAGACGCACGGTCACTTAACATTCAACAATACCTTCAAGGATGATTTATTTTTTTGTCTAAGTATATATTTTACGGTTTGTTTATGTAATTATTTTTCTTTCGTCTCTTGTGTTGTGTTGTGTGTTGGTGGAAGGATTTAATGGGTGGTATTGTTGTGTTATTCATCATTCTAACTGCCCTCATTCATCCCTTTTGTATTCTTCATGTCATCCTAAGCTTAGTTTATTATCTCAGTTTCTTTCAAGCTTAGATCATTACTTTTGTTTTTGTTTTAAGCTTAGATAATTACCTCAGTCTTTATTTTAAACTAAGATAATTAACCCAGTCTCAAGCTTAGTAGATCATTAACTCACTCTGTTTTAAGCTTAGAATCATTACCCCAGTCTGTTTTAAGCTTCCATAACAAGCTTAAGACACCAAACTTGATAACCTTACCCGCAAATGTTACCACCTTGAATACCTTAACAAAATTAACCTACCAACTTCTTAACCTACCTGTTCACCTCATAATCCATGCCTTAGATTTTCCTCTAACTTAATTTGTCCTCCATTAACTAGTTTAACGCACAAAATGAAGATGATGAATTAAGACAGACAGACAGACAGACAGAGAGACAGACAGACAGACAGACAGACAGACAGATAAACAGACAAACTTTTGCAGACTGTTTATGGTTAAAGTTCTCGACGTAACAAAAGTGGATCATTTTTCGAGTCTCGCCTTGTAGCATGTCACCCCATTCCTCTGATCGATGTGGCTTGTGCTACTCTGACCATGACCTGAACGCCGACGTATATTGTAGAAGGTGTTTGTGTTATGATTATAAAGACCCATTCCTTCACCCATCCCAAATAGGATATTAAATTAATGACGTATTGCTGTTGTTATTATTATTATTATTATTATTATTATTATTATTATTATTATTATTATTATTATTATTATTATTATCATCGTTGTTTTTTGTTATTGTTGTGATTGTGGTTTTTGTTGTTGTTGTTGTTGCTGTTCATGTTGTTGTTGTTGTAGTTGTTGATATTGTTTTTTGTGGTGAGTTATTGTTTGTTGTTATTGTTGTTGTGGTTTGTTATTGTTTGTTATTATGGTTATGGTTGTTGTAGTTAGTTGTATTTCATGTTATTGTTGTAGTTGTGGTTGTTGTTGTTGTTGTTGATACTAAAACACAGGTTTATCACGTAAGCACTATACTACCCAGTTAAGTTAAGTTTAAACCTTATAAAACACTACAGTTAAACCTGAAATAAACACAGCATCTAGCCTGACCAATACACCCATAAGGAGATAATGACTAAACACCATATTACTCCTCTCTAACAACCCAATTATACTCGTAAACTATCCTGGAATGAAAATAGTAATGTAATTTTTTTTGCTACTGGATGAGAAAGTACAAAATGGTAATCAAGTTTTTTTTTCTACTTTCTTTTATGGGTTCTAGTCTTTTTTTTACTTTCTTTTATGGGTTCAAGTCTTTTTTATACTTTCTCTTATGGGTTCAAGTCTTTTTTCTACTTTCTTTTATAGGTTCAAGTCTTTTTCTACTTTCCTTTATGGGGTCAAGTTTTTTTCTACTTTCTTTCACGGACTCAAGTCTTTTTTGTATACTTTCTTTTATGATTTCAATTATTTTTTCAACTTTCTTTTATGAATTCAAGTCTTTTTATCTACTTACTTTCATGGGTCTTCAAATTCTGTCCCCCCAAAAAAGTATCTATACACTTGAATTGAAAATAATTTATATTTTTCATATCTTATTTAACAGTCTTAACTAAAGGACAATAAAATACTCACAAGTGCCATCGAAATAATGCCGCTAATATGTATTTGTAGTTAATACCTGAAAGTAATTAAATTCTAGACAAGAAAGAATTTATCATAAACGCCTCTGAATAGAAAAGAATTAGGTATTTTTTTTCCAACGTTTCCTTAATGGTCTATAAATACCAGCTCAAAAGAGTACTCGTAAACGCCTCTTAAGTGAAAATAATTGGCTCGTGTCTTGTGCCTTTTGTTTCAAGGGTTTTAACTACCTGGATAAAAAAGAAAAGAAAGGAAGAGCAGTTTTTTGAGGAATGTTAGTTGATATTTTCTTCTACCAGTTGTGTCAGTTTTAATTATTATCAGTAGATCATCTTCCTTCTTCTCCTCCTTTCTTCTTTCTTCATTCTTGTTCTTCTTGTTCTTCTTGTTCTTCTTGTTCTTCCTTCTTATTTCATTTTTCTCTTCTTTCTCCCTTCTTTTACTATGCACTACCGTGGTTTTTAAGAAGGTCGACCTGAAATATGGCTTTTTTTTGTAAATTAAAGAAATGAAAAATAAACTGAGGCAATGTATGGTATACGACTTAGCGATACATATCCTAATACATAATACATGAACATATACAAATTAAGAATCGGGAAATATTCTAAGGGGGTTTAAAAGTTTCCAAAAATTGATAAGTGATGGTAATTTGGGGTTTCATATATAGACGCCAAATGATTTTTTCACACATGTAAATAAACTGGATCTCTCTCTCTCTCTCTCTCTCTCTCTCTCTCTCTCTCTCTCTCTCTCTCTTAATCCAGCTACCTCATCCTCCTCCTATTCCTCCCATTCACGTCAAATCAATCTTACATGTTGCAATTCCCGCCTTTTTGTCTCTCCATCTCTCTCCCCCTAGAGCTACAGAAACACTCACTACAGCCCAGTTTGTGAGGAGCTACACGCCCTAACACTGTAAGAGCCAAAGTTTTATTTTTTTTTTATCTGTCTTGGTACCCGAAGGAGATAAGGGAAGACTTTAAAGAAAACGGGGGTAGATAAGGGTAAAACTTTATAGAAAATGGTGATAGTCTTAGGGATGACTTTAGAGAAACAGTGAGAGATGAGGAAGGGGTTAATACACCAACATTTACACATTAACTCACCAACATTTACACAGCCTGTCATGTCAAGAATGTCTGTGACTATGACTGGCATGAGGTCAAAGCTGAGTCAGTCATTCCTAGCACGAGTTAACACAGCGTCTTCTTGTTGATTCAGTGCTGGGTGTCTAAATGCTGGGGTCTGGGAGGCTGGTGGCTGAGTTGCTGGGATTTGGAGGCTGTGATCTGGAAGCTGGTTGGATGGGGGTCTGGGGGCTAGTGGATTGGATGCTGGGGGCTAGTTGGATGGGGTCTGGGGGCTGGTGGATGGGGTCTGGAGACTGGTGGATTGGATGCTGGAAGCTGGTTGGGTGGGGGTCTGGGGGGTGGGTGGGTGGGGTCTGGGGGCTGGTGGATTGGATGCTGGGGGCTGGGTTGTTAGGATACTGTGAGGATGGATGGCTTACTGACCTCACTGACTAAGTCGCTACCTCACTGACTGACTGTTTGACTAATTACCTACTTGAATGACTAATTTACTGTTGTCTGGCTGAATTTATGACTCATTTATTGATTGACTGAATGACTTATTGACTAAATTTCTGAGTGGGTGAGTGACTGATTTGCTTATTTACTGACTGACTAATTGACTGACTGGAATATTGACCAGCTTATTTAATGACTCATCTTTGGGAGAGAGAGAGAGAGAGAGAGAGAGAGAGAGAGAGAGAGAGAGGGAGAGAGAGAGAGCCCTCGACTAGCTCTCATGATAGCTGACACGGTTCTCTGTTAACAAGAATATGGCCTCCGTGTTTTTGTACGGCAGGGAACAGGTAGTAGGGAGTAGGGAGCCGGTAGGAGGGAGTAGGGAGTCGGTAGGAGGGAGTAGGGAACCGGTATTTAGTAGTAGGGAGTTAGGGACCGGTTTTAAGTAGCAGGGAGTAGGTTAGTCGTGGGGATTAGGGAGTAGGAAACATGTATTAGGGATTAGGATGTAGGGAGAAATAGAGAGTAGGGAGCAGGTAGTGAGGAGTAGGGGAGTAGGAAGTAAGGAGCGAGTAACAGGGAGTAGGGATCAGATAATAGAGGAGGGATCAGGGAGAAAGGAGAAGGGATCAGGTAGTAGGGATTAGGTGTGACGTGCAGTAAGAGGGTGTTCGCCTAGGGAGAGAGTTATGACATGTTGATCAAACCTAACAAGTCGCCCTAGAGTTATTTTGGGAGACAGACAGACAGACAGACAGACAGGACCTTGCCGAAAAGTGGTCATAGCTGCGTTAGGTGGAGGAGGGGTGGTTATACGTCCGGCAGCGAATGAGAGAGAGAGAGAGAGAGAGAGAGAGAGAGAGAGAGATTTTTGAATGATAGGATGACCAAGATTTAATAAGTAAAATTGCATTAAACCGTTTAGGAAAAAAAATAGTCTTCTCTCACTTGTAAAATTTCCATCAGTACAGTCACCAATAGCCTGGGACTGGACCTATTAAACACACGTAAAAACTCCCTCACTCGGAAAAAGGAATTATATCGATCAGTCAGTACGGGAAACTGAACACAAAGTTAACTATACGTAGCTGAACAATATATATATATATATATATATATATATATATATATATATATATATATATATATATATATATATATATATATATATATATATATATATATATATCAAGTGGATCTGTGAAATCGGATACGTAGAGTTTGTAGTTAACGAGTATATATCACCCCCTCTACCCCCTCTCACCTCTCACCACCTCTCACCACCTCTCACCTCCCTCTCAACCCCACACCACTGTCACCCCGCCACCCTTACCCGATCCTCTTCCCCTCCTTTCTCACTCCCCTTTCTCATCCCCTCTGTCACCCCTTCTCTCCCCTCACCCACCACCCTCATCCCTCACCACCCTCATCCCCTCACCCCTCCCTCTCACCCCTCTCCCTCACCCCCTTCCCTCACCATCCCACCTCCACAGATAGAAGCCAACTTTCTCAACTTTCTATCTGCATTGTGTCACTCCAACAAAGTGCCCAAGTGGAAGTACGAGTGCGACGGTAAATTAGCAGTGAACTGAAAAACGCCGGGACAATAGAAGGAGGGGCGGGAGGGGGAGGGAGGAGGAGAGGAGAATGGGTATACCATGTTCTTGATCGTCGCTTGGTACGAGTGTGTCTGACCCGAGGCTGTGGGAGAGGGAGGGAAGGGAGGAAGGAAGGTGGGAAGGGAAGGAGGGTGGGAAGGGATGGTGGGGAAGGGAGGGAAGGAGAGGAAGAGGATGGTGGGAAGGGAGGGAGGGAAGGAAGGGAAGAAAGGAAGGAAGAAGGAGGTGGGAAGGGATGGTAGGAAGGAGGGAAGAAGGAAGGGATGGTGGGAAGGGAGGGAGGAAGGAAGGGAAGAAAGGAAGGAAGGAGGGTGGAAGGGATGGTGGGAAGGAGGGAGGGAAGGAAGGAAAGGGAGGGAGGGAAGGGAACGGTGGGAAGGGAGGGAAGGAAGGAAAGGAAGGAGGGTGGGAAGGGAGGGAGGGAAGGGAGGGAGGGAAGGAAGGGAAGGAAGGGAAGGAAGGAAGGGACACAATATCACTCTCTCTTTCTCTCTCTCTAAATAAATGATCTGGTCTGGGTAAACAAACCTCCTCCTTTGTCTCCATTAAGAATTGAATCTAATTAGGCTTGGGCCTATTAGATAGTGTGCCTATTAAGACTGTGACCTACTAGGAATTTAGGCCCAACTAAGACTAGGGACTATCAGAACGGGGTGCTTTTTAGAACAGTTCATGACACTCTAGAGCTGGGGCCTAATAGGAGACGGGCCTAATAGAACTGGGGCCTAATAGGAGACGGGTCTAATAGAACTGGGGCCTAATAGGAGACGGGTCTAATAGAACTGGGGCCTAATAGGAGACGGGTCTAATAGAACTGGGGCCTAATAGGAGACGGGTCTAATAGAACTGGGGCCTAATAGGAGACGGGTCTAATAGGAACTGGGAGGCCTAATAGGAGACAGGCCCTAGAACTGGGGCCTAATAGGAGACAAGGCCTAATAGAACTGGGGCCTAATAGGAGACAGGCCTAATAGAACTTTAGAGCCTAATGAGGGGGCAGGCCTAGCAAAACTGGGGCTATTAGAAGACAGGCCTAATAGAACTGGGGCCCTAACAGGAGACGGGCCCTAATAGAACTGGGGCCTAATAGGAGACAGGCCCTAATAGAACTGGAGCCTAATAGGAGACAGGCCTAATAGGGCACAGGGCCTAATAGGAGACAGGCCCTAATAGAACTGGGGCCTAATAGGATACGGGCCTAATAGAACTGGGGCCTAATAGAAGACGAAACCCCTAATAGAACTGGGGCCTAATAGGATGCAGGCCTAATAGAACTGGGGCCCTAATAGGGAGACAGGCCCTAATGAACTGGGGCCTAATAGGAGACAGGCCTAATAGGAGCTTCAGGGCCTAATAGGATGCAGGCCTAATAGAACTGGGGCTAATAGAGACAGGCCTAATAGGAACTGAGGCCTAATAGGGGCAGGCCTAATAGAACTGAGGCCTAATAGGAGACAGGTCTAATAGAACTGGGGCCTAATAGGAGACGGGTCCTAATAGAACTGGGGCCTAATAGGAGACAGGCCTAATAGGAGCTGAGGCCTAATAGGAACAGGTCTAATAGAACTGGGGCCTAATAGGGAGACAGGTCTAATAGAACTGAGGCTAATAGGGGCAGGCTAATAGAACTGAGAGGCCTAATAGGAGCAGGCTAATAGGGCACAGGGCCTAATAGGGGCAGGCCTAATAGAACTGGGGCCTAATGAGGGGCAGGCTAATAGAACTGGGGCCTAATAGGGCAGACCTAATAGAGCACAGGGGCCTAATGAGGGAGACAGGCCTAATAGAACTTGCAGGGCCTAATAGAACGAGCCTAATAGAACTGGGGCCTAATAGGGGGCAGGCCTAATACGAACTGGGGCCTAATAGGGGCAGGTCTAATAGAACTGAGATTCTAATAGGGAGACAGGCCTATAGAACTGAGACCCTATTAGGATTGGGCCCTAATAGAACTGGGGGCTAATAGGAGACGGGCCCTAATAGAACTGGGGCCTAATAGGGGAGACAGGCCTAATAGGCTGGGGCCTAATAGGAGACGGGTCCTAATAGAGACTGGGGCCTAATAGGAGACGGGCCTAATAGAACTACAGGGGCCTAATAGGGGCAGGCCTAATAGAACTGGGGCCTAATAGGAGACAGGCCTAATATAGAACTGGGGCTAATAGGGGCAAGGCTAATGGAACTGGGGCCTAATAGGAGACAGGCCTAATAGAACTGGGGCTAATAGGGGCAGGCCTAATAGAACTGGGGCCTAATAGGGAGCAGGCCTAATGGAACTGGGGCCTAATAGGAGACGGGCTAATGGAACTGGGGCTAATAGGAGACAGGCCTAATAGGAACTGGGGCCCTGAGGAGACGGGCCTAATAGAACCAGGGCCTAATAGGGGCAGGCTAATGGAACTGGGGCCTAATAGGGGCAGGCCTAATAGAACTGGGGCTAATAGGGGAGACAGGTCTAATAGAGACTTCAAGGGCCTAATAGGGGCAGGCCTAATAGAAATGGGGCCTAATGGGAACTGAGGCCTAATAGAACTGGGGCCTAATAGAACTAAGGCCTAATAGAAATGGGGCCTAATAGAACTGAGGCCTAATAGAAATGGGGCCTAATAGAACTGGTGCCTAATAGAACTGGTGCCTAATAGAACTGGTGCCTAATAGAACTGAGGCCTAATAGAACTGGTGCCTAATAGAACTGAGGCCTAATAGAACTGGGACCTAATAGAACTGAGGCCTAATAGAACTGGGGCTTAATAGGACACGGGTTTAATAAAACTGGGGCCTAATAGCATTGGGATCTTTTAGGACTGGGATGACCTGTACTAATGTTTGGGTTAAGGTATTTTAGGTTCTATTAGGAATGGAACGCATTAACACAGGGGTCTTATTATAACTGGGGCCCATCAGGACAGGGGCCCATTCGACCAGCTACCCACTGCTAGGACACTAATGACACCACTATGCTGCTCCTCTAATCCTGGTTCATGAAGTTAATGTATGGCCTCACCGACCCCACGATATTTATAGCTTTCATCAGCTTTCCACCAGCTTTTTCACAGCTTTCAACCAGATTTTCCCACCTTTCCCCTACCTTTCCACCACCTTCCTCCCACCTTTCCCCCACCTTTCTCCCACATTTCTTCCACCTTTCCCCCACCTTTCTCCCACATTTCTTCCACCTTTCCCCCACCTTTCTCCCACCTTTCCACCACCTTTCCCCACCTTTCCCCCACCTTACCTTTCCCCCACCTTTCCCCCCACCTTTTCCCCACCTTTCCACCACCTTTCCCTACCTTTCCCCACCTTTCCCACCTTTCCACCACTTTCTCCACCTTTCACCTTTCTCCACCTTTCCTACCTTTCTCACCTCCCCACCTTTCTCCCACCTTTCTACCACCTTTCCATCACCTTTCCCTCACCTTTCTCCCACCTTTCTCCCACTTTTCTCCCACCTTTTCACCACCTTTTCCACCACCTTTTCCCTCCTTTTCCCACCTTTCTCCCACCTTTCACCTTTTCCACCACCTTTCCCCCACCTTTCCTCACCTTTCCCCTTTCCCACCTTTCCCCACCTTTCCACCTTTCTCCCACCTTTCCCCACCTTTCCCCCACCTTTCCCCACCTTTCCCACCTTTTTCACCTTTCTCCCACCTTTCTTTCCCCCCACCTTTTCCACCTTTTCCCACCTTTCCCTTTTCACCTTTCCCCACCACCCCTTTCCCCCCACCTTTCCCTCACCTTTCTCACCTTCCCCACCACCTTTTCCCCACCTTTCCCCACCTTTCCCCCCCACCCTTTTCACCTTTTCCCACCTTTCTCCACCACCTTTCCCTCACCTTTCTCCCCACCTTTCCTACCTTTCCCTCACCTTTCCCTCACCTTTCCACCACCTTTCCCTCACCTTTCTCCACCTTTCTCCACTTTCCTCACCTTTCCCCCCCCTTTTCCCACCTTTCCCACCTTTCCCTCACCTTTCCCTCACCTTTCCCTCACCTTTCTTTTCCACTTTTCTCCCCACCTTTTCTTTCCTACCTTTCTCCACCACTTTCCTCCACCTTTTCTCACCTTTCTCCCACCTTTCCTTTTCTCCCACCTTTCCACCACCTTTTCTCCACCTTTCACCCTTTCCCACCTTTCCACCATTCCTCCACCTCCCCCACCTTTCCCACCTTCCTCCCACCTTTCTCCCACCTTCCCCCACCTTTCTCCCACCTTTCTCCCACCTTTCCCCACCTTCCCTCACCTTTCCCCACCTTTCCCTCACCTTTCCTCACCTTTTCCTCACCACCTTTCCACCACCTTTCTCCCACCTTTCCACCACCTTTCCCCACCTCTCCCACCTCTCCACCACCTTTCCACCACCTTTTCCCCCACCTTTCCTCACCTCTCCCCACCTTTCCACCACCTTTCCCCCACACCTTTTCCCCCACCTTTCACCACCTTTCCCCACCTTTCCCCCACCTTTTCCTCACCTTCCCCACCTTTCCCCACCTTTCCCCACCTTTTCCCTTTCTCCCCACCTTTCCACCACCTTTCCCCACCTTCCCACCTTTCCCCCACCTTTTTCCTCCACCTTCTCCCACCTTTCCACCTTCCTCCACCTTTCTCCCCCTTCCCCACCTTTTTCCCCTTTTCCCCACCTTTCCCCACCTTTCCCCACCTTTCCCCCCACCTTTCCCTCACCTCTCTCTACCTTTCACCACCTTTCCCACCTTCCCCCACCTTTCCCCCTTTCCCCCCACCTTTCTCCCACCTTTCTGTCCCCCCTTTACTGTACTCTATATATTGGCCTTGTTATTAACTACTCCTAAGGCTGTACTCGCCCCTGAAGATGTGAATTACACGAAAGCTCTTGGGAACTTAGTGTTTTCTTGTTTCCTATGTAGTTATGGATCACATACATACATACATACATACATACATACATACATACATACATACAGTACATATACATACATACATGCATACATACATACAGTACATATACATACATATATACATACATACATACATACATATACATACATATATACATACATACATACATACAACCAGTACCTGTACACCTCATTTACCTGTGTTTCCGTGCCTCAAGGAGAGACTCAGCCCCTACCTGTAGGTCCGGAGTGTCTGAGGTCCTCCCGCGGGGGCTCTAGAGGTCAACCTTCTTCAATAGTAACACGGGGCTTAGGGGTCATCCTCGACAGTAGTGTACGAGGATGACATGTAATCTTAGTCAAGGGTGAATGTCAGGGGTAGAGGAGCTGTAGTAGTTTGTAGTAGTAGTAGTAGTAGTAGTAGTAGTAGTAGTAGTAGTAGTCGTAGTAGTAGTCCCATTCATATCATTGCGAGATACATAATATAATAAGAACGAAATACATACTGTAATTAGGTCAAAATACGTAATAAGCGGCAGAACGTATCCATCAACATGTGTCATTATCCAGCCCACCCGATAATGAATATTTAATGTCCCTAAATGAGTGAGATCGTTATGACTCTTCGGGCCATATTTCCTGGCTTTATTTCCTTGGCTATATTTCCTGGGTATATTTTTCTGGCTATATTTCCTTAGCTATACTTCCTTGGCTATATTTCCCTTGGCTATATTTCCTTGGCTATATTTCCTTGGCTATATTTCCTTGGCTATATTTCCTTGGCTATATTTCCTTGGCTATATTTCCCTTGGCTATATTTCCTTGGCTATATTTCCTTGGCTATATTTTCGTGTCTTTATTTTCCTATTTATCTCTTGTTGGCTTTATTTTCCTGGTTACATTTTCGTTACTATATTTTCTTGGTTATATTTCCTTGACTAATTATGTCCAGGGCTTGTTTCAGTGACAAAGTGAATCCGAATCACTTGTCTGAATCGAAAAAAAAATACAATATTAAATTTGTTTATCAATATCATCCACTTAATCACTGGGCCGAATCAGTAAAAAAAAATTAAATCTTTATAAATATTAATTTCCCTGAATCCTACATCCGATTCAGGGAAACTCTTATGATTCTTGATTCAGTGTTTCCCGAATCATTGATCCAAATCATAAATATATATTTTTTTTATGAATCTCAATATTTCCCGAATCACTCTGACATAACAGTATTGACAAGTTGGCAACCCTCATCGGCTATTCAGAACAAATTTAATTTTCATAGCGAGGGGAGTGTGGGTAGTGGGGTATGGTGGAGTGGGAGGGGAGTGTGGGTAGTGGGGTATGGTGGAGTGGGAGGGGAGTGTGGGTAGTGGGGTATGGTGGAGTGGGAGGGGAGTGTGGGTAGTGGGGTATGGTGGAGTGGAGATATAAGCCTTGTCTCATGACTTTGGTAACAAAATACTAACTTAACCTAACCTAACCTAACCAGAACTTAACCTAACCTAACATCAGCCAAAGTTTAACATATCCTAACCAAAGAAACGTTCTAGAAACTCACTGAAGAGAGAGAGAGAGAGAGAGAGAGAGAGAGAGAGAGAGAGAGAGAGAGAGAGTCATTGTTTTTCCACGTAAGAATCAGACGAAAAGTAAAATCAATACACCTTTTTTTTGTCTTCCTTCTTGTCGGGTTCTTACGAGAGAACCCAAAACACACACACACACACACACACACACACACACACACACACACACACACACACGTTTACCCCCTGAGGAAAAGAACTCAAGTCAACATTTTTCACCAGTTAGAAGTTTTCGATTCAATACCATACAAAGAATAAGTGATAGTTTAAATTATTTTTTTTTACCCTTTTCTTTTTTAATAAGTCCTGAGGCTAGTTTAGTTTATGTTGTTTAGTGAGTTGTATGCTAGTTGGATGGTGGTAAGTGGTGGTAGGTGGGTGCTAGTGGTGGTAGGTGGGTGCTAGTGGTGGTAGGTGGGTGCTAGTGGTGGTTGGTGGAGGCTAGTAGGTGATGGTAGGTGGTGTAGTTCATGAATGGTGGTAGTAATAGTAGAGCCAGGTTGTAGTGGTAGTACAAATAGTGGTGGTCGTGGTAGATATAGTAATCTTAGTGGTGGTAATAATAGTCGTAATGTGGTAGTAATACTAGTGATGGTAGTAGTAGTAGTAGTAGTAGTAGTAGTAGTTGTGTTGGTAGATCATCAAGGCCACAGGAACATAGTGAAGCTATAGTCTCACCTTTAGCACCTCGATAATAATTCAACCTCATCCTGTAGAAGGGGGAGAGGGAGGTAGGAGGAGAGGGAGGCAGAGAGGGGGAGAGGAAGGTAGAGGGAGGAGAGGAGGCAGAGGGGAGAGGAAGGTAGAGGGGAGGAGAGAGGAGGTAGAGGGGAAGAAGGGGGGGAGAGGGGGGAAGGGGAGAGGGAGGTAGAGGGCATTGACCCTACCCCCCTTCTGTTTTTTGGGGGAGTCTACAACTCCACATGCTGGGCGAACTATTACTGTTTTCCTTGTGTGTGTGTGTGTGTGTGTGTGTGTGTGTGTGTGTGTGTGTGTGTGTGTACCTATGGGAAATATGAAAATGAATTATCAAGTTTGTGAACATGTTGAACCAGGTATGAACATGAACAGGTGTGAACATTAACTAACCAGGTGTGTCATTACAGGTGTCGTGGATACGTCAAGAAGACCTGAAGGTGTTGGCAACCGATGGCATCACTTTCACTTCAGACAACCGCCTCCAGGTGAGTCAGTCTTCACTTTCACCCCTGAGTCAGTCACCTTCAAGACAAACTCGCCAGGATATAGTCACGTATATACCTGTCATAAAATACAACCTATGTGTGTATTAGGGATGGAATACATACTGAGAATAGATAAATCCTTTTGGGCTTTTAATAGTGAGTTCGAACCTCAAGTGAGAACGATGAGGCGCGCGGCAAATGTTGACAGGATGTTTCATTTCATCCCAGATATTTGCCATCGTGTGTCTGGTGATAAACGAGACTGCGTCAGTGGAGTGGCCCTTCGTTTCAGTTCACCAATGTCTCGTCATAGTGGTGGTACAACATAGTGTCTTTCTCACAGCACCACGGGAAAAAGTCTCATGGTGGTGAGTGTGGTGACCTCGGGAGCCAGGACAATCATGCGGCATCTTGTTGAGTACCGCGTCCTATCCACCACAATGGTCGTGTCTTCACTGTCTTATGACGATGATCTAACACACGTTTATGATAATGAAGTAAACAAAATCAAACTGTAAAATAGAATTATGGGACTTCTTAATAACTTGGGGTAATGGTCAATTGATAAACAGGTTAAATGAGATTGTTTTCTTTCGATTGGACGCCATTTTAGCTACGACAGCGCCACTGGTGTCAAGAATGAGAAGTACAGTACCTCTGGCGGCAATTCAAAAACATAACTTGATGGGTTTCGCTATCATTTAGTATGCATTCTATCCCTAATATATACATCGGTTTGAACTAGAAGAAAATTGTAAGCTCCCTTTTCTAGACACTCGCACAAGTCCGCACATTGATTTTCGTTTTGTTTTGGCCAACGACTCAACAATAGTTCATTCTTGAGTAAAAACCCTCAACCTTTTAATCTTCCATCCGGTGTTATGTACAAATTCACACATCCCAGCTTTACAATGTTCGGTATATTGGTTCATTCTACCATCAGACAACACACTAAAACAGACCACCACCCCACCAAAAAAAAGAACTCACCAACCAAGATTTGAAAACACTAACATCTGCACTTTCCAGGACGGAGGTTATAGTCTTGGAAGCCGTCTGCATTACAAATATAATATCAACACTGCACAACACAACCACAGCTCTAAATCTTTACTCACCAATATAGTTTTTCATTTATCAATACCCGAGTAAATCTTTTTAGGCCTGGTGTTGCTTTACGAGTGTTGTTATTTCTCTCAGTTCTTGTTTATATTAATAATTTTTACTTTAATAATTTTTACTTTAATAACTTTTACTTTAATAATTTTTGTAGTTTTTAGTGTTTTTATTTTTCTTCTTCCTTTAAATTTACAAGTTAATAATTAAATTTTTTTGTAAATTGTTTAATGCGAGAAAGATAATTTACAAATAAGGAATAATTGTATATTTTATTTGGTTAATGCCACTGACAGACAGACAGACAGACAGACAGACAGACATAAATTTCTTCTCATGGTTTTTTATATTAAACCAATTTAATCGTGAATCATCGTCCATATTATTTAAACAAAAACCTCTAAACCTTCTTGGGTCTTGATGTGTCAGTCTTATACAAGGTCTTAGTTACAAAGACCATAGTGACTGACGTGTATAATAAGACTCATCTTCCTCGTTAATGGTCTCTTTATGTAAAACTTATGTATAAATTACGTATAACTTATGGTGTTGATGT
This sequence comes from Homarus americanus, assembly GCF_018991925.1. NCBI lineage: Eukaryota > Metazoa > Arthropoda > Malacostraca > Decapoda > Nephropidae > Homarus > Homarus americanus. The sequence continues at coordinate 8,896,855 of NW_024749657.1, forward strand.
TATAATCCTCGTTAAATATCAAGAGAGAAAAAACTTTGAAGATTTTTATGTAAACAATTTTAAGTCCAGCTACTGTACATATATACTAGGAGGCTGGGCTATGTAGTATGACGCCCTACGGACCAATTTCCAACTGGTTCATTACTAAACTAAGCTAATTATCGTCCTAACAAGCTAATTATCGTCTTAACAAGGTATCTCAGTTGGGTAGCATTTACTTCTATTGGCTGCAACTAGGAGGAGAGTTTATTTCTTGTATAAATAGCCAGTTACTAGAGAGGTGGGGAATATTAACACCATATTGGCCTTTATAGACAGTTTGTGCTTGTTTGTTTACAGTGTATGGTAGTCACCCCTTCGTAATGAGTTTGTTGTTAATTGTTAAAAATAATGGTTGTTAAATATTGTTAAAATTGGTTTATAGTGTTATTTGTAGTGGAGATATTGTTATAATTATTTAGTGTGTAATGCAAGCCAAATGACTGGTGACCTAACTGTTAATGTCTACAAATGGCTGGTGACCTAACTGTTAATGTTTACAAATGGCTGGTGACCTAACTGTTAATGTCTACAAATGACTGGTGACCTAACTGTTAATGTCTACAAATGACTGGTGACCTAACTGTTAATGTCTACAAATGACTGGTGACCTAACTGTTAATGTTTACAAATGGCTGGTGACCTAACTGTTAATGTCTACAAATGACTGGTGACCTAACTGTTAATATCTTGCAAATGACTGGTGACCTAACTGTTATTAATCACAAATGACTGGTGACCTAACTGTTAATGTCTACAAAATGACTAGTGACCTAACTGTTAATATCTTGCAAATGACTGGTGACCTAACTGTTAATATCTTGCAAATGACTGGTGACCTAACTGTTAATATCTTGCAAATGACTGGTGACCTAACTGTTAATATCTTGCAAATGACTGGTGACCTAACTTTTAATATCTTGCAAATGACTGGTGACCTAACTGTTAATATCTTGCAAATAACAGGTGACCTAACTGTTAATATCTTTCAATATCGAGCATTAACGAGACTAAACTACACACATATTTTAAACACTGACTCACGTATTAAACAAGACTAACCGTAGAATTGGTGATTAGCCACATACCGGTAGTTAGGAATGATGCGGACACAACCAACCTAGACTGGAAACTGTCAGTAGGAAAAAATAAATAAAACAACGGGGAAATATGACCGAGAAACATTTCCTCATAAAAAAATACATTCACCAGTAAGTCAGTAAGGAGTGACTAGGTGGTAAAAAGGCTGCCACTGTTACTGCTCGTCTCCTCTGAAGCACAATCTCAGGATACGAAGAAGCGAGTGAAGCACAATCTCAGGATACGAAGAAACGAGTGAAGCACAACCTCAGGATACGAAGAAGCGAGTGAAGCACAATCTCAGGATACGAAGAAGCGAGTGAAGCACAACCTCAGGATACGAAGAAGCGAGTGAAGCACAATCTCAGGATACGAAGAAGCGAGTGAAGCACAACCTCAGGATACGAAGAAACGAGTGAAGCACAACCTCAGGATACGAAGAAGCGAGTGAAGCACAACCTCAGGATACGAAGAAGCGAGTGAAGCACAACCTCAGGATACGAAGAAGCGAGTGAAGCACAATCTCAGGATACGAAGAAGCGAGTGAAGCACAACCTCAGGATACGAAGAAGCGAGTGAAGCACAACCTCAGGATACGAAGAAGCGAGTGAAGCACAACCTCAGGATACGAAGAAGCGAGGAAGCACAACCTCAGGATACGAAGAAGCGAGGTGAAGCACAACCTCAGGATACGAAGAAGGAGTGAAGTACAACCTCAGGATACGAAGAAGCGAGTGAAGTACAACTCAGGATACATGAAGAAGCGCGAGGAAGCACACAACCTCAGGATACGAAGAAACGGAGGAAGTACGTTAAACCCTAGGATACGAAGAAGCGAGGAAGTACAACCTCAGGATATGAAGAAGCGAAGCACAAACCAGGATACGAAGTGGCGAGTGAAGCACAATCTCAGTGCATACGAAGAAACGAGGAAGCACAACCTCAGGAGCGAAGAAGCGAGAAGCACAACCTCAGGATACGAAGAAGCGAGGAAGTAATAAACCTCAGGATATGAAGAACGAGTGAAGCACAACCTCAGGATACGAAGCGCGAGTGGAAGGCCACCAGGATATGAAGAAGCGAGGAAGTACAACCTCAGGATACGAAGGCATAGCGAGGAAGCACAAACCAGGATATAAAGAAGGAGTGAAGCACAACCTCAGGATACGAAGAAGCGAGTGAAGCACAACCCTTTCAGGATAATACGAAGCATAAAGGAGTGAAGCACAACCTCAGGATACAAAGAAGGAGGAAGCACAACCCCAGGATACATGAAGAAGGAGGAAGCACAACCTCAGGATACAAAGAAGGAGTGAAGCACAACCTCAGGATGAAGAAGGAGTGAAGCACAATCAGATGAAGGAAACGAGTGGAAGCACAACCTCAGGAGGCAAAGAAGCGAGTGAAGCACAACCCCGTGATGAAGAAGGAGGAAGCACAACTCAGGATACGAAGAAGCGAGTGAAGCACAATCTCAGGATACGAAGAAGCGAGTGAAGCACAACCTCAGGATACGAAGAAGCGAGTGAAGCACAACCTCAGGACACGAAGCAGCAACTCATATAAAGTGTTATAACCAATGGCAACCTTTACGACTTTCCTTGGTGACCTGGCGCCCATGTTGAGTGGAAAATTTAAATACACTTCTGAAGTTTGAAAAGGATGGGAGTGTGTGTGTGTGTGTGTGTGTGTGTGTGTGTGTGTGTGTGTGTGTGTGTGTGTGTGATCTTGCATGTAAGGTGTAATGCAAATGTGACACCATCTAGGTCAACCCCCACCCCACCCCACCCCACCCCACCCCACCCCACCCCACCCTACCCCACCCAACCCCCACTCCTACCCAATCAACCCACCCTACCCAACCCCATCTTACCCAACCCAACCCAACCCAACCCAACCCAACCCAACCCAACCCTACCCCACCCACCCAACCCAACCCAACCCCACCCTACCCAACCCCTACCCCACCCCATCTTACTCCAACCCAACCCAACCCAACCTAACCCAACCCAACCCAACCCCAATTCCTGCACTCCAACCCAACCCAACCCAACCCTGACCCCCACTCCCCATCTAACCCAACCTTAACCCTACCCAACCCTACCCAACTCTACCCAACCCTACCCTACCCTACCCAACCCAACCCAACCCAACGTTAACCAAGCCATTATCACACACCCTAATTCAAGAACATAAAGAGCTAAACCATCCATATTGTAACCACGACAAACACCTCAAAACCGCTCTGTATTTGGGGTCAAGAGGTCAAAGTTCACGGGGTTAACTACCGCTGGGCATAGATTGGCTCCTCGGGTGACGAACTGAATGATTGAGTGAGATGAGTGTGGAGATGGGTTGGTTAGGGGGGGGTGGGTTGGTGGGTGGGTGGGTGGGGGTGGGTTGGGTGGGTTACTGTACACGACATATTAGAATACTCCCCCCCCCGGTGTGTTACAGGTGTCCACTCGTTGGTTGTCTGATGAAGAAAATAAAAACATTCATGGTTGTTTGAGCTGAGGCCATTTGGGGTACATTATTTATGCTCGAACTTGGATGGAATATAATTTAATATGAGTTTCGGTAACCTAACCTAATGTAATGTAACGTAGCCTAAACTAACCTAATGTAACGTAACTTAACCTAAACCAAATTAAGCTGACGTTGCCTAGGCTAAGCTAACCTTATTTGTCTGAAACCTAACCTAACCTAACCCATCCCGATGTGTGGTTTACAGTTTACGTGGGTCATCTCAATGGTGATGCTTCAAGACTCTATATCAGTTTACATGTGTACCACTAGCTTGTACTGGCAGTGTGTATGTGTGTGTGTGTGTGTGTGTAATAATAATAATAATAATAATAATTAACGGTTTATTGAAAAAAATTCTGCAGCCCGAAGGTTGAAAATATACATTGGACATAAATGACTTATTACATACATTGGTGGTTTAACAAAAGCCTTCATTAGAGAAAGGTGAAGGAACATACAGTGAACATACAGATTAATGTAAGTGTTGAACAGCAAACTCGTAGTGTAGTAACTCCCTTCCAGATGGTGTTAGGAGGAACTCACGTGGTGTAGTAGTTCCCTCAGATGGTGTTATGAGGGACCTGGCGTGGTGTGTAGCATTCCCTCACAGATGGTGTTATGAGGGGCCTCACGTGGTGTAGTAATTCACAGATGGTGTTATGAGGGACCTCACGTGGTGTAGTAATTACCTCACAATGGTGTTATGAGGGGCCTCACGTGGTGTAGTAACTCCCTCACAGATGGTGTTATGAGGGGCATCACGTGGTGTAGTAGTTCCCTCACAGATGGTGTGATGAGGGACATGTGGTGTAGTAATTCCCTCACAGATGGTGTTATGAGGGGCCTGACGTGGTGTAGTAATTCCCTCACATATGGTGTTATGAGGGACATGTGGTGTAGTAATTCCCTCACAGATGGTGTTATGAGGACCTCGTGGTGTAGTAATTCCTTTACAGATGGTGTAATGAGGGACATGTGGTGTAGTAATTCCTCACAGATGGTTATGAGGACATGTGGTGTAGCACCTCACATATGGTGTGTTATGAGGGACATGTGGTGTAGTAATTCCCTTACAGATGGTGTTATGAGGGACCTCACGTGGTGTAGTAATTCCCTCACAGATGGTGTTATGAGGGGCCTGACGTGGTGTAGTAATTCCCTCACAGATGGTGTTATGAGGGGCATCACGTGGTGTAGTAATTCCCTCACATATGGTGTTATGAGGGACATGTGGTGTAGTAATTCCCACACAGATGGTGTTATATGAGTGAGGTGTGGTCCCAGGCCTTCCTATCGTAGACGGATTAACACATCGCTGGTTGTTGTTGGGTCTCACGGGCCGTTATCACTGGGTACCTGGGACCCCACCGTGTGTAGGTCAACCCGGGCACGACTGTCACTGTTGAGCTGCTCTCACTGACCCAAGCACCGTTCACCACCGTTCACCCCTGTTCAACATTGGTTCCGCTCCCTTCCCAAATGAAATTGCAACTCCCGGCGAGAACCCGTTGACACTCCGGTGGGGAGGAGGGTTCAGGGGAGGGGGTTGGTATGGGCCAATTTAACAGTTGACCTGGCTGCTCCGAGAGGAGCGCCAGGCACGTCTTGACCCCTCGGTGGTCAAGGATGTGTGTGTGTCTCTGTGTGCTAGTTATTGCGTTAAGTACAAGAATCGATCATAACTATAAAGACTTGACTGCTGACGTCACTAACAAAAAGTTGAGTGTCAGAATGGTTAGTTTGTAAAAAAAAATATATATTATTTTTTTCAATATTTGGTGAAAAAATCCAACAATAACAAAAAAAAAACGGATCCGAGTTGAATTTAAAACGAAATGTCATCAAAACAATATTTCTTTATTTCCTTCAATATCAAACGAACGAAAATTATGAACCAAGTCCCAATTATATCCTTACAAATGAATAACTAAGAGAAGGAACAATACGAATAAATGTAAACGAATAAAGGAGACAAAAAAAAAATTACCCGAAATAAGAGGAAGATTCTGGTCAAGTTGAAGACGATGTAGATGGCGCCACCCGTAAAATGGCGGGAAAGATTTAGTGTTTACATCCCGTGGGAAGTGAGTGAGCTAGAGAGAGAGAGAGAGAGAGAGAGAGAGAGAGAGAGAGAGAGAGAGAGAGAGAGAGGTGTTAATTATACGTTAAATGTATGTACTCGTATGTAAGTTGGTGATGTAGGGTAATGTGAAGGAGAGACAGACAGACAGACACAGAGAGAGACAGACAAAGAGAGACAGAGACAAAGAGAGACAGAGGCAAAGAGAATGGTTCCTGTACTTTACAACATGACATAAAGTAAGAAGACTCGGTGAACCTTACCGAATGTTCGTGACCGGTCAGATTATGGTCTCTTGTACTAATGGCCCCTGGTACTAATGGTTCCTGGTACTAATGGCCCCTGGTACTAATGGCCCCTGGTACTAATGGCCCCTGGTACTAATGGTCCCTGGTTTTTAATGGCCCCTTCTACTAATGGCCCTGGTACTAATGGCTCTTGGCACTAATGGCCCCTGGCCCTTGGTACCTGGCCCCTGGTACTAATGGCCCCTGGTACTAATGGCCCCTGGTACTAATGGCCCCTGGTACTAATGGCCCCTGGTACTAATGGTTCCTGGTACTAATGGCCCTTCAGAGCTAATGGTTCCTGGTACTAATGGCCGCTGATACTAATGCCCCTGGTACCAATGGCCCTTCAGTTCTAATGGTTCCTGGTACTAATGGCCCCTCAGTTCTAATGTTCCTTGGTACTAATGGCACCCTCGTTACTAATGGACCCTGTTACTAATCATCCCCATACCTAATGGCCCCTCAGTTCTAATGCCCCCTCAGCGCTAATGACCCCTGGTACTAATGGCCTCGCTCAGTTCCAATGGCCCCTCAGCGCTAATGACCCCTGGTACTTATGGCCTCGCTCAGTTCCAATGGCTCCTCAGAGCTAATGACCCCTGGTACTAATGGCCTCGCTCAGTTCCAATGGCCCCTCAGAGCTAATGACCCCTGGTACTAATCACCCCTAGACCTAATGGCCCTGGCATATCATAGAAATTATCCAGTACACAAGAAGTACTACTTAACACGTCATCAAGGCTATTAAGTACACTGGTCTATAGTAGAGTTTAATACACCCTAAATGGATACCAGTGTAATAAAATAGACAGTTTAATAGCATATAATAGAGCGCTATTTGCCACCGGATCACGTTATAATTATTGCGATAATTTGGACACTATTACAATGTCTATAATTCACAGGATTATATCAGTAATTGTGACTACGACCTCGCGGATTATATTCTCATTGTGATTTGTGTTTAATTATTGTGATACGGGACCTCCCCCATCACCAACATCCCATTACCAACATCCTCCCCATCACCAACATCTCACCCCTATCACCACCACCTCACCCCCATCACCACCACCACCTCACCCCCATCACCACCACCATCACCACCCCCATCACCACCATTTCACCCCTATCACCACCACCCCACCCCCATCACCACCACCACCCCACCCCCATCACCACCATACCATCACCCCATCACCACCACCACACCCCCCCATCACCACCACCATCCACACCTACCACCTCACCCCATCACCACCACCTCCCCCCCCTCACCACCACCATCACCACCCCCATCACCACCATTTCACCCCTATCACCACCACCCCACCCCCATCACCACCACCACCCCACCCCCATCACCACCATACCATCACCCCATTCCCCCATCCAAGAATCAGTAAACAGATTACCTTTGAATAGAGATTTCTGAACACCACAAATCTCTTTATCAGCGAATTCCTTCTATTTTTGAACATACTGTGACTTGTAATAAATATGCATATATATGTATTTATGTATATATTCATGTATGCATAGGTATATGTATACAATATATGCAACAGGTGGAAGTGTTGTAAATAATGGCGACAGTGAAACATATTTTGTGAGTTTTGTGTTGAACATTGTCAAACACGGCAGGTGTGTGTGTGTGTGTGTGTGTGTGTGTGTGTGTGTGTGTGTGTGTGTGTGTGTGTGTGTGAGTGTGTGTGCGTCAACTACCACCAGGGTTATTGAACACTGAAACACTATCACTCACCTATCCACACACACATACAGACACACACACACACACACACGCACACTCTCCACCCAACCACACCTTCATCCAACACTCACACACACTCCCTCTCCTCACAATCGTCCCAACTGCAGTAACGTCGCCGCACTCAAACGAAATCTATTTCTGAAAGGACATCAAATTTATTGGGCCGGTCCTAAAACTCGCCATCAATTACAATTCGCTTACGTAAAGGGGAACCAGGATGGCCATTTCTAGCTGAGCTTTTGTGAGCCAGGAATTCTCTCAAACTGCAGGTGAGATGGACCTCCTGTGCTAGCTGGCCCCTAGTTCTAATAGCCCCTGGTTATGTTGAAGGCCTAGTTCTTAATAGGCACCTAGTTCTAATTGGTGCAGGTTATTATATAGGGTTCTCTGTTCTTATAGGCTTTCATTTCTGATAGCCTCGTTATTGATGGGTTTAAGTACTCATAGGCTTATTTCTGATAGGCCAAGTCCTTGTATACTTCTGTCCCAGTCTTAACAGGCCCCAGTCTTAGCAGGACCCAATCTTAGCAGGCCCCAGCATTAACAGGCCCCAGTCTTAGCAGGTCCCAGTATTAACAGGCCCTAGTCTTAATAGGCCTCAGTCTTAGCAGGTCCCAGTATTAACAGGCCCTAGTCTTAATAGGCCTCAGTCTTAGCAGGTCTCAGTCTTAATAGGCCCCAGTCTTAGCAGGACCCAGTCTTAGCAGGCCCCAGTATTAACAGACCCCAGTCTTAACAGGTCTCCCCAGTCTTAACGTGCCCAAGTCTTAACAGGCCCCAGAGTTAACATGCCCCAAGTCTTAACAGCCCCCACAGTTAATAGCTCCCGAGTCTTAATAATGTCTTCAAGGTAATCAGACTGCCCCCTTAACACATCTGTCGTCAAAGTTATCAAGGTAATTGTCCGCCACAACAACAAGATAAAGAGAGAGAGACGAAATACAACACTCCTCCGGTCAGTTCCTGTTGGTAAAAGCTTTCCTTTACCTGACACCTCCTTCTATAGTATCTGAGGCACCGCTTGGCCGTCGAGGTGGACATTCCTTCCAAGTCTTCATCATATTGTACCATTTTATAACCCTTTAGAGTCCTGAGATTCACTTAAATACTTATCTAATATTCTGTACTCTATGGATGTGTTTGTAAGTAAAAAAAAAGAGTAAATTACCCCACTTATAAAACGGTGGTGATTTTTTTGCTTCGTTTAGAAATATTTGATATCAGACAGACATTCATTTGTCTCGTGTTTGTAGTTCTTGTTGCTATAGTGTGAGGTGTTTTCTTCTACGTCCTGTGCTGTGAGTTTTGTTGTTCCTTACTTCATATTAAGGATTATTGTACGTGCTTGGTGTAGCTGTTGTTACTTGTGGAATGGAGTGAATTGTGTTCTGCTCTCTCTCTCTCTCTCTCTCTCTCTCTCTCTCTCTCTCTCACACACACACACAAGCTTTTCCTTAAAGAATCCAATTTAACTGGTGGTTCGTTACAGGAATTCGTTGAGCCACTGAGGTGATCCACCGTGAGAAAGGTGGAGGGTAGGGACGGCACTTGGGAGTATTATGTTCCGTCCGTGCTCTGATGAACCGAATTTCAAGGAAGACCGCAGAGCTAATAAATGGAAGGAGTGTGAGGAAAGCCGACACACACACACACACACACACACACACACACACACACACACACACATACTAGCCAAAACAGAAAAAAAAATGTATATATATATATTTTTTTTAGGGGGAGAAGTCTCAATAAACGTCAGGAAAAAAAAAACTTTATGGAGGAAATAAATTTGAAAGATATTATAGAAATGGAGGGAAAAAAAACTTGCGATTAAAACTTGTGATGGAGGTTGAGAAATAAACTTTATGGGGAAAAGAATAAACTTGAAAAATCGTAAAAAAGAAGATTGAAAAAAAATCATGAAATATATCCTTTGAGAGTTATATGTGAGAGAGATATTGGAGAAGTGAGAGAGATAAAATACTACAGGAGTGAGAGATATTGGAGAAGTGAGAAAGAAAAAATACTACAGGAGTGAGAGATATTGGAGAAGTGAGAAAGAAAAAATACTACAGGAGTGAGAGATATTGGAGAAGTGAGAGAGAAAAAATACTACAGTAGTGAGAGATATTGGAGAAGTGAGAGAGAGAACATGTTGTTAAAGTTGAGTTTTATATCAAAAGACAAAATGAAATGATCCTTATGGTGAGCTGAAGAACTTCCCTAGATCCTATGCAAGACAGAGACAGAGACAGAGATAGACAGAGATGGAGACAGACAGGAAGTCAAATAGAGAAACAAGAGAGACAGAAATAAAGATAGCGAGACAGAGATGGAGACATAGACAGACAGACAGACAGACAGGAAGTCAAATAGAGGAACGCGATAGATAGATAAATAGATAGCTAACAGAGAGACAAAGAGAGAGAGAGAGAGAGAGAGAGAGAGAGAGAGAGAGGCTTTCGTTTTACCCTCCACCAACCAATTGTTTTTATGTGTAAGGCCAACTGTAGCAGTATTAGGGGCTGGCGACCTAACGCAGTGGATCAACAGATGTCCTCCTGCAAGAAAACAACATTAATGAAAAACAGGGGTTAGGTTACGTTAGGTTAGGTCACGTTAGGTTAGGTTACGTTACGTTAGGTTACGTTACGTTAGGTTAGGTCAGGTTAGGTTAGGTTAGGTTACGTTACGTTAGGTTAGGTCAGGTTAGGTTAGGTTAGGTTAGGTTACGTTGGGTTAGGTTAGGTTACGTTGGGTTGGGTTGGGTTGGGTTAGGTTAGGTTACGTTGGGTTGGGTTGGGTTGGGTTAGGTTAGGTTACGTTACGTTAGGTTAGGTTGGGTTACGTTAGGTTATTGGTTGGGTTACGTTAGGTTAGGTTACGTTACGTTACGTTACGTTACGTTACGTTAGGTTGGGTTAGGTTAGGTTAGGTTAGGTTAGGTTAGATGTTATGTGAAGTGGCTTCCCGGATACCAAGGGAATATATGTTTAAGAATGGCGAGAGGCGAACATGGGAAGGCGAGCAGATGGTTAGGTTAGGTGGTGGTGGTGTACTGTAGGTGGCGAGGAAGGAAAACAGGTGGATGTTATTGTTCCTTGTTCTTTAGTTCTCCCTCCAGCGAGTAGATCCTGTGGTAGATGTTATTAAGTGTTCATCTTTTTGTCGAGGGAGAGATCTGTTGTTGCTACTTCTCTTCTTCTCTCTCTCTTTCTCCCCTTCGTTCTTCTTCCTCTTTTTCTTCCACTTCCACTTCCTTCGTATTCTCTTCCTCTTCGAATTCCTCTTTCTCTTTCTCCTCTTCTTTCAGCTCCTTCTTCCTCTTCTCCGCCTCCTCCAATTCCTCTTCCTCCTCATACTCCCTCTTTCTCCTCTTTCTCCTCTTCTTTCAGCTCCTTCTTCCTCTTCTCCGCCTCCTCCAATTCCTCTTCCTCCTCATACTCCCTCTTTCTCCTCTTTCTCTTTCTCTCCCTCCTCTTCCTTCTCCTCCTACGCCTTCTCCTCCCCCTCCACCTCCCCACCAGCAAACGCCACAATAGGTCTCAGCATTTATATTCAAACCACACAAATAAACATCATCTATTTATCTATGCTTAAAATACCGAACCCAAAAAATTCCCCCCAAATTCCCCTAAATTCCCATAATTCCCCAAATTTCCCTAAAATTCCTCCAAATTCCCATAATTCCCCCCCAAATTTCCCCCAAAAGTCACCCAAATTCTCCCTTTCGTAAATGACTCAACGTTTTGCTGCGATAAATTCACATAAGAGTCCAGCCAATAGGAATTTTCTATTACGTAAATTAATAGAAAACTTTTATCTACCAATTCAGAGAGAGGTTGAATACTCCAACCAATAAAGTTTCTCTCTCTCTCTTTCTCTCTCTCTCTCTCTCTCTCTCTCTCAATATACTCAACATAACGCGTAATAAATGTAGTTCGCCACAGTCTAAAACCAGGTCGGAACATCACCCC
>NW_024749657.1:8911120-8928620 GCF_018991925.1 Homarus americanus
GGGAAGAAGAAGAAGAAGAAGGGAAAAAAAGAGGAGGAGAAGGAAGAAGAAGAAGAAGAAGAAGGGAAAAAGAGGAGGAGAAGGAAGAAGAAGAAGAAGAAGAAGGGAAAAAAAAAAGAGGAGGAGAAGGAGGAAAGAAGAAGAAGAAGAAGAGGAGGAGGAGGAGGAGGAGGTCAGTGTAGAAGGACAGACATGGGCAATGTTTTGGTTGAGTGGCCGCTTGGGTTCCTGAGGTGAGGTATTGTCCACTTAGTCTCGGGCGGCTGTGTGGTGGGTGGGTGGGTGAGAAGTGTGGGTAGATAGATAAGTGTGGATGGGTGGCCAGAAGGATGGGTGTATATTGGTGAAGAAGTGTGGACAGGTGGGTGTTAGGTGGGTAGGTGTGTGGATAGGTGGGTGTTTAGGTGGGTAGGTGTGTGGATAGGTGGGTGTTTAGGTGGGTAGGTGTGTGGATAGGGGGGTGGGTTTTTGGAGGAGGGTGAGTAATAAAAACTCCACCTCAATCCACATCCTCAATTTATGTACCTGTCATCCACCTCTCTATCTCCACCACTACCATCCTCCCTCACTCCTACACCACCACCTCCACCACTACCATCCTCCCTCACTCCTACAACACCACCACTACCATCCACCCTAACTCCTACACCATCACCACCACCATCCCCCTCACTATTTCACTACCACCATCACCACCATCCTCCCTCACTCCTACTCTACCACCATTCTCCCTCACTCCTCCACCACCACTCCTACATTCTCTCTCTCCCTACGTCATCCACACCACCCTTCCCTAGACCAAATTACCCTCACTGCATGAATTATAAACTCTCAACATCAACCCTCTTTTCCTCTTTTCTTTTCCATTCCACCTTCCAACTCCCCCCACTCTTCCCAGTCTTTCTTCCTATACCCCTTTTCCTCTTTCCCTCTCCTCTCCCTCTCACTCTTCTGCTATATCTCCTAGTTCCTTCATTTTCCCACTCGTCTTCCTCCCACTCGTCTTCCTGGTAACAATCCACAAATCTATGTCCTCTGTGGTTCAATATATTAGGAGCTTCTTTACTTTATCTAATGACGTCCACATTTTTTTTTCCTACTCGAAGACAATTTCATATTTCCATATTAGGTATTAATTTACATAATATTTAACTAGGCTAGTGAGTAGTGCTATTATTTCAAGGCAGAATATATACCATACATGCAGAAATGAAAGATATGTTTAGTCTTATATATCAGTGTTTTTATAATACTTTTCTGACAATAAAATATAGCCCTGCATTTCTGATTTTATAACTAATTCTCTGCGACACAGCGCTGACTTATGTTGGCTTAGAACACCTGCGACCGACGGCTGATTACTTAGCACCATTGTTATTAAGTGGTGACCTGCTGAGCCCTAATGGAGAATAATATAGTGTGTTATATTATTAGTTAACTTTAATAGAGGGGAAATTATTTGCTTTTAGTCTTCACCTGAACAACGTGATTTAATATACCGATTTTAAGGGAGGAACCCATGTTAAATATTTATAGATATATTATTTTATGATTTTAAGTTTTGTGAAAATATGTAGAAATATTTGATTTTTTTATTATTATTACATGATCTCGTTCACACACGGACACATACGGACTCAGACACACAAGGACGTAGACACTGACTCAGATACGGACACATACGGACTCAGACACACAAGGACGTAGACACTGACTCAGATACGGACGAACGGGCTCACACACGGACGCACACAAAGTACACACGGATTCACAGACTTACACACGGACCTTATTCCCCTGTGGTTAATGTTGCTTAATGGTTAATGTTCCTGTATCTGTAGGTTATATGGATGCTAAGGTTAAATGTGTCCACCAGTACCAAAGAGGTTAAAGTTCCGATATTTTAACCTTTAACATGTTACTTTTCCTTAACCCTAGGTCTTTTATCACTTGTGACCAGGGATGTTGAAATCAGTCGACCTGTAACCACTGACCAAAATGCTTACCCTCTGAACTTTGACCTCTAGCCTCTAATAGCTAACCCTGACCTCTGAATGACCTCTGACCACTGAAACTAAATAATGATAATAGTAACAATAATAATAATAATAATGATAATAATAATACTGTAATAATATAAATGTTCACATAAAACTCTCTCTCTCTCTCATACATGTACAATATATTTCACCTCCCCCATGTCTCTTCCTAGGTGCGGGCGTGGCGGACGGGCGCAGTGTGGGCGTGGGACCTGGAGATCCACGAGGCCACACTAGGAGACGCGGGCGTGTATGAATGTCAGGTTAACACAAGACCCAAGATCTCCCACCCGGTCACCCTGCACGTCCACTGTAAGTAACAAGATAAGATGACCTAACTTGACTTACCTGAGTCTAACTTAGGCCGTCTGAACCTAACCTAACCTAACCTAGTCAATCTGAACCTAACCTAACCTAGTCAATCTGAACCTAACCTAACCTAACCTAGTCAATCTGAACCTAACCTAACCTAGTCAATCTGAACCTAACCTAACCTAACCTAGTCAATCTGAAGCTAACCTAACGTAACCTAGTCAATCTGAAGCTAACCTAACCTAGTCAATCTGAAGCTAACCTAACCTAACCTAGTCAATCTGAAGCTAACCTAACCTAGTCAATCTGAAGCTAACCTAACCTAACCTAACCTAACCTAGTCAATCTGAAGCTAACCTAACCTAACCTAACCTAACCTAACCTCATTTTCTAAACTATATACACATTAAAAAAAATCCATTACCTGAAGATTAAAAATGTAATTGTTATAAAAGACTGGAATTACCTTTTAAAATACGATTCAAATTCCTATCTTAACACCATTTATATGACAAGATTACACTGAGATTTTGCCATAATAACCTACCTGTAGTCTTCCTGAGTCTTCCTGAGTCTTTCTGAGTCTTCCTTAACTAGATACGTTCCCTTAGCGCTAGTTAGGGGATGATAGTGCTATTAGGTCCTGTTTTAAACTAGAAAGGTTCATTTAGCATCCTGGTTTAAGTATCTGATTATTTTACATACATACATACACACACACACACACACACACACACACACACACACACATCTCTCTATTTGTATGTTAATCTAATCAGAAAAAGTCATTTACACAACAACTAAACTAATTTATTTTGTTGTTTAATCTTAGCAGCAGCTTCATGATGTAATGACGTCGCGATATGACTATTTTGACATGGTGAACGAGGAGCTGTGAGCCGCAGATCTGATTGGCTGCAGATCTGATGGGTTGCATATCTGATGGGTTGCAGATCTGATGGGCTGCAGATCTGATGGGTTGCAGATCTGATGGGTTGCATATCTGATGGGCTACATATCTGATGGGCTGCAGATCTGATGGGATGCATATCTGATGGGCTGCAGATCTGATGGGCTGCAGATCTGATGGGCTGCATATCTGATGGGCTGCATATCTGATGGGCTACATATTCGATGGGCTGTAGATCTGATGGGCTGCAGATCTGATGGGCTGCATATCTGATGGGCTACATATCTGATGGGCTGTAGATCTGATGGGCTGCATATCTAATGGGCTGCATATCTGATGGGCTACATATCTGATGGGCTGTAGATCTGATGGGCTGCAGATCTGATGGGCTGCAAATCTGATGAGCTGCAGATCTGATGAGCTGTAAATCTGATGGGCCGCCGATCTGATGGGCCGTATATCTAATGAGCTGCAGGTCTGATGGGCTGTAGATCTGATGGGTCCCGTATCCTATGGGCACCCGGATCTGATGGGCCCCGGGTTTGTTGGGTCCTGGATCTAATAAGCCCTCAATCTAATGGACCTCGTATCTAACCTAACCTAACCTAACCTAACCTAACCTAACCTCTCCGGATAACAAGACATATAGGTTGTTTTATTGGTCCAGTGTTCCATTGGTCCAGTGTTCCATTGGTCCAGTGTTTCATTGGTCCAGTGTTGGGGTGGGAGAGAGGAGGAAGGGACAGGGTAAGGGAAGGAGGAAAGATGGAAGGGAAGGTTAGAAGAGGTGTGTGGAAATAGGGTAATAGAGTAAGGGGTGGAGGGAGGAAGGAGAGGGGTAGTGGGAAGGAGAAGGAAGGAAGTAAGGAAGGAAGGAATGAACGCATGAAGGGGTTGGGACTGTAGGAGAGGAAGTGAAGGAAGGAGGGAAGGGAGGTGGGTGAGGGAAGGAGGGAAGGGAGGTGGGTGAGGGAAGGAGAAGAGATGGTAGGGGGGGGGAGGGGTAGGGTGAGGGAGGGATGGAGGGAAGGGGTAGAGAAATGGAACGTCTTTCTTCTCAGTAAAAATTCCCAAGTATCTTAGGACTGAGAGCTGTGATCTCCCGGGATCTTCTCGTACCTGAGAGATAAGGCAGTTAAACCACCGTGTTCAAAGGTTTAAACCATCGTGTTGAAAGGTTTAAACCATCGTGTTCAAAGGTTTAAACCATCGTGTTGAAAGGTTTAAACCATCGTGTTCAAAGGTTTAAACCATCGTGTTGAAAGGTTTAAACCATCGTGTTCAAAGGTTTAAACCATCGTGTTCAAAGGTTTAAACCATCGTGTTCAAAGGTTTAAACCATCGTGTTGAAAGGTTTAAACCATCGTGTTGTGTTGAAAGGTTTAAACCATCGTGTTGAAAGGTTTAAACCATCGTGTTCAAAGGTTTAAACCATCGTGTTGAAAGGTTTAAACCATCGTGTTGAAAGGTTTAAACCATCGTGTTCAAAGGTTTAAACCATCGTGTTCAAAGGTTTAAACCATCGTGTTCAAAGGTTTAAACCATCGTGTTCAAAGGTTTAAACCATCGTGTTCAAAGGTTTAAACCATCATTTTCGAAGAGTTAAACCATCGTGTTCAAAGGTTTAAACCATCGTGTTCAAAGGTTTAAACCATCGTGTTCAAAGGTTTAAACCATCGTGTTGAAAGGTTTAAACCATCGTGTTGAAAGGTTTAAACCATCGTGTTCAAAGGTTTAAACCATCGTGTTGAAAGGTTTAAACCATCGTGTTGAAAGGTTTAAACCATCGTGTTCAAAGGTTTAAACCATCGTGTTGAAAGGTTTAAACCATCGTGTTGAAAGGTTTAAACCATCGTGTTCAAAGGTTTAAACCATCGTGTTCAAAGGTTTAAACCATCGTGTTCAAAGGTTTAAACCATCGTGTTCAAAGGTTTAAACCATCATTTTCGAAGAGTTAAACCATCGTGTTCAAAGGTTTAAACCATCGTGTTCAAAGGTTTAAACCATCATTTTCGAAGAGTTAAACCATCGTGTTCAAAGGAGTTAAAGCATCGTCTTCAAAGGGCCAAAAAAAAATCATCGTCAAAGGGGTAACTGATTTAATTCCCAGAACACTTCATGACATCAAGCCCTTGAGGTCGGGTGGTGCCAGGGAGCCAGCCCTCTTTCCCCCTCTATCACATAAGTTTCTAATCTTTCCTTTATCTTTAATTGGCCACAAAAGAAGAATTTAATTTCTCTCTTTATTGTGATTGGTCATAACAGTGGGCTGTGATATCTTCCTGGCCTATGATTGGTTGTAACGTGGGACTATAATATGTCTCCCTTCCTCTGATTGGTCTTAATTTGACACTATATGTTTCCCTTCATGTGATTGGTCGTAGCTTGTGACTATGATATCTTCCTGGCCTATGATTGTTTGTAACGTGGGACTATAATATGTCTCCCTTCCTATGATTGGTCGTAACCTTGGACAAAAATATGTCTCCTCTTTGTGATTGGTCAGACTTTATGACTCCTCACCTAAACTTTTCTATCTATAAAGGCCATCTTCCTGAAGTATAGATACCAGAAACACAATTCAATCTGTTATAGAATGGAATCGAATCCTCTCTCCCATACACAGTGACTTGAACAATGACGCAGCGAAGGTTTGGAATCAGATACTTTTTTTAAATATCTGTTTATGGGTTTATACACATTATAAATACAATAAGCTTCATTATAGAGATTGTATTATGTCGTTAGAGCATTGTAGTGACTATTTGACGCCTAAAATTACGTCTAAATACTACTTAATGTAATGTAATGTAATGTAATGTAATCTAACCATTTAAATATAAAGCATAAGTCCATTAATCTCAATATAGGTAAAGCATTATTAAGTTAGTATCAGAACCTATATATATGAAGAGATCCGTTTATAAATACCTTCCTCAGTCTTGTTGCTTATACCTGCAATACACTCACCTGGGTAGAGGGTGGGGAAGGAAGGGGGAAGGAAGGGGGGCTGCTGGGGGAAGGAAGGGGAAGGAAGGGGAAGGAAGGAGGAAGGAAGGGGAGGTAGCCAGAGCAGCAGACTTACTCCTGAGACTGACATTAAATTAGGAACATCCAGGAAATTAAAAAAAAAAAAAATAAATAAATAAATTGATAGATGGATGGATAGATAGGATAGATAGATAGATAGATAGATAGATAGATATATAGATAGGATAGGATAGATAGATAGGTTAGATAGATTCAAGATCTGCTGCCAACTCTGCCCTGTATTACTCAGGTCTGAATCATCAATAAGTCTAAGGTGTTACAGGCAGCTAATTATCCCCTGTCACTGCTGAGTGAGGGAGAAGAGGGTGGAGGTGGGAGGGGGAGAGGGGGGAGGAGAGGGGTGGAGGGAGGGGGAGAGGGGGTAAAGAGAGGGAGAAGAGGGGTGGAGGGAGGGGGAAGTATGTTGGAGGGAGGGAAAAGGAAGGAAGGAAGGAAGGAGAGAAAGTGAGGGAAGGAGGTGAAGTGGATGGTAGGGGGGAGAGAGAGGAGGGAGCCCCATCTATCTATCTATCTATCTATCTATCCATCTGAGTTAAGACACGCCTGAAAAAAAAAAATTTCTTCCCTCGTGCGTGAAAAACCTCCATCAGTCAGATCATTAAAGGTGAACCAAAAAAATATGTAGCAAGCTGGAATAAATGGAGGCCAAATTATCCCTCCTCACGCGTAAAGAACATCTATCACCCGAGTCAGTAAGAGATGGTCGGTGGGTACACTAAATATTGGGCCAAGAAGCTATATGATAAATGTCTTTTGTCTTAAATGTCTTATGAGTTAAAGTTTGTCTTGTGTTAGTGTATGTCTTGTTTGGTGTTGGTAATGGCCCTCAAAGTTAACGAGAACCTAACCGAAAAATCTAACGAAAAACTAACGATAAATAATGAAAGGTAATGACATCTAATGAAAACTAATGAAAATTTAACGAATTCCTAATAAAAACTAATGAGAAATAATGAAAAGTAACGAAATATAGTCAAAACTAACGAAAAATATTGAAATATTTACGAAAAATAACGAAAAATAACGAACATACAACGAAAAACTAACACAAAAAATATGAAAAAATTTAAAATAACAATAAAATAGCAAAAAACTAACGAAAATTACCGAAAAATAACGAAAAATACCGAATAAATAACGATAACTAACGAAAACAACGAACACTAACGAAACACTAACGAAAAACTAACGAAAAACTAACAATTCACAGAAGGTGGGTGGTCGATACTCTCCAGGTGAAAAGAATATCCTATGCAATTATTTTCACTAGATATTGATTGTCTTACCATTAAATGAGAGGATAGAGGGTGTTGTTCTTATTAGTGTATTGCATGTTGTGTTACTAGTGTGTTGCATGTTGTGTTACTAGTGTGTTGTATGTTGTGTTACTAGTGTGTTGTTTTGCCTATATTTTGCTATTGATGTTGATTGTCTCTCTCTCTCTCTCTCTCTCTCTCTCTCTCATGGGTGCTCCTCTCCTCAGCTCATCCAAGAGAAGCAGCAGCAATAGTGATAAGATGTTGTATCCCCGAGGCTAGGAAAACTTACCAAAATAAAAGCAGAATTTCAGGAGTTAAAGCCGACCTTCCCGGATTCTGTTTTTGATGCGTCTCTTTCGCCTTTATGCTCGCAACCTCGCCTCGAGATTCTAAGACGCTCGTAAGATTAGATTTACTCGTAAGGTAAGATATTTTTAAATTATGAAAAGATCCTCAGTAGTTCGTAAGATTAGATTTACTCTTTATCATGAATTCATCTTAAAAAAAAAAACCTCAGACGCGGCTAAAAATAAATTCATCCTTAACTAGGGGTATTTGATGGTGGATCATATATCTACCTTCTCTCGTTATGGCTTCAAATGAAATATTCTCCCTTAATTTATCCCGTAATGTCATATGGCACTAATTCTCTACCTGGTTCTCACTTAATTTAAAAAAAAAGATAAATTCTCAGAGGTTCATAAATAAAAAAAAATTATCTCGGAAGTGGATATGAGACACCACGTTAACCAAATTTTCTTGGAGCTGCAATAGTATAAAGTTGGGAGCCATAACAGTGTGAAAGGTGTACTGTAACTCTTATCAAAACTATATACGTTCTCTTAACTCCAGCTTAAGGGAGAGAAATTGGGGGTTTACGAAGCTCGGTGAATCTCAGACCTTGAATGATAAGGAAATATATCGTTGTAAAGTTAATTTTTCTTGAAGCGTAGATCACTTTGGTTAGGTTAAGTAAATTTAATTGGAGAATATATACAAGTGTGTGTGTGTGTGTGTGTGTGTGTGTGTGTGTGTGTCACTGTAAGTAATAGGTAATAAATCCGAGACACCGATTTTGGCAGCTAACATTTCTAAGTCATCCATTAATACAACCACCATCCCTGAGTCACCACCATCCCTGAGTCACCACCATCCCTGAGTCACCACCATCCCTGAGTCACCACCATCCCTGAGTCACCACCATCCCTGAGTCACTACCATCCCTGAGTCACCACCATCCCTGAGTCACTAACTATAACTATTCACCACCATCCTTGACAATGAATTCTCCCAAGTCATGAAAATCACCAGTTTGACCGTTCACCACCACCATCAACCACCACAAGAACTTCCCCCCGCCACCATATCCAGGAACTCAAAATGAATAAAATAACAAAGGGGCCCAAGAAAGGTTGTACAGTGTAAGGAAAATAGCGGAGTTGGTTCCTTAAAATCGACAATTCGGACACAACGTATGGTACTCCGGAGCTGGGAAACCATTCACACGAGTATAAAAAAAAAAGCAAAAAAAAAAAAATCATGTTCTTCTTGAAATGTTACATCGTCTCGAGAAAAAAAAATTATAAATCGGTTCAGAGGAAAGATTTTTTATTCCCCAAAGAAGCAGTTAGTTTACTGAACGTTAGTGGTACAAAAAATAGTTGGGCTGCTTCTGATTGGTTAATGGGAGTGTGTTAAAGAGGCGTGTATGGTATAAAGGCATGAGTGAAATATGTTGTTGTTTGTTATGATGTGTGTGTGTGTGTGTGTGTGTGTGTGTGTGTGTGTGTGTGTGTGTGTGTGTGTGTGTGTGTGTGTGTGTGTGTGTGTGTGTGTGTGTGTGTGTGTGTGTGTGTGTGTGTGTGTGTGTGTGTGTGTGTGTGTGTGTTAGTAATGTCATGACTCGCAATTGTATGTAAATGAGTCGTCTCTTCCATTCGTATAGGTACAAGTGACTCAATGTGATGACTCAGGCTTTGACCCTTTGAGTACGATGAATTAACCCTTAGAGTACGATGAATTAACCCTTAGAGTACAATGACATAACCTAGTGAGTCGTCAAGTTATCATGCTCAAGGGTTTCCGTCATACTGGAGAGGTTAAATTATCGTAGTTAAGGGGTTAAATTATCGTAGTTAAGGGGTTAAATTATCGTAGCTAAGGGGTTAAATTATCGTAGTTAAGGGGTTAAATTATCGTAGTTAAGGGGTTAAATTATCGTAGTTAAGGGGTTAAATTATCGTAGTTAAGGGGTTAAATTATCGTAGTTAAGGGGTTAAAACATTGTACAGAAGGGGTTAAACCATCTCAAAGGTTAAACCATCGTTCCCAAGGAGACAAACTATTATTTTCAATGGGTTTAACAATGGGTTTGTTTAGATCTGGTAACGTCAAACAGAAGAGCGATAGGAACACAACCACCCAATGTCTCTACTTCTCAGAATTCAATTGCTGTAAGTCACTTGATGAAAGGATAATCATAACTCACAATAACAACTGGAGAACTGAGATAGAGTGATAAACTTATGATAAATGAAGGTGGTAATAATGCAGAGAAAACGGAGAAGTTACAAGGGGGAGGATGATAAATACGAGATACTAATGTAATCTACGTATGAAGGATGAACTGAAAATGATGATAACTTGAAGAATAAGATAAAGAGAGAAAGTTATAATAGAAGAGAAGTTGTATTTCACGGATTGAAATATGAGCCCAAGAAACAGACGGTAAATATCAGAGGCGGATCCAGAAAAAGTACTTTAAAAGCCTAAGTAAAACAAGGCCCTAGACAACAGCAATAGAGTGTAGTCTGTGTAGATAATAATGTATGAATTAAAACAGCACTCAGAGGCTATGAAGGTACGCTAATCTACGCATCTAGGCTAAATAATAAAGCCTGGTCTGTGTACTAAAGGAAACAGCTGTATCAATGCACTGAGTTACTGTGAGTGTGTCGGGAAGAAGCGTCTCATAGTATGATAACGTCGGTAACCCATACTATAGGAAGCCACTTGAAGTCCAGGTCAAGATCTTTTTCTTTCTTTTTTATAATCCCACAACCCGCATCGACCAGACACTGACCAGTGAGGTGTTGAAGCAAGTGGAGAAGAACAGAATGTTTCTCTGTTCTATCATCAGGTGTATCGAGTTCTGTGGGAGGCAGAGGATATCGTTGAGGGGCCATCGGGATGATTCCACATCAGAATCTCTCGGCCATGGAAATTTCAGAAGTCTCCTCAACTTATGTGTTGCGTCGGGGGACAAGGAACTCGAGAAACATCTTGAGACAGGAACAAGTAATGTTCAATACATTACAAAAACAGCGCAAAATGAGCATCTTACCTGTGTCAAAGAAGACAATGCAGGCTGATGAAGTCAGAGATGTTACCAATATGGAGCAGTCGGGCATCGTGATCAGGTACATAAAAGAAAATGAACCCGTTGAGAGACTGATGGAGTTTGTTGTTCGCGAGGAGATTACAGGAACACCAATATGCTAGAAATTGCTTGACCGCCTCAAAGGACTTCATCTGGACCCCCAATTGTGATGGTGCAGGGAGCAAAGCTGGAGAACCAATGGGTGTGTAGCAAATTTCCAGAAAGTGGTTCCTGTGGCCAACTACTTCCACTGTGCTGGCCACAGCCTTAACCTGGCCCCGAGTAAAGCATGCAAGCTTCCAGAGATGACAAACATGATTCCAATGTGCAAGCACTGGGAATTTACTTCAAGTATTCACCAAAACGGCAGCCGAGTCTGGAAAAAAGCACACACACACACACACACACACACACACACACACACTACAGAGAGAAAAAGTCAGGGACAGCCGTTAGTAAATCCAGAGAAATTCGAGCTCCTCTGTAAAACGAGATGGATTGAGCCACACAGCCTTGGAGGACTTCCATCAAATGTATGAAGCCATCCTCGACTGCCTAACTGGAATCACCCATAATGAGGGCCACACATAGGACGCCAAGGCCGTGACTGAGGCCAACAATCTGCTGTGTTCAATCACAAGCTCACAATTCACCGCAGCATTTCAAGTGAATCACGAAGTCTTGGCCTTCACTGAGGGCCTGAGTCAGCTTCTGCAGGGTTCAACTGATGATGTGGTCAGAGCTATGGGAGAAGTCGAAGCAGTAAGAGACATACCCAATGGCCTGAGAGAAAAGACAGCGTCTGAGTACTCTAAGATCTTAAAGACCACTGAAGAGATGGCTGGTGTGGCTGGGACGATAATGGCTCTACCCAGACATTGTGAGCAGCAGACAAGGAGGAACATTATACCAGGAGACACCCCAGAGATCCACTACAGACGAGTCATCTTCATCCCATTCCTAGATGACCTGCTCCAACTACTACAGGGGCTTGACCTTCCCGACCCTCAAGTACCACCCCCCCATACGAAATCCTGGATCCGCCCCTGGTGATAAGTGGGAAACAGGAATACGAAGGAGAAACAGCGATAAAAAACGAGATGCGATAGAATAAACCCGAGAAATGAAAGACAGAACCAGAACAAAGAGATAAACTATAGAAAAAGTAGAGACAGGGAAGAAACAACAATGAAAGGGAAGTAATAAATCAAGTTGCAAGAAAGAACGAAAGAAAAATGAGGAAACATAAGCGATAACAAAGTAGAAAATAGAGACAGAAAGTGGAGGGGAAACTACACTAAGACGGAGGCGTTAGCGTGGAGGGGTTAAATCACTTTTCTAAGACGAAGAGGAATGTGAGCGAGCAGAAACGATATGTGGGGGGAAGTTTGAGGGTGTTGTCGTGGGAGGAAGACTGAAGAACGTCCAAAGTTAGAAATGAAGAGACGAAGAGAGAGTTAGAACGTTGATTCATATCTTGGGGTGACAGAGGAGGAGGAAGAGGAGGAGGAGGAGGAGGAGCAGCAGGAGGAAAAGGCGTTATAGAAGAGGAAGGGAAACTCCACGATGGAAATAGAGACGGTTTTGCAATTAACTATATGTATGTATAGATGTATGTATGTATGTATGTGTGTTGACTAATCTACATATTTCAGCACCTTACCTGAGACACACACACACACACACACACACACACACAACGTTTATCTTGTCATCTCTCTCCTTTATCATTTATTCTCCTCTCCACCTCTTTCCTCCTATTTCTAATCCACCTCCCACACACACACGAGAGTATAAGAAGAGTGGCAATAATACAACAACAGACAGACACTCACACTCAGCACTGCGTATATTAGGGTGAAGGTGAGGACTAAAGTATGTGTGTATGTTTTTACTAGTATGACTGGCCTTTTCACCACACTCTCTCTACACTTACTTTCACCACACACTCTCTACACGTAACTTTCACCACACTTTCTCTACACTTACTTTCACCACACTCTCTCTACACTTACTTTCACCACACACTCTCTACACTTACTTTCACCACACACTCTCTACACATAACTTTCACCACACACTCTCTACACGTAACTTTCACCACACACTCTCTACACATAACTTTCACCACACACACTCTTTACACGTAACTTTCACCACACACACTCTTTACACGTAACTTTCACCACACACACTCTTTACACGTAACTTTCACCACACTCTCTCTACACGTAACTTTCACCATACACCTCCTACACGTAACCCTCACTACTCTCCCGTATTACTTCCCTTATGCCTTTCTAGTTTCTATGCCTCTCTTTCCCCTCCCTCCCATACAGAAGATGGACAGAAGGAGAGACAGAGAGAGGAGACAGACAGTTCCCTCTTGAGTCTACAAAATCGCTGACCGTAACATAAGCGTAGAGGCGAGTTAGTGTCTTGAAGGAATAGCTTGGCTCTCGAGGGGGAAGTACCCGATGGAAAATGACATCGAGTGGGAAGGAAGGGATAACTGTCTCAAATAAGATAAATCATAGTAGAGATAGAGAGGATGTATAGAGATTGAAAATGTCAACTAATATATATGGAGAAGAAGATTTTGTTTTTATTTGTGGTTGGTTTGTTTTTTCCATATTTGGCCAGATTTGACGAATGAGTATCTTGGTATTTCCAGATTTGACCAGTTAATAACTTGGTATTTCCAGATTTGACCAATGAGTAACTTGGTATTTCCAGATTTGACGAATGAGTATCTTGGTATTTCCAGATTTGACCAGTTAATAACTTGGTATTTCCAGATTTGACCAATGAGTAACTTGGTATTTCCAGATTTGACCAATGAGTAACTTAGTATTAAAGAACAAAACACAAAGGTTATTTTTATAAGATTCAATGTAAACAATAACATTAAGAAACAATTAATAAGGGAAACTAAACCCTGGTAACAGTATTTATTCAGTGACGTGTAACAGTGTAGCGAAATATTGTACAAAGAGCCTCGTCCACTCTGTTCCCCCGTCTCCCGTCTGAACTGTAATACTCTACGGTGGGAGCCAGCCACGTTTCACTTACCCGCGCCTTCGGTTGAGGAAATTACGTCAATAAAGTTTTAAGAAATATATTTGAAGAAGTATTATAAATATTGAAGGAATATTTAAATGTAAGAATTTATAGATCTTATCGTATAGTTTGATGGTATAGAGACATAGGTACATAGTTTTTTATTGTTGAAAATGAATTAGTTCCTCTTATTCATTCCTGCATTGTATTGACTTCTGAACAACAGGTAATTTATCACATAATAAAAAAAACATACAGCTTTATTTAATAAATTTAATCAATATGGATACAGTTAATTTAATAAATATTTCTTTTATTCGTCATTCTTAAATAATCTACACACGCTAAAAACAATAAAAATCTTCGTAAAATTCATATTAAATTTTAATCAACTCTCATACAGTTAAGACGCCAGTAGTTCAAAATATTAGTACTTCGTTTATACAGTTTTAACACCCGTTTTTTTCACCATTTTTCACCTAATCAAAACACCAAAACATTACTTTCGAAAATGTTAAAAGCCTTTCATAATTGTAAGACACCACGGATTTTTTTTTAATTCAATATTTTAATAAATATTCACACAACTAATTATAAGGGCAACACGCTCCTTACACTACAGCCTTCCTCTACACAATTTTAATCAGCGTTCACACAATTAATTGGGTCAGTCATCAAGGATCTAGGCTCCCGCTGCTAATAACCTCCAGGCGAAAATCTTTTAAAATTTCAGCACCACTTTTAATTAGGCAATTAAGCTCGATTCAAACTCACCGTAGCCAAATTGACTTTTCTCTTACCCTCGTCTTGGTAGTTACCCATGTTTTAGTCACGTCTTCTGGGGGGTGGGGTTGGGTCTCTGCTTGTATGTGTGTGTGTGTAAGTGTGTGTGTGTGTGTGTGTGTGTGTGTGTGTGTGTGTGTTTATTCATCCTCCCTGTACCACCACCAAACCATTGCATCATCATCATCATCATCATCATCATCATCATCATCATCATCATCACAAATACCCCCTCAAGACAAGACCCCATTTAAACAAGACAAGACAAGGTCAACCTCCACAATTGACCTCGTCCTTCAATACCATCAAAAAGAGTTTTAAGATCTCTCTCCTATTGTCTCCTAGATTGTATGTTTTGGTGGGCGGAAAATCACTCAAAGATCAGCCTTCCTCTTTCCTTCCCGCGAGACTTGACACAAAGGCCTCAGGAGAGAGGATTCTGTTTTGGGGGGGTGTAGAAATTTGCCAGCCATCGTCACCCACCTGGAAACATATCGGCGGCGGAAGGTGTTACGTAGAGAAGTGAGGGAATGGAGGTGTTACGTAGAGAAGTGAGGGAATGGAGGTGTTACGTAGAGAAGTGAGGGAATGGAGGTGTTACGTAGAGAAGTGAGGGAATGGAGGTGTTACGTAGAGGAGTGAGGGAATGGAGGTGTTACGTAGAGGAGTGAGGGAATGGAGGTGTTACGTAGAGGAGTGAGAGGAATTAAGGTGCTACGTAGAAAAGTGGGAGGAAAGGTGTTACGTAGAGGAGAAAAGTAATCATTTGGTATAACATTTTGAGTATTACGTCACAAATCTTTAAGGGATGATGGGGATACTGACCTATAATGGATGCTCGACGTTGATATAATTACATGTGAAGTCTTGAGTGTTATAGGCGTTTAACAGGTCAAGAGACGAAGGTTGAATGAAATTATAAAAAAACAGTTCGTCCATATTCTGTTATAGACGTCAGAAATTATATAAACTTTTACATGCATTGAAAATTAGCAATTATACATAAGTTCTGATTATTGTAGCTGTCAAACAAATGAGGATGTATCATAAATATTGAGAATTATTATAAATCCTTCGAAACTAATAGCATTATAGATGTCAAACAAATAAAAACCAACACATTTGGAATTTATTTATGAAACAAATTCGAATCGTATAAAAACAAAAACATTACCAGGCAGCGAGAGTATTTAGAACCCAATTTAGTTTTTCTAATGTTTATGATTTTCAAAAGAATTGGATTTTAGTATTTGTGAGTTAATTATTTCCTGGTAGTTGTATTTTACCTGGATAATGAACAGGTAAATGACAGGTGTATATTGAAGGTTTAAAGGTCATATGTGATTATTATTGTTTATTATTGTTGATGTTCTTTTGTTTTGGGGAAAACTATAAGTGAATGTATCCGTAATAGGTAAACATATCTATTTATTACATTGTATTTTTTTCATATGCTACGAGTTACCTGATTAATTAAAGTCATTCATGTATATTTAATCGTATTAGTATTACTTTTATGTGTATTAACGTGGAAATTTTGTGTAGGCTATACATTTTTTTTCATTCATATATTTGTATAATTGTGGATATATGAATATTTATGTATACTGGTGTATTCATGTGAGTGGGTCTGACTATTCGCTTGAATGATTATGTATAGAAGTTTACAGTTATTTAGTGATGAGTTTTCGAGTGTATTAATGTACGTGTGTGTGTGTGTGTGTGTGTGTGTGTGTGTGTGTGTGTGTGTGTGTGTGTGTGTGTGTACCTGTCCGCCCTCTACCATATGTGTGTGCATCTGCTTTTGTGTGTGAATTTTTTTTATTATATTATTTTATTTTTATTTATTTATTTATTTATTTATTTTTTGCACAAGCCAATACAAACCTCTTTCCTAGTCTGGTCTATTGAAAGCAGTTGAGTCCCCCCACACCACATGTTTCTTCTGCCCCTCCTTCTACCCCCCCCTCCTTCTGCCTCCTCCTTCTGCCTCCTCCTTCTGCCCCTTCTTCAGCGTCTCCCACCAATCACATTTACGAGGCAGCCAATTCTTACCTCGCGTGAGTACATTCCATAATAAAAAAAAATAAAAAAAAATACCGTAACCCACATTGGTATAAAGTTTATCAAAGTTGGTTTTCTCCGCTTTCCAAAATATTATATTCTCTTGAAATTTTCCAGTCGATATCACCATTGATTGTGGTATGCAAGGGTTCTGGGACAAGTAGTGTGTGTGTGTGTGTGTGTGTGTGTGTGTGTGTGTGTGTGTGTGACGGCGAGAGGAGGAGACAATTGGGAGATCACTGAAAGGAAATTAATCGGAGGACATTGGTTAAACCTTTGAGTACGATGACATAACCGCTTAAGTCATCAAGTTATCATGTTAAATGGTTTTAGTTATCGTACTCAAGGGGGTAAATCATAATCGTACTCGAGAGGTTGTCATCGTACTCAAGGGGATAAATCGTCGTACTTGAGGTATTTTTGTATCGTATGTAAGGGAATAAATTATCGTACTCCAGGGGTTATTATCGTACTCAAGAAGGAAAAATGGAGAGACGTGGTTGAGACAGACAGACAGACAAACAGACAGACAGGGCTGGGAGTAGTGAACGTTGAAAAAAACAGAATGTAGCGTAGACAGTTATGTGAAGTCGACCGCTGTCTATTGAGAGTGAAAGCAGAAGAAGAAGAAGAAGAAGACAAA
>NW_024749657.1:8938620-9018620 GCF_018991925.1 Homarus americanus
CGTCAGGGTGTCTAATCTTCGGGTGAAATACGTCAGGGTGTCTAATCTTCGGGTGAAATACGTCAGGATGTCTAATCTTCGGGTGAAATACGTCAGGGTGTCTAATCTTCGGGTGAAATACGTCATGGTGTCTAATCTTCAGGTGAAATACGTCAGGGGTGTCTAATCTTCGGGTGAAATACGTCATGGTGTCTAATCTTCAGGTGAAATACGTCAGGGTGTCTAATCTTCTGGTGAAATACGTCAGGATGTCTAATCTTCGGGTGAAATACGTCAGGGTGTCTAATCTTCGGGTGAAATACGTCGTCTAAGGTGTCTCAATCTTCGGTTGAAATACGTTGTGTCTAATCTTCAGGTGAAATACGTCAGGGAGTCTATCTTCAGGTGAAATACGTCAGGGTGTCTAATCTTCGGTTGAAATACGTCAGGGTGTCTAATCTTCGGGTGAAATACGTCAGGGTGTCTAATCTTCCAGGTGAAATACGTCAGGTGTCTAATCTTCGGGTGAAATACGTCAGGTGTCTAATCTTCAGGTGAAATACGTCAGGGTGTCTAATCTTCAGGTGAAATACGTCAGGTGTCTAATCTTCAGGTGAAATACGTCAGGGTGTCTAATCTTCAGGTGAAATACGTCAGGGTGTCTAATCTTCAGGTGAAATACGTCAGGGTGTCTAATCTTCAGGTGAAATAAGTCAGGGTGTCTAATCTTTGGTTGAAATACGTCATGGTGTCTAATCTTCAGGTGAAATACGTCAGGGTATCTAATCTTCGGGTGAAATACGTCAGGGTGTCTAATCTTTGGTTGAAATACGTCAGGGTATCTAATCTTTGGTTGAAATAAGTCAGGGTGTCTAATCTTCAGGTGAAATACGCCAGGGTGTCTAATCTTCAGGTGAAATACGCCAGGGTGTCTAATCTTCAGGTGAAATACGTCAGGGTGTCTAATCTTCAGGTGAAATACGTCAGGGTGTCTAATCTTTGGTTGAAATACGTCAGGGTGTCTAATCTTCGGGTGAAATACGTCAGGGTGTCTAATCTTCAGGTGAAATACGTCAGGATGTCTAATCTTCAGGTGAAATACGTCATGGTGTCTAATCTTCAGGTGAAATAACCTCTGGTATCCAATCTTCAGGTAATCCCTTCTTCTTTTCACTCTATAAAATAACTAATAAAATAGTTTGTTTATATAAGAATAACATCACAAGTACTAAGTGTTTTTACCTCTGATTCTGCGTTGTGAGTGGGTTGTGAGTGGGTTGTGAGTGGGTTGTGAGTGGGTTGTGAGTGGGTTGTGAGTGTTCTGAGTGGGTTGTGAGTGGGTGGACAAGACCTGGTGATATATACAGTAGAGACACAGCTGAGTCTACTTGCTTATGGCTAGTGTGTGTGTGTGTGTGTGTGTGTGTGTGTGTGTGTGTGTGTGTGTGTGTGTGTGTGTGTTTGTTTGTGTGTGTGTGTGTGTGTGTGTGTGTGTGTGTGTGTGTGTGTGTGTGTGTGTGTGTGTGTGTGTGTGTGTGTGTGTGTGTGTGTGTGTGTGACGATAGGAATTAAATAACTCAAACTATCTCGAGTGCCAGGTCAGGAGAGGTCAGGAGAGGTCAGGGTAATGTTGTTGTTGTTTTTTTTACCTCATCGCTAAACCAGAGGTAATAAATTAAGTCTCTATCTCGGAGGGCAGATCTCGGTCTCGGAAGGTAAGTTTCGGCTTCGGTCTCGTAAGGTAGGTTTCGATCTCGGTCCCGGTCTCGGAAGGCGGGTCTTGATTTCGGTCTCTGAAGGCAGGTCTCGTACTCAGTCTCGAAATTTAGGTCTCGGTCTCAGAAAACAGATCTCGGTCTCGGAAAACAGGTCTCGATTACCGCTGTGGGAGAAGGGTAACAACGATATGAACTGGATAACCACTGAGTACACAACACAGTATATTAATTAGATTTACTTCCCACAGATCGACCCCCCCCCCCTCCTTGTTTCCTCCTACGTAATCATCCATCATTCGTCATCATCCACTAAGGAGAGAAATGGATGATGCGGTTGTATATAATTTATTTTTATTTTATTAATTTCCTAATAATGACAACAAATAACCACTATCGTTATTTATCAGTAAACCACTACTCCAACCACAATCTTATAACATCAATAAGCCAACCACCACTACTACCACTATCTCCCAACATCAACAAACCACCACCACCACCACTACCACCATTTGTTGAATAAGGAGGCATCAGTACGGGGTGTGCCTATCGTGGCCCCCCAGAGTAGACTATCCTAAAGAAATTTTTCCCGAATCTAAATTGTCATAAAAATATTAACGAAAGAAAACCAGCGAGAATCATTAGAGGGAAAAATATCTTCGTTATCATCTTCGTTAAACTTGGTCATTAAAAGTATCTAACGAGAGAAAACGAGTTAAGAGTCTTGAGAGGAAAAAAAAATTACCTTCGTTAAATTTAGTCATTAAAAGTAACTAACGAAAGAAAACGAGAGAGAATAGCGAGAATCTTTACGGGAAAAATATTATCGTTGCGAAAGTAATACATTGGAAGATTGAGGAGGAGGAGGAGGGGAAGCAGGAGGAGGAGGAGGGGAAGCAGGAGGAGGAGGAGAGGTGGTAAAAGTATTAAGAACACCTGGGGAAAGGTATATCTTCCCCACCAAGTTGTTCACAGACTGACGAGGGGAGAGAGAAGTAATTCACTGTAAACGACTCCAGGTTCGATCAGCAAAGGAAACTGAATAATGGAAAACGTAGAGATAAATTCTGGAAATATTTTCAAGGGGGAGTCTTTCCCAGTTGAAAATTTTGGGGTCAGAAAGATTTAAATTCAAGCGTTTGGCGATTGAGAACCACGAGGGAGGAGGAGGAGAAGGAGAAGGAGGAGGAGGAGGAGGAGGAGGAGGAGGGAGGAGGGGGGGAGGAGGAAGAGGAGGGAAAAGGGGGGGAAAGAAGGAGCTGGAGAATGAGAAGGGGTGGAGGGGGGTGGTGGAGGAGGAAGAAGAGAAGGAAGAAAGAGTAAAGGAATACCAGAAGGAGGAGCTGGAGAAGAGGGAAAAGAAAGAAAGAGTAGAAGGAAAACCAGAAGGAGGAGCTGGAGAAGAGGGAGAAGAAGAGAGAAAGGAAGAATTGAAACGTGGAAATGATCTAGACACATCAGGGGGGGGAGAGGAAAACCGTCAATAAATACTGTAAACAACATATATTGGAGCTTGTCGAGCGTGAAATTGAGGAAGAATGGAGAGGTAAGAACGAACGAGAAATCAGATAGAAGGATAAAAACAAGATGACTCCGAGTTTAACCTTTTGAGGAAGATCGTACTCAAGAGGTTAAAACATCGTACTCAAGAGGTTAAAACATCGTACTCAAGGGGTTAAAACATCGTACTCAAGGGGTTAAAACATCGTACTCAAGGATTAAAACATCATACTCAAGGGGTTAAAACATCGTACTCAAGGGGTCAATATATCGTACTCAAGGGGTTAAAACATCGTACTCATACAAAAACATCGTACTAATGGATTAAAAACATCGTACCATAAGTTGCTTCATCACCATAAAGGTTTATCGCACTACAAGGCTTTATCAGACCAAGGGGTTAAGTCATCGTACCTGGCGGGGTTGCTTCACCGTATTCAAGGGGGTTAAGTCATCGTACCAAGGGGTCAATATATCGTACCTAAGGCTAACGGATGCAAATATAAGAATAGATGAAAGAATAAAGAAGAATAATGGTTAAACCGATCAGAGTAAGAAGACTCAAATGGTCCAGTAACGTTGTAAGTCTGGAGACAATTCCAAATAGACCCACCCTAATAGCCCTTAAGAATCCCTTGTCCCAATAGGCCCCAGTCTTAAGAATCCCTTGTCCCAATAGGCCCCAGTCTTAAGAATCCCTTGTCCCAATAGGCCCCAGTCTTAAGAATCCCTCCTCCCAATAGGTCCCAGTCTTAAGAATCCCTTGTCCCAATAGGCCCCAGTCTTAATAAGCCCAACTACTGGTAAGATACGAGGTCAGGTTATTTTAATCAGGAAAATATTTAAATTACCTGACGATTAGGCACCTCAGTTTATTTCACATGATAAAACATCCTCACGCTTACCTAACCTAACCTAACCTAACCTAACCTAACCTAACCTAACCTAACCTAACCTAACCCCCCACCAGGTAGCGTTAGGATGCTTAATTCTCAGCTGACCCTAAAAAATGTATGCAGCTGGAAGAAATGATAATTACAGTAGGATCCAGAACTCTACCCTAAGGTACACCAATTAATAAGAAAAAAATGTGTTTTAGTTAGCTTGTGTGGCTTCCAGTATACCCCATTGATGCGTTTGTTGGTGTTGAAAGAGAAGATAAAGGAATTTAAATCATCAGAAAGACAAAAATAAATTAAAATAGGGTGGTAAGTTCACGTGTCAGTGGTTGGCGAGTGTGTTGCTTCTGTGTTGCTTCTGTGTTGCTTCTGTGTTACTTGTTTTCCGGCATTGTTTGTGTCTTGTCTGTATATTATTTGTGTATTGTTTATGTATTATTGGTATATTGTTAGTGTAATTTTTTTGTACTAATTGTATATTTTTGGTATATTTTTGTGTATTTTTTGTATATATTTTGTGTATTTTTGTGTATTTTTGTCCGTGCTGGTGGACTGATAAACTGACTGTAATACCAAACGTGGCTCAGGTGCAGCAGGGTGAAGGAGAAGCAGCTTAGCCTGAGAGTTCACTTGACGTATTTGGTTCCCAGACTCTCCGCTCCCAACAATAAACTTAATTAATACTATCTCGTATTTTATCGCCTTTTGGCTTACATTGGAAAAAGGAATATAGAAAAAAAAAATATTGCCTGGGTGTGTTTTGTGGTGTTTTAGTAATATTTTTTTTTGTGGAGTCTTGTTTTTATTTTTGTTTTATTGCTGTTATTATTTTTGTTGTTGTTGTTGTTGTTGTTGTTATTATTATTATTGTTATTATTATTTTGTAGTAGTAGTAGTAGTAGTAATAGTAGCTCACTTCAGCCCTCACGGACCACATAATAGCTCAGAACGCAACCGGGGAAGTGGATACTAGTGAAGTAAACAAGATTCGAAGGTCCATTACGACAGAACGACAGCACGGCCAAAGTGATAAGTTGCAGCAACTATTGCTGCAAGTACCATAGAATATGAAGAAAAAAGTAGCTATAGCGCAGGAGGTGGCTAACTACGTTACCGACAAGGGCAAATGGTTTCAGTCTCAATAAACAAGAATTTACAGATGCCATTGCTCTAAGGTACGGTAGGCCAGTAGAAGGTTTGCCCTCCCAATGCGTGTGTGGCTCTTCCTATGACGTCGATCACGCCATCGTGTGCAAGAAAGGGGGCTTCATATGCATGAGGCATGACGAAGTAAGGAATCTCACAGCAAATATGTTGAAGGAAATCTGCCGTGATGTCAGGGTAGAACCGACCCTCCTTCCATTGGACGGTGAGAATTTCCAACATAGGACTTCAAACACATCCAACGAAGCCCGTGTTGACGTCAGTGCTCGAGCATTCTGGACTTGGGGACAGCGAGCCTTCTTCGACATCGGGATTTTTTATCCCATGGCCGCATGTCACCGTAACTTAGCTCTCGATACTGCACACAGGAGGAACGAGAACGACAAGATAAGGGCATACGGGGAGAGAATTCAGAACGTTGATCAAGGCAGCTTCACTCCTCTAGTGTTCACAACTCGCGGAGGGGCTATCTGAATAGAAGCAGCAGCCCAGAAGTTATGTTACAGCCTGGATGAGATGTCGACTGTCCTTCTCTCTCCTTAGGTCGGCTTTGCTCTGCCTCAGGGGAACGAGAGCATCGGCCCCAAAGCCGACAACAGTTGGAGATATTGACTATGAGGCAACAGTCACTGAATGCCGCATAGATCTGCGGCTCAACTAACCCAACACAGCTAGGATAGCTACTGATGTATTAGGATATTTAATATTAAGGTAATAAAATGGTGGCGAAGGTATGGCTATTGGGGGAGGCCGGAGGCCACGTTAAAAAAAATAAGTAATAGTAATAGTAGTAGTTGTAGTACTAGTATTAATAGTAGTAGCAACAGTAGTATTAGTAATAGTAGTAGTACTTGTAGTAGTAATAGTAGTAGTAATAGTCGCTAGTATCTATCGTAAAGACTCGGGAGCATCAGGTAAGAGCAGGTCATCCAGGTAAAAACAACGTTAATTAGAGTGAAGCTGGGGTTATTTTTTCCGCTATCAAGACCTTGACCAGCCAGGGTCTTTAAGCACAGTTCTCTAAGTTTCTTTAACAACAACTGTAAACAACAATATTTACCTGCCGAACTGCATATGAAGTTGAAGGGTATGAGGGATGTGGATTAACAGGTGTGGTCAGGTAGGTGAGTTACAGGTGTGGTCAAGTAGGTGGGTTATAGGTGTGGTCAGGTAGGTGGGTTATAGGCGTGGTCAGGTAGGTGGGTTATAGGCGTGTGTGGGGGGGTTAGGTTAGGTTAGGTTAGGTTAAGTTTGAGTTAGATTGGATTAGGTTAACATTAGGGTGGTTAATCTTTACGTAAAATAAAGTGGGGTGTCTAATTTACAGGTGATCCGAATATTATCTTAATTTATATTATTCTTGATAGTAGTAGTAGTAGTAGTAGTAGTAGTAGTAGTAGTAGTATAGTAGTAGTAGTAGTATAGTAGTAATAGTCGTAGAAACGTAAAATAATAAAAAGTGTAAATGATGAGAATGTGGATATGGAATATTTGTGTTTATGGATAGGGAAGAAATACGCCAGGCTTGGATATTTAGGGAGATGGAGGAGGGATAAAGATGCGACAGCGACGATGATAGATGACATAAGATGATGAAGTGTGTATGAAAAGAGAGGAATAAAAATGAGGAAAGGAATATTAATTTATTTTGAAGATTGAAATTGAAGATAAGTTAAATATCAATTGAATATCTTATACTTTTGGAGGTTAAGATTGAAGATAAATTAAAAAGGAATTAATTTTGGCTATTGAAGGGTCACGTAAAGAGATTGAACCTCGTAAAAAAACTTAACGCTGGCCGCCTGACGGGTGATACATGCTGAAGGTTTCTGGGGGTCGAACAGGTGTTTTAAAACTATACTTGTGAGTTTTTTGCGCCATTTTTCATAAGGCTTTACATGGCCATGATGATACGGTTTAGTAATGGTTTAAATGTCTCACATCGTCCTAAAACACATAAAACACGGGGAATATCTCTTTCGTTTTAACTTAATATTTTGAAAGTTTTAAAGAAGGAAATATATACAAAACACCTCGCAGGTTTAAAATTGTCTCTCAAACAGTTTGTCCTTCCCACACTTATTATATTTACGCTACGTTACCTGCAACCTATTGGGATCTGAAACAGTTCTGGATATCCACGATTTTACAAGAATGTTTCCATACGTGAGAGAAGTGATTTTATTATTATTATTATTAGTAGTAGTAGTAGTAGTATTAGTATTAATAGTATTATTATTATTATTATTATTAGTAGTAGTAGTAGTAGTAGTAGTAGTAGTAGTAGTAGTAATAGTATTATTGACCGATTGTGCATTGCCGCCGAGTAATTTAATCTTTGTACACACACACATACACACACACACACACACACACATATTCATATTTTCACGTCTCTATAACTAACGTACAGTACACTTACTACAAAAAGTAACTGCAAAAACAAAAATATCTAAAAAAAAATGACACAACGGACGAAGGATTTTGACAACCCTACCGAGACAACAGGTGTCGTAGTGTTCATTTTGACATCCATCAGACCCCACCTTACAGATACAGGTGTACGTGCAAGTAGCTCAAGCAACTATCTGCATACTTTGTGGGAAACAATATGAGACCACGAACGATATATATTGGTATATGAGGGCTGTCACTAGTCACACGTAAAATTTCAAGCATATCAACCACCACCTACACAGATAGTTGTTTTAGCTACTGTACATATCTAAAGCTCAATATATAATGTAATATATGGATAGACTATTTTTATAAGCAATATATAATGTATAATAAGTTTAATTCCACATACTAATGGTTGAATCTTACGTGAGAGCGGGTCCTAGAGATCGAACCAGCGACAGAAAGAACAGGAAGCGAGCATTGTATCCACTAGGCCGCCACACAGCGTCTAATCTTATACAATCACAGTGTAATCTTACTTACAGAACAGAAAGTGTAATCTTTTGTCTGACAATTAAAACTTTTCAAATGACCATAACGTTCTTGCTTTCCTGTTTTAATTTCTTTTATCGCGAATAAGTTCTCGAGAGTTGTATGAGTATTGTGTAGGTGAAGTACCGCCTAGAGAGAGAGAGAGAGAGAGAGAGAGAGAGAGAGAGAGAGAGACGCCCCCTCGCCTCACAAGTGGGAAACACCTCTGCTATTCTCTGCTGAGTTATGGCACCCAACACTGGCTGCAGAAAACAGTTGTGGCGTGTATATAGTCGCATATATAAACGCTTGACCCTCTGTAGGTTTCCGCAAAGAGAGAGAGATAGGTTAGTAAATATTTCGGTGCTTGGTGTGAGTTGTAATTCTTACCCCAGCCGCTAGAGGACCTTCGTGTCGCTACAAGAGAAAGGCGGGGTTTGTTGACTTTCCATTGCTTGTTTTGAGTCGTAATTATCGCCCCGGCCGCTAGGGGACCTCCGTGTTGCTGCATGACGTCATAGTTCCCCCCCCCCTGACTATGTACTGATAAACATACGGACTTATACAGAGAGTTGCAGCCCAGAAATATGACCAAACATCACAACACAAATATGGATTCCCACACATATCAATTGATCAGTCCTGTCTAACGAGTAGATCCTCTCGCCCAATCCTAGCTCAACCCTCTGGAATCCTAGCCAATCCCAGTTTACTTTACAAAATCCCGAGCCAATCCTACAGCTTATCTCTACTCAGCTAGCCAATCGTGACAGACTACCACAGCTGTCAATCAATCACCGTGCGTCAATGTCAAGTGGGGGAGAAAAAAAGACCATATATCATGTCATTGTAATGCCCCGTCGAGTGTCAGGACTGTCAGGTAGGGAATGTCTATCTCCACACACACACACACACGCACACACGCACACACACACACACACACACACGCGCACACGCACACACACACACACACACACACACACACACACACACACACCCACCCACCCACACACCCACCCACCCACACACACACACCCACACACACACACACACACACACACGCACACACGCACACACACACACACACACACACGCGCACACGCACACACACCCACACACACACACACACACACACACACTGCACCCATTAGCATCGCCATAACCTAGACACTAAGGTATTGTAATTAATATTAATGGGATACTAAGGGGCATTATTACCTTAGGCTTAGTGGTGCTCAATGGCGCTTCTCTCTGTTTCCTTGGTGGTATTATGATGGCGCCTCCATATGGGTGTGAAATGAGTTGTTTTGGGGATACGACTTTGTGTGTGTGTCTGGCTGTCGGGAAGGTTAGGGTAGGTTAGTCTCTCTCTCTCGTGTGTTTCTTTCCGTGAGATAAGTGAGACAGCATTTGTAAGTCAATATTCACCTACTTCCTCTTCCTCCTCCTACTACTACTACTACTACTACTTGTTCTGTACGACATAATGTTTATAAAGTTGTCTTTCACTTTATATAACTATGTGAAATGTGTATAGTTTTGTGAGTCATTGTTTATATAGTTCAATGTAAACAGTTTATATAGACTTATGGTAGAGTGACGGACGGACGGACGGACGGACGGACGAAAGGAAAATGGTAGTCTGATATTATCCTTTCCCTTCATCTCTCTCCTCTCTTCACCTTCCCCTCTCCTTCCCTCTCCTCTCTCTTCTATTTTCTCCCCCCTCCTCTCCCTTCTTTCCTGTCCCTCCACCCCTCCACCCACCCCCTTCTCCGTCCACCTACCCCACCCTCTCCCCCTTCCCTACACCCCCTCCCCTTCTCCCCAAACCCTCCCCCTCTTCTTTTCCTCAATCTCTCATCTGGCCCTCCCACCCTCTCCTTCTTCCCCACTCTTCCCTCTCTCCCACTCCTTCCCTCTCGACATTCTCTGCCGGGGAGAAGATGAGAGGAAACCCTGTCAAGTCTTCATGACATCTGCCGCCCACTGTTTTGACAAAGGGAAGAGACTCACTCGTTTCACCCAGTTTTATATGCAATTGTCGACGAATTCACTGCTAAAACACCACTACCGCCGCTTGGGATGAGGGGAGAGACAAAAGCAGTTTTATTATATATTACTTTTGTCCATTGTTGATTAATCTGCCACTAAAACAATGCCTGTGATGTTTTTTCTGATACCGGGGAAGTGATTGCACTTAACCCTGTTGCCTCGTTATGTCTTTGTATTTGCGAACAACATTTGTGGGTTTTTTTTTGCTTCGTTATCAGTGTATCTTTCTTGGTTACAATGTAAGTATTTTAACTTGTATATTTTTTTGGTGAATTATTACATTGCTGTGATGTGAGCCAATGAATTTAGGTTGCTAAGAAGGGGTTGTGTGTGTGTGTGTGTGTGTGTGTGTGTGTGTGTGTGTGTGTGTGTGTGTGTGTGTGTGTGTGTGTGTAATAATAATTAACGGTTTATTAAGATAACATTGCAGCCCGAAGGCTGAAAATATAAAATGAACCGAGATGATAAATTACATATGGTGAAATCGGGGAGTGGGTCACTTGATTGACAAAGGCTTTCAATACGAAAACATAAGAAACATAGAGTCATCATATAGATTAACTGTAGATCTGGTACTGTGGGAGCTGGTCTGTAGACATTCTTGTGACCTGATGTCTGCGCCATCAGTCCTTCCCACTGTCTTGATGGCCGTTGTACCTGACTGTTAAGCCGCTACCTCACTACAGCTGCAGATGTGCCACGTGGTCCAGGTAGGTCCTCCAGCTCACACAGTGTGCTGGAGATGGTTCTTGTTCCTCATGTGATGACGTTAGGAATTCATAGTTTCTCACCTGGGTGGAGTAGGGAGTCCTCATTTCTCTCCTGGTGTAGGTTGGAG
The DNA here is from genome assembly GCF_018991925.1 of Homarus americanus. NCBI lineage: Eukaryota > Metazoa > Arthropoda > Malacostraca > Decapoda > Nephropidae > Homarus > Homarus americanus. The sequence continues at coordinate 8,949,705 of NW_024749657.1, forward strand.
TGTTTCTTGGCTTCTCATCCAGTGTTGGGGTGGCGAGTGTACCGCGGACTGTGTGCGTCAGGTCAACATTGGCCGCTAGTACTGATTGTCGCTCTAACAGTTGTTTCTTCCTTTCGAGTTGAAATTGTCACTTATGTATATCAGTTGTGAGTTGATCTTCAAATTTTGCACTGCACTGTTGGTGGGAGGATGTTGATAAATCCAAGTGGGGTGGAGGAGATGGGGAAAGGGAGGGCCCGACAGACCAGGCTGGCAGCTGTCTCCATGGTCAAGAGACCACGGGCAGCGCCGACTACACACGTCCTTACCCTATGAAGGCTGAAAGAAGTGTGTGTGTGTGTGTGTGTGTGTGTGTGTGCCCCCCACCCTCCATACCTTCCTCTCTCCGTCTCACTTACCCTCTACCCGCTCTGTTGTTACTCGTGTCGTGTCGTCGGGGCGACTGGTAAGGATTGAGACTATCCCCTTATTTATAGGGTGATGTCCTGCCTGGCTATGGCCTCTGATGGCTCCCATGATTCGACCATTCTGGCTCTGGCTCTACAGTTGTCGTTTGGTTACAGTGTACAGGGTGTGTCATAGGTCACCCACCCATACTGTACAGGGTGTGTCATAGATCACCCACCCATACTGTACAGGGTGTCTCATAGATGACCCACCCATACTGTACAGGGTGTCTCATAGGTCACCCACTCATACTGTACAGGGTGTCTCATAGGTCACCCACCCATACTGTACAGGGTGTCTCATAGGTTACCCACCCATACTGTACAGGGTGTCTCATAGATCACCCACCCATACTGTACTGGGTGTCTCATAGGTCACCCACCCATACTGTACAGGGTGTCTCATAGATGACCCACCTATACTGTACAGGGTGTCTCATAGGTTACCCACCTATACTGTACAGGGTGTCTCATAGGTTACCCACCCATACTGTACAGGGTGTCTCATAGATCACCCACCCATACTGTACTGGGTGTCTCATAGGTCACCCACCATACTATACAGGGTGTCTCATAGATCACCCACCCATACTGTACAGGGTGTCTCATAGATCACCCACCCATACTGTACAGGGTGTCTCATAGGTCACCCACCCATACTGTACAGGGTATTCATAGATGACCCACCTATACTGTACAGGGTGTTCATAGGTTACCCACCCATACTGTACAGGGTGTTCATAGGTTACCCACCATACTGTCAGGGTGTCTCATAGATGACCCACCTATACTGTCATGGTGTTCATAGGTCACCCACCCATACTGTACAGGGTGTCTCATAGATGACCCACCTATACTGTACAGGGTGTCTCATAGGTTACCCACCATACTGTACAGGGTGTCTAAGATACCATCTGTACTGGTGTCTTGGTCACCCACTACTTACGGGTGTCTCTATAGATCACCCACCATACTGTACTGGGTGTCTCATAGGTCACCCACCATACTATACAGGGTGTCTCATAGATCACCCACCCATACTGTACAGGGTGTCTCATAGGTCACCCATCAACATACAACAACTCCACATAATTAGATAAACAACAGAGAACTGGACATCATCAGGGCTTTAATCTTTGTATCTGAACCTAACTTAACCTAACCTAACCTAACCTACAGTCTTCTTCAGCTTAATACTTCACAACTCTTAATCAAAATTGTGGATAAATTCTCATAATAACTTGTGCCGGTTTGTTCTGGAGGACAGGACCATAAAATCTTGGCCTTTAATGCTATGCTAATTATATGAGTTTTATTAATTAATATATCGTGTTTTAGAAGCTCTATTTTAGTATGTATGTGTGTGTGAATGTCTGTGTCTGTCTGTCTGTCTGTATGTATGTCTGTATGTACGTATGTAGTTGTTAATATATTGTATTTGTTGTTGTATTATATTTCATGTATTTTTTGTCTGATGATGACAAGAGGTATTGTCAAAAGTTCACCCAATGATATGTTGCTGTTTACCATGTATGCATGTATGTATGTATGTATGTATGTATTTATGTGTATATGTATGTATGTATGTATGTATGTATGTATGTGTGTGTATGTATGTATGTATGTATGTATGTATGTATGTATGTATGTATGTATTTATGTGTGTAGTGTATGTGTGTGTGTGTGTGTGTGTGTGTGTGTGACCTTATACAGTTATACGAACAATGCCACTGACTGCATTTTTCCATTCTTTTCACATAGGAATTATTTCCACACTAATTACTACAGGAATATCTACATATCCAATAAAAAAATAAACCTGAAATAAAACAGATTGAAAAAAAAAACACAACTCAAAAAAGCAATTATGAATGTTAAAAATGTTATTAAAATCTTTCCCTAACTTTGTCTTATTATAAAGTAATGTTTGATATATGTTTTCCAGGGTTATATTGTACAGTAACTCCGCCATATTGTGTTTTTTTCTATATTATATAACCCTAGTAGTTCATTTATACCTCATATTAAAACACTCTATATGGCTCTCTCTCTCTACCGCCGAGTCAAAACACCCCACTTCAAAGCTCACCATCTCACCCCATCAAACAAGGTTACGATGCTTCGGTAAATAGACCTAAACAACATATTTTGCTTCATCCCACTCCCTCCTCCCCCTTACGCTTGTTATTTGCTTAAAGGTAAAACAAAATAAAATTATTCCAATGTTCTAATTTAATGGCGACACTCAGTTGGACTATTTCAAAAAACAATTTATGGCGATATTAGTGGTTTTCTTCTTATTTCTCCTTTATTGTCGTTTTTCTCTTCTTGATGTCCCTTTATAAACGGATATGGGTGGGTGGTAGGGGGTGGTTGAGGTGGAGGGTGGTAGGGAGGGTAGGGTAGGTGGTAGAGGGTGGAATGGTATGGATGATGGGTTGGTAGGAAGGATGGATGCTAGGGGATGGAGTGGGTTGTAGAATAGGAAGGTAATAGGAAGAATAGGGAAGGTAATAGGGAAGAATAGGAAGGTAATAGGAAGTATAAGGGGGGTCAGAAATAGGGTGAATCACTCATAAAATGTATCTTAAATATGAGCCAATTACAACGAACACACCACCACACCATAACACCACTAAATACCTCTGTAATTCCCACCAGGTAAGTCCTCAGGTGTGGTTTCAGATCCTGCTTCATTAACACCTATATTTACCTGTACAATAGATTTGAAGTATACATATATAGTCTCTGGAACATTAACGTAAGTGTGTATACATATATTGTGTATACTTATGGTTGTGAATGTTTTTTTTCACACACACACACACACACACACACACACACACACACACACACACGTCACGATTCACTCATTCCCCCATATTGACATAAACACGCCAGCACTATATTACTATGCCTCGACGAGTCTAATTAGTTTTATTCTCAAAATTTATGATCCTAGTAAATTAAATTCTATTACAGATTGATATGAAATGAAAAAAAAAAATATTGAAAATGTAGATGAATAAAAATAAAATCATAGGAGGTTAATGATGGGTGATATTAATGTTAGTATTTTGGGTGGGTTGTGGGGTTGGGTGGGTGGGTGGGTGGGTGGGAGAGAGGGGTGACATTAGGTAGGTAGGTAGGTGGTGGTAAGATTAGGGATGGAAGGACGAAAGGGGAGAGACTGTTTAAGAGGGTGGAGAGAGAGAGGGGGAGGGAAAGGAGTGAGAGGGAGGGAGGAAGGATGAAGGAGAGAGAGAGAGAGAGAGAGAGAGAGAGAGAGAGAGGAATGAAAGGGAGGGTAAGGGGAGAAAGAGGAAGGAAAGAAATGGAGAGGAAAGAAAACAGAGGGAAAAGAGAAAGAAGGAGAGAGGCTTATATTCGCCAAGGAAAGTCAATTTATTCTCTAAGTGGTTATGTTAGGTTAGGTTAGGTTAGGTTACGTTAAATTGGTTCCGCCTTCACTAGGATTTTATTCTATTTACATGGACTTGTAATTGAAGTCAGAGGATAGTACTTACTTCACTCTACAAGCGGCCTCAAAATCAGGACTTTTTATTTATTTTCGCTGGCAAAATTTAAGTCGTTCAAATATTATCTAAGTTTTTATATTATTGTTAATCTGTACGTTATATAGCCTTTGAGTTTTGTTTAAGTTTGGTAGTATATCCGTTAATCGAATATCCGTTGAACGAGAATTTGCCAGAGCGAATATCCGTTAGACGAGCATCCGTTTAATGAGTATCTACCAAAAGAATATCCATTAAATGAATATCTGTTACGCGAATATCCGTTAAATGGATACATCCACCGCTGTCATCCCGAAGACCTAAGACCATCACCCAACCACCTACCACTAAGACCATCACCCAACCACCCTACCACTAGACCATCACCCAACGCCCTACCACTAAGACCATCACCCAACCGCCCTACCACTAAGACCATCACCCAACCACCATCACCCTAAGACCATCACCCAACCACCCTACCACTAAGACCATCACCAACCACCCTACCACTAAGACCATCACCCAACCACCCTACCACTAAGACCATCACCCAACCACCCTACCACTAAGACCATCACCCAACCATCCTACCACTAAGACCATCACCCAACCGCCCTACCACTAAGACCATCACCCAACCACCCTACCACTAAGACCATCACCCAACCACCCTACCACTAAGACCATCACCCAACCACTTCACCACTAAGACCATCACCCAACCACCCTACCACTAAGACCATCACCCAACCGCCCTACCACTAAGACCATCACCCAACCACCCTCCTAAGACCATCACCCTAAGACCATCAACCACCCTACCACTAAGACCATCACCCAACCGCCCTACCACTAAGACCATCACCCAACCACCCTACCACTAAGACCACCACCCCTAAGACCATCACCCAACCACCTACCACGAAGACCATCACCAACCACCCTACCACTAAGACCATCACCCAACCGCCCTACCACTAAGACCATCACCCAACCACCCTACCACTAAGACCATCACCCAGCCACCCTACCACTAAGACCATCACCCAACCACCTTACCACTAATACCATCATCCAAACCACCCTACCACTAAGACTACACCCAAACCGCCCTACCATAGACCATCACCCAACCACCATCACCCCTAAGACCATCACCCAACCACCCTACCACTAAGACCATCACCCAACCATCCCAACACTAAGACCATCACCCAAACCACCCTACCACTACCCAACCACTCTACCACTAAGCACCCAACCAATCTACACTAAGACCATCACCAACCACCCTACTACTAAGACCATCACCCAACCAATTCTCACTAAGACCATCACTTCAACAACCATCACCCTAAGACCATCACCCAACCAACTCTACTACTCATAAGACTATCACCCAACCACCCTACCACTCAAGACCATCACCCAACCACCCTACCACTAAGACCATCACCCAACCACCTCACTACTAAGACCATCACTTCTAAGACCATCACCCAACCACTCCTACCACTCAAGACCTTCACTGAGCGCCTCTGTGGGAACTAAAGTGTGAACTAAATTCACCTCTTTAATTGATAAACATCACCAAGAGGGCGTGTTTGGCTTCCCAGGCTAATTGTGAAGCTCAGGCAGAAAACAAAAGAGACTTACAACCCTTATGTGAGGGGACGAGACCTTCGCAACAACATGATGGAGGTTTATAGCGTGATGGAGGTTTATAGCGTGATGGAGGTTTATAGGCGTGATGGAGGTTTATAGCGTGATGGAGGTTTATTAGCATGATGGAGGTTTATAGTATGATGGAGGTTTAGCATGATGGAGGTTTATAGACGTGATGGAGTTTATAGATATGATGGAGGTTTATAGACGTGATGGGGGTTTATAGCATGATGGAGGTTTATAGATGTGATGGAGGTTTATAGGATATGATGGAGGTTTATAGACGATGGAGGTTTATAGACGTGATGGAGGTTTATTAGCATGATAGAGGTTTATAGCATGATGGAGTTTGTTAGCATGATGGAGGTTTATAGACGTGATGAAGGTTTATAGCCATGATGGAGGTTTATTAGCATGATAGAGGTTTATAGCATGATGGAGGTTTGTTAGCATGATGGAGGGCTTAGCATGATGGAGGTTTATAGACGTGACGGAGGTTTATAGATGTGATGGAGGTTTAACATAAAATACGATGGTGTTGGTGGTTTTACTGTACATTTTTGTTGATTGATCAGGTGTGGGAGGACAGGTGTGGGCGGACAGGTGTGGGAGGACAGGTATGAGAGCACAGGTGTGATAGGACATTTTTGGGAGAATAGGTATGGGAGAACAGGTGTGGGAGGGCAGGTGTGGGAGGACAGGTATGGGAGGACAGGTATGGGAGGGCAGGTGTGGGAGGACAGGTGGAGGACAGGTATGGGAGGGCAGGTGTGGGAGGACAGGTGTGGGAGGACAGGGTATAATGTATTGGAGATATATAAGGCATGAAAGAGGCTAATGATGATGAAGTTGGTATAATGGGAATTTGTGAGAAGTAATGTGGGTGTGGTAAAGAGGGACACATAAAGAGGACACACATAAAGAGGGACATATAAAGAGGGACACATAAAGAGGGACATATAAAGAGGACACATAATACGCCCAATAATTCACCCTTTTTAGTTTACCCACTTAATTGAAAGACCAAAGACCTGCGAAATAAACACCATAAAATTGACCTCATGTTTAGAAATGTAGGTGAAGAGTTAGGTTAGTTATAGTTAGATTTAGGAGAAGAGGTTAGATCAGCGAAAGGAACTTGAATCCATACTCAGACTTATAATCAAGAGGGAAGACAGCAAACGTATAGTAATTTCAGAGCAAACAGTCTTCCTTGTTTCCTCACTTAGAGAAAGCGTGAGGAGAGACAGACAGACAGACAGACCGAGAGAGAGAGAGAGAGAGAGAGACAGAAATACAGAGACAGACACAGACAAACAGACACAGAGGAACCTCACTGATTTACCTGAAGGGGAAGTAATCTATCGCCATGTCCCCTGCACCAAATACTTCCTCAGGTAAATTGACACAGATACAAGATACACTCGACCTAATTCCACCTTGTTACAGTAATCCCAGTTCGAGCCCCGCGAGTTCTTTTGGACTTATGTTTACGGACTTTTAGAAGACCATTGATCAATATGTGTAGAATGACCCCAAAAGTCCTTGATTGAGTTTATTATTGGAACTAAAGCCGAACGCGGTATTGTGGTTTTAGAAGACTATTAATGATCTTTCAAATGAGCTTAATAAACTACAAGCTCTGCACTACACACGTAAATAAAACCTCATCTTTACCCAATCAAGTTATCTCTCTTGGCTATAGATACGGTAAGAAAACAGCGCCTCTTTGACACATAATTATTGGAACCTTTTGTCTTGTTCACGGGTTTAATCGGGTTTATCTTCTTCCATATCAAGTTTATTACACAGTACCAAGGTGTTTAAGTACTGTACGTGATAAAAGGCTCTGATGTACGTAGATTTACAACATTAATAAGAAGAAATCAGCCACGAACGACCCAAGTCTTTATTATAAACGCTGTATAACAGGTGAATATATTGTCCGAATTTGACTGTTCAGACATCACAGTTAACAAAGTTTTTAAATAGTTCTGAAAACACCGTAAAAACAATGAATTAATAAACGTTTAAATGTGTACCCTAAAACACTGCAAAATAATAACAACAACAACAACTACAACAACAATAAAAACAAGAACAACAACAAACAACAACAACAACAACAACAACAACAACAACAAAACCAACCACCACCACCACCACCACCACCACCAACCACCACTATAACAACCACAACCACAACCAGGTATAGCACAAATACCTACCTGACGAAATATACAAATCTAGACTAAGGAAATTATAATATTTACTTTGTATTAAGGAAAGGCGAGGTGTCAAGAGCCATCAACACTTTTATAATTACATGGCGACTCATTAAAATTTTCGTTGTGTCCAAAAATGTTGCGTTTATAAAGGCATTATAACCAGGACGCTGTCGAGGTGTTTCCGAGTCACTTTTATGATGCCATTTTTTTTAACCCGTTAATAACTACTAATTAGGACATGGTGACTAATTAATATTTATTTCAAGATTAATTATTAAATATCTGTCCAATCTAGGTGAAGAATTTATACATATTAAATTGGAGTACTGGAATAATACATACATACATACATACATACATACATACATACATACATACAAGGGTTAAGCTTACTAATTCCTATCCTGTTTTAATACGTAATAAATTATATGAACCTACACCAAGGCTTCTCATATTGTCATAAATACCTCGACCGCATATGTGACAATGTTAGTGAATATAACGGATAAAGAGATGTGATGTACAGTATGTTTTAATGGTTGTTTGTGGTGGACTCTAAAGCTTATTGACTGTGGTAGATGAAACAACGAAAGACCATGTTCCAATAATGTCCTTGTCATAATGTAACATACTAACAAATACAAGGAAAGAAAAATATAATAATCAGAATTAATTTAACATTTCACTGACGATTTTAACACCCCAATTTTTTTCAATAATAATAATAATAATAATAATAATAATGGCTAAAACGTAGAAAAATAAACAATAACTTTTTTGAACATTTTATTTTTTTCTCCTGAATATAAGAAACAAAAAAAAATATTGACCTCCCGTAAAACATACAGTAATCCTCAACACTAAAATATTCTAACTATTTATATATTCATTAGCCTCAATAAATATATAATCCCAACTTAATGGCTTACTTTTCCGACTTAAATATGTCTACACTTAACCCAAGGATTTTTTTCGCTTTCTTTATACCGGAATAAAAACTGATGGAAATGTAAATCAAATCCCCGTTACCATCATCGTGCCTGGCTGGGTCGTGCCACAATGGAGCATTTAGTAGAAATTTTCGAGGCTTCTGTTTTTTTTTTTTTTCCGACGCGTTGTGGCTCCCGGGCCGCTGTTTACATTCGTGACGTCATCGAGGAGAGGGGCTACGGCGTTAATGGAAATTTTGTGACTGAGATACAATATTTCTGTCGTGTTTTTTTTTTTCTGCATTTTTGTTTGTTTATTCTGTATATAAGTTCCGTTTACGCTATTTTTTTTTTAATAAATAAATCACAAAATCAGACAATTTTTATAGAGGAAAATAGCCATTAATAATTATCAGTTAATGTATTGTAATTAATTATATTCAGTTAATAGCAATCAGGGTCTTGGATTATTTATATATTCGTACTGTTATAAAGTTTTCCTCCTCAACCTTGTACTTCTCCTCTGCCTCAACGTATCTAAGAGACTTACATTAAACTACGAGACGAAGACAAGTAACCAATCTTTGCTCCTCAGTTGCCAGTCAGAAGGTAATATTAGTGTTGATTCTGGTTAAGTTAGTTTAAACTGGGTAGGTTGGGTTAGGTTAGGTTAGGCTAGGTTAGGTTAGGTTAGGTTGGATTACTAAATTAACAGCCAATTACTGAAACACCGTAGAGTAGGGCATTTTGTTTGGCTCTTCTGTTATTTCAAGTCATGTAGAGTACAGTATCTACAGAAATATAGTTGTCTTTGTGGTATTAGTAAAGAGACCCAAGTATTTTTTAGTTTTGATAATTAAGCGATAGTTTATTTAGATCTCAATTTAATTTTTAGATGAAAATTACGTTTTTTTTTTTCCTCTCCAATCTGGCATTTCCCCGAAGGATAACAGGGCATAATGGTTGATGGAAATTACGGGGTAAAACGTGCATAATGGCTATTACAGCTAAATCTGAGTCTTGCGAAGGACATACCCCGCCTCCTTCCCTCCCCTAAAATGTATTGGAACTCTCTCATTCCTCCCTAAAAAATAAAAGGGGATATTCCTTAAATTTTGGGGGCGTGACAGACATACATCTTATCATTTGAATTTGAAGACTAAACTAAGGATCCCAAATTGGCTTTAAACATGCAGGTATGACCCCTAATGGTTAATATCCCTACACTGTACCATTAACCTCTGACCTCTCTGTCTCTATAACGTCTCCACACATGTTAACCTGTCTTCATTATCCACACAAATTAACCTGTCTCCCTTATCCACACATTAACCCGTCTCCATTATCCACACAAATTAACATACCTCCCTTATCCACACAAATTAACCCGTCTCCATTATCCACTCAAATTAACCTGTCTCCATTATCCACTCAAATTAACCCGTCACATAACATATCCACACAACAATCCACTCATTTTAACCCTACACATGCTTACGTTCATCACTCAAATACAACACACAGGTTTTTCGCCCCTCCTATAATAACATAATCCACTTTATATACTGGGTAGTGGGCGTGATGGGTAGAGGGCGTGATGGGTAGTGGGCGTGATGTGTAGTGGGCGTGATGTGATGAAGAAGTAAGTGTAGAGTATTTCTGCTTGTTGTTTTAGCTCTGTATTCCCCCTGCCACGTCCTCTCTCTCTCTCTCTCTCTCTCTCTCTCTCTCTCTCTCTCTCTCTCTCTCTCTCTCTCTCTCTCTCCCTTCCCCCTTTTCCTTTTGTGTTTCCTCTCTGTTTCCCCCTCTTTCACTCCATGCAAACGTAGCGTAGGAGAGAACTAAAGATAACATACATACATACATACATACATACATACATACATACATACATACATACATACATACATACATACCCCTTGAGTACGATGCCTTAACCCACTGAGTACAATATCGTATTCTTAAGGAGTTTACGTCGTCATATTCAGCACACTTCAATCGTACTCAGTGGGTTAAGTCATCGTACTCATGGGACTAATTATAGTACTCAAGGGTTTAAGTCATTGTACTTTGAGAATTATGGTATCTTAAGCTATCGTACTCACGGGGTCATTATCATCGTACTCTGGGGGTTCAGTTAACGCACTCTCGGGGTTAAATCGTCGTACTCAAGGGGTTAACTTATCGTACTCTCGGGGTTAAATCATCGTACTCAAGGGGTTAACTTATCGTACTCTCGGGGTTAAATCATCGTACTCAAGGGGTTAACTTATCGTACTCTCGGGGTTAAATCATCGTACTCAAGGGGTTAACTTATCATACTCAAGGGGTTAACTTATCGTACTCAAGAGGTTTAAAACAAGGCTTTTCACACCACGAATTAAATATATCATAAAAACAGGTAATTTAGCTTTTATATAATTTTAATATTTCTCTGTCCTCTGTTATATTAAGTGTGGTGGTGTCAGCGTGTGTCAGCAAGTGTCAGCGTGTGTCAGCAAGTGTCAGTATGTGTTAATATGTGTCATGCTAAACGTGTTAATTCTGTTTACTGTAGCATAAATGTGATATTTAACAATATTATTACTCTGGGTAGTTTTATCAGCGTGTGTCAGCAACGTGTGTGTCAGTGAGTGTCAGCGTGTGTCAGCAGCGTGTGTGTCAGCGTGTGTCAGGTGTCTTGTTCACTTTAAGCTGATGTAGGTAAACGTGGCTATGAAATTCTACTTTACTTTACCTGAGATGAATTAGTGGAGTTTAATGATGCAGGTGTCATTTGGCATTAGGGTTTAATAATTCGCGAGGTGTTCCTGTCGGCCTCTGTCGGTTTCAGGTCAGGTGTGTTTGGGTACTGTGCCTCTCTGTCTGTCTGTCTGTCTGTCTCTCTGTCTACCTGTCTACCTGTCTGTCTGTCTCTCTGTCTACCTGTCTGTCTGTCTGTCTGTCTCCATGAATATCTCTGGCTAAGTCAATACATCTTGCGAATATTGTAAACACATTTTTATAACCAGAGTTTGAAGCTGGATTGGAGGCGGTGGTAAACAGATCTTGCCCCCACCTGCCCCCACCCCCCTGCCCGTCCCTTCCAACCCCCTACCTCCCCCTCCCCTCCCCTCCCCCCCACCCCCGCTACTTTAAGATGCTCACTACAACGTACATAAAATATACATAAAATTACCCATAAAATGTCTCTTCAATGTCTATAAATCCTGATGGAAAATACACTTGAGATCAGTTACCTTTTGCGTTTGAGATTTTTTTTTTTTTTTGTGTTTAACTTGGAGGGATTGCCCAGCCATCTTGTGTGGTCAGCAGCCATCTTGGCCAGAGTCGCTTGGCTTTATCTTGTGTGAAGTCAGCAGCTATCTTGTGGTCAGCAGCTATCTTGTGTGAGATCCTTGGCTATCTTGTGTGAGGTCAGCAGCTATCTTGTGTGAGGTCCTTGTGCATCTTGTGTGAGTCCTTGTGCATCTTTTTGGTCCTTGGCTATCTTGTGTGAGGTCAGCGGCTATCTTGTACATCAAATTTATTTTTGTTTTCCGTAACCAAAATTTTATAGCTATCAGAGCAGACTTAAGACTTGACTATCCGGCACCTGTTGGACTTAAGTCGAGCCGGATACACAATTACAGGAGAGATTAACAAATATAAATATATTTAACTAGATAAATATTTCACATTATATTACCGGTTGTGAAATGTTAAAATGTCTGATTATTTGTTGTGATAATTGTTTTAAAGAGTAATAAATGCTGAAATTGATTATAAACCGTACAGAAACATTAATAAATACTGTTATCTTAATGCCCAGAATTTTAATGGTTATATTATTAAAGTCTGGGTATTTAATGAGTCTTTTTAATATTCTAGAAAAATAAATACACCAAGTGGAATTTTTTTTTTTTTTTTTTGCTGCATTTCCCGGTTGAGAGATCTTTTTATCTGGTAAGCTTAAAAGGCGGATAATAAAGCTATTACAGGACTAAGATATTTTGTTATAGCTTCCAAAAATTCAATTCTTTTCTGTAATATCAATAAATATGTCATAAATATCAAAACAGTGAGTATTAAATGAGTAGAGAGACCTTAATATATATATAGCTAGTCGATAAAAAGATCTCTGCCCTGGGATAAAAAGAGACATTCGTAGCTGCTAAAAAAATATATATATATCTCGCCACCGAACCAGGAAAAAGATGACGTTCGGGCAAAAAATGGGCAGGAAAGTAAAAAAAAAATCATTGGTCTCAAAGGAATTAAAAAGTAAATAGTTTAACGTGATGCTTCTTTTTTATTATATACTGTAGCGCGGCGATTCATTAATGGGAAAGAATGTGCAGTGATGTTGAATCCATTTTGAATGATATGTATGAGGGTGCGGGGTTAACATTAATGCATATATTTAATGTGAGGGCGTGGGTCTAACATTAATGTACAGTACCTTGAATATAAAGTAAATTTTTTTTCCTCTCCGTGTTGTTTTTATGTACACGTGAAGGTCTCTCTTCCCCTCTCTAGACGGGAAAATTTTTACACCGGATAAAATAATTCTAAATAACCCCGATAAACATATATACAAAAAAAAACCTAGCGATAATTTTTTGTACTCCCTCTCTCTCCCCTCCCTGAAAAAAAAAATACTGGAATCCCAAATAACCAACAGATAGGTAAATTCTCTTCTAAAAAAAAAAGAGAGAAAAATCCGTAGTGAATAATGATACTCCACCTCGCCCAATGTCCCTTGAATACCCTCAAAATCCTAGCTGGTAAAACAAAAGAAATATAGTCGTACTCTCCCTCCTTTTGTAACTAACACACGTATGTTTGTTTACGTGTAGTCCTTAAGGCAAAAAATAGTCGATATATTGCTATTTTTTATCTGATTATTATTATTATTATTATTATTATTATTATTATTATTATTATTATTATTATTATTATTATTATTATTATTATTATTATTATATGATTATTATTATTTTTGTTGTTATTGTTATTATTATTACTCTTATTATTATTATTATTATTATTATTATTATTATTATTATTATTATTATTGTTATTGTTATTATTATTATTATTATTGTTATTGTTATTATTATTATTACTCTTATTATTATTATTATTATTATTATTATTATTATTATTATTATTATTATTATTATTATTATTATATAAAATTAAATTATTATTTTTGTTATTATTATTATTATTATTATTATTATTATTATTATTATATGATTATTATTATTTTTGTTGTTATTGTTATTATTATTACCTTATTATTATTATTTTATTATTATTATTATTATTATTATTATTATTATTATTATTATTATTATATTATTATTATTATTATTATTGTATTATTGTTATATTATTCACATCATTAATTTCACATCCATTATCATTAACATAACAGGTGAGACTGTTAAGTGTGGCAGAAAAAAAGAACAATTAAATATTAAGAAGAGAAATGTTATGAGAAAGTTACATAAGAACAAACTTAACGAGGAAAATATATTCGTTTTAAGAGATCCGGCTAACGAGGTCATTGGAGGGTGGTTGTTAGAGTCAGGTGGTTGCTGGAGTCAGGTAGTCACTGGAGTCAGGTGGTCGTTAGAGTCAGGTGGTCACTGGAGTCAGGTGGTCGTTAGAATAAGGTGTTTGATATATTAGAGTGCTTGATTAACACACTTAGCACACCCACGCCCACGCCCACACCCACAGCCACACCCACACCCACAGCCACACCCACACCCACACCCACACCCCCTCACCCACACCACACACCCCACACCCACACACACACCCACACCCTCACCCACACCCACACCCACACTCTCAGCCCCTGGTGGTATTAAAGTATACTCGATGTTGTAGTTCTTGACCATATATAAGATTACAGGTGTATGGCCGTGTCGGGACGCCTTGACAGTAACGATAATAATGTATACAAGTTCTCCCTCTCTCTGCCTCCCCCCCCATCCCCCACACACACACACACACACACACACACACACACACACACACACACACACACATACACACACACACACACACACACACACACACCACACACACACACACACACATACACACACACACACACACACACACACACACACACATTCTGCCACCACTGAGCTAAATATGGAATCTTGTTTTGAATTTTTGTCTGTCTGTCTGTCTGTCTGTCTGTCTGTCTGTCTGTCTATCTGTTTATATATCTGTCTGTCTGTCTGTCTGTTCTGTCTGTTTGTGTATAAGCAGAACTTCAAACTGTAAAATACAATAATACGTCCTTCTGTATTACCGAATTTCACCTTTAGTAACTAGTAATATAAGATCCACAATACCATAATGCTCCCAGATTACAGGAGGCTACAGTTACAGTGATTAGACAGGTACACAGATGATGGTACAGTTGGTCTCAGTAGGTGTAGAGGGTTGCCACGGTAACAGGAGCATTAGTGTATTACAGGCAGACACCATTGACAATGTTCCTAAATGGTTGTTTTATGTAATGGCTAATAAAGTTATGTCTGTTGAAAATGCTGTGGAATATTGTAATGTATGTTTAGTGTAATATACCGTACAGTCCATTTGTTAATGCTATGTATACATGTTTATATATTTCCTCAACAATAACAACTAAGGGTAAAAACAAGTGTTATAGCAGAATAATGGCTTTTAATCTAATTGGAATAGGGTCTTTTAACAGAAATAAACATTTATGCACAACAAGCAGAGGTCAGATTATAGCTCAGTAATTCCCTTGTAATTTTCATGATTACGTTTGGCTGGACGATATATTTTTAAGACTGCTTCTACATCGTTGTTAGTCGAGTATTAATTTAGAATGGATTAACACAACATTACGATAATGATGGTTTTACCTGCAGCAACATCCAGTAAAACATATGTTATAATTGTTAGTATTACTGTAATAATTTTGTTTTCGATCTTGTTTCTTTTTTAATCCTGATATGGGAGGTCTCTAAGCCAGCGACGACTTCCCCTCTCTCTTGATATGGTAGTGGAATATAATATGTTTCGTGCAAGATAATTATTTATTTATGTTTACCTGCATATATTAGCCTGCATTGCTATTTTTTTTCTGTTATCTTTTGATGTTATCGTTTTGTTTTGTTCTACGATTATCCTTGTTTCATTCAGTCTAAACCCTTTGAAACGTGAAGAGTTAAATCGTCGTCAAAA
Organism: Homarus americanus; assembly: GCF_018991925.1. NCBI lineage: Eukaryota > Metazoa > Arthropoda > Malacostraca > Decapoda > Nephropidae > Homarus > Homarus americanus. Next base: position 8,965,712 of record NW_024749657.1, read on the forward strand.
GGTCAAACCATCATCGCCAAAAGGTCAAATCATCATCATCTCCAAGGGTCAAATCATTGTCGTCAAATGGTTAAATTAGATTACCATAACACACATGACCCCCTACAATAGCCTTATACAGCTCTGACTATTCCTCCCTATTATCAGTAAAGTCTTAAAAGATAATAATAGCTTTCTATATAACAATTCGAAATTTAATAAAAAAATTATTTAAAGTCACGTGATGTTACAATAATGTTTTCCGTAGCGTTATATTAATATTTCTGGAGTGTTTTTAGTTTGGGTGGAAGTTTATGCCTGTCTCCATCCACCCAGTATAGGAAACAATACCTGTGTTTCCTCATTCTATAAATAATACATCTATACCGAGATTCTGAAAGAATTAGTCGAGTCATTAACATTTATCCCTATTCATCCTATAAAAATATTATATCCGTGAAACAATTGATCATGGTAATTACAGATGGTTTTGTTTATTCTATACATGAAAAGAACTGAATAAATTTGGCTTCGGAGCCATTGTAACCAATTGTGTTTTCGGACCAATTTATTCACACTCTCACTGAGGCATGAGGAGATTTACATTCGACCATGTTCATCCTGTGAATGAAATATAAAGTAAAATGAATAAACGTTTCAATATGTTCTTGTTAAATCTAAAAAAATAAAATAATCTGTTTTCATACATATCCCAATGCTCGCACCATTTGTTGTCCTCTAGTTCCCTCACACCTCAGGCATGACGACCTTCCCTACAATACTTCTAATTTAATTCTTCTCTCTCCACCTTTTTGTATACTGAGGCTGCGTCTGCTTTAGAAATTCAACGTATATAGACAATATAGTCAATTTAAATGATTATTTTTTTTTTAACTCAGAGTGTTGGCTGGTAAAGAGAAAGACAATGTTAAAGGGAAAAGTTGATTTGGAGTGACAAAGATAGGGAACATATGCCTAGGTGTGTGTGTGTGTGTGTGTGTGTGTGTGTGTGTGTACAGAGACAAAGGTAATCAAAGTCTTGACAAATTCATTCAGATTTCTCCGTACGGTTAGTTACACACAACACCACACCACACCACACCACAACACAACACACCACACCACACCACACCACAACACACCACAACACCACACCACACCACACCACAACACACCACAACACCACACCACACCACACCACACCACAACACCACAACACAACAACACAACAACACCACACCACACCACACCACAACACCACACCACACCACAACACAACACCACACCACACCACAACACAACACAACACAACCTGATGTATGGTTTCACCAGTGTTCAGCCCCCCTACTGGAACACAGACGTCAGCTGAAGCCACTAGTGTTAATGTTTAGTGGTAATGGAGCAAAAACACTGTTGTCACCCACACACGAGTGATGACATAGGCAACAGACAATATCCCGAGATGTTTGGTGGCTCAGATTCTTCCATAGACACTGATACGGTTCAGCTTTAACATTGGAAGGTACGGCTCTCTCTCAATTTACATCATCCAACGTTCATCACTGGCCATCAGAAGCAGTAAAAGCTGTTCATATTAAAGCACAAATTCATACCAATCGTCGTTCCGAGTCATTTACGCCACTATATGCCTGTCATAACTTTACTCTCTAGTTACGTAACCTTCTTTCTCCAGGAAAATATCACATACCTACCTTCATTTTTCTGTTAACTTTATAAGGGCTCTAGACTTTTATGTTGGCAGCGTAAAAGTTTGGCAATATTGAAATTTTACTTGTATTTACTTTCTGTGTTGCGTAAAACTTGCGTTACCTGCCATACCTTTTCCTTGGTTGTGACGCAAGAAGTTTACTCATACTTAAAATAATTCGTGTTAGAAATGTAAAAATTATGGAAGAATGAAAGCAGAACACCACAGCAGGGAGCATTACTATCAAGCAGCACTACAGTAGCAGAACACCACAGCAGGGAGCATTACTATCAAGCAGCACTACAGTAGCAGGACACCACAGCAGGGAGCATACTATCAAGCAACACTACAGTAACAGAACACCACAGCAGGGGCATTACTATCAAGCAGCACTACAGTAGCAGGACACCACAGCAGGGCATTACTATCAAGCAGCACTTCAGTAGCAGGACACCACAGCAGGGAACCATTACTATCAAGAAACACGACAGTAACAGAACACCACAGCAGGGACATTACTGTATTATCAAGCAGCACTACAGTAGCAGGACACCACAGCAGGAGCATTATCAAGCAGCACTACGGTAACAGACCACCACAGCAGGGAGCATTACTATCAAGCAGCACTACAGTAACAGAACACCACAGCAGGGAGCATTACTATCAAGCAGCACTACAGTAGCAGGACACCACAGCAGGGAGCATTACTATCAAGCAGCACTTCAGTAGCAGGACACCAGACAGGGCATTACTATCAAAGAAACACTACAGTAACAGGACACCACAGCAGGGAGCATTACTATCAAGCAGCACTACAGTAACAGGACACCGGCAGGGGCATTACTATCAAGCAGCACTACAGTAGCAGAACACCACAGCAGGGCATACTCAAGAGCACTACAGTAACAGAACACCACAGCAGGGAGCATTATATCAAGCAGCACTACAGTAGCAGGACACCACAGCAGGAACGTACTATCAGCAGCACCAGTAGCAGGACACCACGCAGGAACATTACTATCAAGCAGCACTACAGTAACAGAACACCACAGCAGGGCATTACTTTCAAGCAGCACTACAGTAGCAGGACACCACAGCAGGGAGCATTACTATCAAGCAGCACTACAGTAACAGAACACCACAGCAGGGAGCATTACTATCAAAGCAGCACTACAGTAGCAGAACACCACAGCAGGGAGCATTACTATCAAGCAACACTACAGTAACAGAACACCACAGCAGGGAGCATTACTATCAAGCAGCACTACAGTAGCAGGACACCACAGCAGGGAGCATTACTATCAAGCAGCACTTCAGTAGCAGGACACCACAGCAGGGAGCATTACTATCAAGAAACACGACAGTAACAGAACACCACAGCAGGGAGCATTACTGTATTATCAAGCAGCACTACAGTAGCAGGACACCACAGCAGGGAGCATTACTATCAAGCAGCACTACAGCAACAGAACACACACAGCAGGGAGTATTTCATCAAGCAGCACTACAGTAACAGAACACCACAGCAGGAGCATTAATATCAAGCAGTACCACAGTAACAGACCACCACAGCAGGGAGCATTACTATCAAGCATCACTACAGTAACAGACCACCAGAAGCAGGGAGCATTACTATCAAGCATCACTACAGTAACAGACCACCACAGCAGGGAGCATTACTATCAAGCAGCACTACACTAACAGACCACCACAGCAGGGAGCATTACTATCAAGCAGCACTACACTAACAGACCACCACAGCAGGGAGCATTACTATCAAGCAGCACTACACTAACAGACCACCACAGCAGGGAGCGTTACCATCAAGCATCACTACAGTAACAGGACTCAGCCTTAACCTCAATACAGTAACTCAAATCACCTGACGAGTGGGAGTAAGATATTTGACGTCACAGGCCTGAATGTGAAGGTGAGGAGGCAGCCATTACTGTTTGGTGTAACGACCTCAAACTTTCCCAGATTATTGATGTTAGTGTGTTTAGTTATAACAAGGTGTCGGATAGACGATACTTAATCACAGTCGGGTGTCCCTGTTTACAACCGCTGATGTGTGTGAGGCTGTTACATTAATTTATGAAAGTTGAAGTAAACTAAAGTTGTTTCAAATGTCGTTTCTACCGTCGCCTGATTGATTCTGAAACATTAAAATCAACAATTAATGGAAAGTTTCAAATCGAAATTGAAACTACTCAGGTCTAGTCTCCTCCCACCTCACATTCGCCGAACCATCAAGACTACAGCGTGTGTTGGGGGAAATAATCGCAAGTGAAAACGAAACATTAGAATACAAGGGAAACTAAATCATTAAATATCTTCCTCTTGGACGCACAGATCACCGAGCTGGTATCATATATCTTTCTTAAACCAGATAATATATCATTACACATACTGGAGTCAGCCGGACCCACCCTAACCTAAAACTATCCATTAGCGTTAAGACATTACTAACCCGTCTTAATACCAAACCAGGAGAGGGAGTAGACACAAAGCCGCTTATAGTGTACTACAGCAGAGAAGATGAGGTGTACTGTATGTAGCCTGGTACTGTACATCCCAGCACACGAGGGTGGAGACAGCGTGAGGAACCCTGAGTAGTGAAGAAGAGGAGTTAGGGTACATAGGGCCCTGTATCCCATCACACACGAGAGTGAAGATAGCGTGAAGAACTGTTAACAGTGAAGAAGAGGTTAGGGTGCATAGGGCCCTGTATCCAACACACGGTGAAGATGGCAGGAACCCACAGAGTAGTGAAGAAGAGGAATTGGGGTACATAGGATACCTGTATCCCAACACACGAGGGTGGAGACAGCGTGGGAACCCTGGTAGTGAAGAAGAGGGATTAGGGTACATGAGACCCTGTATCCAGCACACGAGGGTGGCGAGAATAGCGTGAGGAACCCTGAGTAGTGAAGAAGAGGAGTTAGGGTACATAGGGCCCTGTATCCCATCACACACGAGAGTGAAGATAGCGTGAAGAACTCGGACAGAAGACTCCACCCTCGACCTATGGTTAATTAGTGTCAACACGAGGGTCACACGGCAGTACTCACAGCCACCACCAGGTCATATTGATTCTCCCTCACTCACCTGCTGCTACAACACCACTTCATAACTCGGCTGGACTTGTTTACAAAAACATCCATCATCTCACTACTGCTTGTGGGTCGTAGCGTTCACCCCCTACTACAAGAGCGTCCTCAGGTCGCTACAAGACAGTCTACTTTCCCCTCCTGACTTCTCCATAATTGTCTCTATCTCTTTCCCCTACGCTACCTTTCTTCACCCTGTAGTGAGGAAAGGTAGACTATGAACTATGAACCATAAGGTAGACTATGAACCATAAGGTAGACTATGAACTATGAACCATAAGGTAGGCTATGAACCATAAGGTAGACTATGAACTATGAACCATAAGGTAGACTATGGACTATGAACCATAAGGTAGACTATGGACTATGAACCATAAGGTAGACTATGGACTATGAACCATAAGGTAGACTATGAACCATAAGGTAGACTATGAACCATAAGGTAGACTATGAACTATGAACCATAAGGTAGACTATGAACCATAAGGTAGACTATGAACTATGAACCATAAGGTAGGCTATGAACCATAAGGTAGACTATGAACTATGAACCATAAGGTAGACTATGGACTATGAACCATAAGGTAGACTATGGACTATGAACCATAAGGTAGACTATGGACTATGAACCATAAGGTAGACTATGAACCATAAGGTAGACTATGAACCATAAGGTAGACTATGAACTATGAACCATAAGGTAGACTATGAACCATAAGGTAGACTATGAACTATGAACCATAAGGTAGACTATGGACTATGAACCATAAGGTAGACTATGAACTGTGAACCATCTGTGTGATGTCTGGCCGAGTCATTACCAAAACTCTGACCCAAATTTCCACGTTAGAACAGCGGATTTGGTTAGGTTAGGTTAGTTTATGTTAAGGCGAGGTTAGGTAGGGATAGTTTAAGAGCGGATTGGTTTACGTTAGGTAAAGTAAGGTTGGGTTAAGTTAGGTTAGGTTAGGAGGTTAGGTTAGGTTAGGTTAGGTTAAGTAAGGTTGGGTTAAACTGGGATAGGTTGGGGGCGGTTTAGGTTAACTTTGTTGGGTTATGTGAGATTAGGGTTAAGTTTGGTTAAATTAAGTTAGGTTAGGTTAGGTTGAGTTAGGTGAAGTTAGGTCAGTTTGGGTTATATTTCAAGTCCATGTTCTGGTTCGTGGGATGTAGTGAAAGAAGAGAGAGAGAGAGAGAGAGATAATAATTATCACCACGTATGTAAACATCTTGAATGCTGAATGGCCAGTGAGTTCTGTTTTAATGAGACCTTGTGTGTCTAGGAAACTGTAACTGGAGTGTTACCAAAAGAAAATGAAATAAGTCTCTCTCTCTCTCTCTTCTCTCTCTCTCTCTCTCATACACAACGATAATAGTAGAAGTATCTCCCCAAAGACACACACACACACACACACACACACACACACACACACACACACACACACACTGGAGGGAATCAATGATGAACTATAGATAAGACGAGAGATAGATTCACCTTGACGCAATATTCGAGTCTACAGATCATATGTACCACGAATAGAACTTATATACATTTCTGTGTATATATATATAAACATATTGATCAATTTTGTATTTAAAGGAAAATCTCACCAATTGTACGTAAATAACACAATCTAATGTCTAATTGTTAAAATATACGTGTGTGTGTGTGTGTGTTAGTAGAGAGAGAGAGAGAGAGAGAGTAGTACGTTACAAGTGTCTTCTTGGTGTACTTTAAGATGGACATAAGAACAGACGAGACGGACGTAAGAACAGACGAGACGGACGTAAGAACAGACGAGACGGACGTAAGAACAGACGATGGACGTAAGAACAGACGAGACGGACGTAAGAACAGAGACGGACGTAAGAACAGACGAGACGACGTAAGAACAGACGTGATGGACGTAAGAATAGACGACGGACGTAAGAACAGACGAGACGGACGTAAGAATAGACGAGACGGACGTAAGAACAGACGTGGATGGACGTGTTATAAGAACAGACGAGACGGACGTAAGAATAGACGAGACGGACGTAAGAATAGACGAGACGGACGTAAGAATAGACGAGACGGACGTAAGAACAGACGAGACGGACGTAAGAACAGACGAGACGGACGTAAGAATAGACGAGACGGACGTAAGAACAGACGAGACTGACGTAAGAACAGACGAGACTGACGTAAGAACAGACGAGACGGACGTAACAATAGACGAGACGGACGTAAGAATAGACGAGACGGACGTAACAATAGACGAGACGGACGTAAGAATAGACGAGACGGACGTAAGAATAGAAGGATCAAGTTAAGAAGATAGATTATGAGTTGACTGGTTGATGGATGACGTATGCTAAGTATTGACAACAATAACTCCACGCGTTTAATATAGGCTGTCACTTGTGTTATTGTTTCGCGTCACGGTGGAGGAGGTGAGTCGGGGAGAATATGGCGTAGTATGAGTCTAGGTGTATGTCCGATTCTCTGTCTTTATATTTATCCGGCAGTGAGGTGTAAGAGGAGTAGGAATTTGAGGAATTAATATATACTTAGAGTTTTACAAGAGTACTCCGCTGCCTCCCACCCTCCCACACACTACCTCCCCCCCCTCCCATCTCCCTTCCTTCTCCCCTTCACCCTGCCTCCTCCCTCCTCCTACCCCTCTCACCCTGCCCCCTTCCACCCCTCACCCTATACTTCCAGCGCCCCTTTTGTTGTTTACACAGGAGGATAAACTCATCACAAGAGACACTTAGATTCATCCTGGCACGAGATAAGACTCATCATAAATGGGTTTGATTCATCATTTGTTTCAAGAGACACATTGTAGATCTTCTCTTGTGCGACACCGAATAGTTCTATCGATATTTGATGATTGTAAAGTAAAGTGTAAAGTGATCGTATATCCTTGAATGGTGGACACGAATATCGAGGTGTTCCCTTTACTCGGCTCTAAGTGGCAGCGGTTGAGGTGCTCCTGGTGGGTGGGGGGGATGGGAAGGAGTGGGAAGAAGGAGGAAGGGGAACTGGTAACTCTTCTCTATATTACGTCGTTCACCTGCCAATCTAACGCCAATAATCGAACCTGTGAACGGTGGGAGATACAGAACCATATGAACCAGTTAATCGAATATGTTACAATACGTCCCTCAAGCTGTTGTGCCGAGGCAGGAGCTCATGGAATACACACACACACACAATATTTCACAGCTTTAGTACTACCGACTGTATATGTTCTGGGTACCAAGTTCTATCTACAGGAGCGAACACAAACACCTGTAGAGTTTTCGTAGGTTCTATTTACTGGACAAACAGAGATACACAAGGGAGGTGGCGCTCCTTACTCTGTCTGGGGGTCAACTAGCCTTTTAGGTGACATGTGGCAAGTGATACATTAGCAGCTTCCATATGTCGCCAGGCACATTAATTAAGCGTGTGGGACATTGCCACACGCTGCTAGCTAGGCTGAATAAATAATGTATATAAATGGAGCACATACATAATATACATACAGCATACATAATATACATACACCGACAACCAACCGTCCATTTTCACGCGGCTGCAAGACCTCGCGGCGTCAAACTTGCTGAGAAACTTTACGAGGTGTAATTTTCTTATCGCTAACGGATTTACAGAGAGTTGCCGTAGGAATGTTTGAGAGAATCAGTCACATACGATTTTCTGTCTCTCTCTCTGTCTAGTCGTTCAAGTGTTGCTGGTGTTCCGGGAATGTGGTTTATTGAGTCATCAGTCAGGTGGCGTTCACAGTCAACACACAAGGCTCACGATTTTTCAGAGGTTGAATATAAAATGGATGCCTAGTAAGAGTTGGCCTCAGTCTAACCTAACCTAACTTCACCTTACTTCACCTCACCTCACCTCACCTCACCTTACCTCACCTCGCCTTCCCTGATGATTAAATCCCCTGAGGCTACCTGAAGTGGTTAGGTTAGGTTAGGTTAGGTTATTTAATTATCAGGTGAAATAAACTGGGGTGCCTAATATCCAGGTGATCCTCATTTTCTTATACACACGGAGCAACTTTCATCACCCGGAGCAACTTACATCACCCGGAGCAACTTTCATCCCCCCGGAGCAACTTACATCACCCGGAGCAACTTACATCACCCGGAGCAACTTATATCACCAAGCGAATTCCCTAACACACGAGTAACTTTCATCACACGGAGCAATCTTTGGCATCTCCACCTTTATAACTTTACATCACCGAGCAACTTTCATCACACGGAGTAACTTTATATCACCTGAGCAACTTTACATCCTCTGAGCAACTTACATCACCTGAGTAACTTTATCACCTGGAGCAACTTACACTTCACCTGGAGCAACTTAGGACAAGAAAGACTCAAACGTTGAAACCTTCATCTTCCTATTACCCAGAGCGTCATCACTCCCTAATATTCTCTCTGTCTTCATCTGTCTTCTCCAGTTTTTATCTGTTTGAGTTTCGTCCTAATTTCTCCCCTCCTGACCTAGTCTGATGTGAGCTGCCAGTCATTGTTTAATGATGTGTGTGTGTGTGTGTGTGTGTGTGTGTGTGTGTGTGCGTGGTGTGTGATTTACAAGCATTTGCATGTCTGCCCGTCTCTCTCTCATTTTAATCTCATTTACTTCTTTTTGTATCTCTCCATCTCTCATTTTTTCTCACTCTCCCCTTCGTCTGTCCGTATTTCTGAGGACACGTACTTTCATCATCATCATCATTATTATCATTATTATTACCATCATCATAATCATCATCATCATCATCATCATTATCATCATCATCATCATCATCATCATCATCATCCTCATCATCATCATCATCATCATCATCATCATCATCAAAGGGTTAAGTCATTATACTCAAGGGGTTAAAAGAATTATAGGCCTAAACCTCTCATTTAACCTAACCTAACCTAACCTAACCTAACCCAAATACTGATCTAAGTAGTCATTTCCCACCTTTACTATCTCCACACCAGAGTTCTCCCTCATCATCCTAGGAGATCATAGGAGACCCACCCACAGAAAACTTACTCTAAAACTTGAGGTTATTAGGCTATTATACTAGTAAACCCTCGACCTTGACCTCCACCTCCCACTCGACTCCTCACAACATAAAAACTCGAGTGGGAGGGAGGGAGGGAGGAGGGGTTCGGGGGGGGGGGTATATCCCTTCATTAGTGTGTGGTAATCCTGAAGGAGTGGCAGACGCCCCTCTCTTCATCATTGTTTACACTCCTTTTTATGGTTACCTCAGCTCAAGGGGTACATGAGTCGCTGGTCAAAGCTTGAGGGTGTTAAGGTGGTAAGACAGGTTATCCCACGCCCCTTATCGCCATGCTAGACTGTAACATTGTAGAAAATCCTTAGAAGTATTGATTTTTTTTTTGTGTCAACTATGTATATGTGTGTGTAATATCTCTCTCACTTCTCTACATTTCTCTTGTGTCTCTCTCATCATCTTTCTCTCACACATATAAGTGGGAGAGAAGTTACAGAGAGATTATTGTAGTTAAGCCTGAAGTTCATAAATATCTCAAGAGTGGCGGGAGAAGAGACGAATATTCCATCACGTCTGAATATTAAGCAGAATTAAGCCTTTCCTGTACCTCTCTCGGCAGATACGCTTGTCTTTCTCGCTTATCAAACTGGAATATATTTTATTTTATTCGTTTTTATATATTTCTATTAGTTCTACATTAACTTACTACCTAGAGATAAAAAAATTAGACCCTTTCACTCATCACCGGAATTGAGATCAAAAGGAAGAGAGTTTGAACATCGAGTTAATCTAAACCAACTGAACAAAAATTTTCCTCATCGGGGAGAGTGATGTCAAACGTTCCCTGGGCGACGTTGGAGAAGGAACATTATCACAATGCACTCTCTGGCGGCTTTAGAACAACATTGGTGAGGTCAGGTTCGCTTGGAAGGTTCTGTCACGCTGAGGCAAGAAGCTGGGGGATGAGATTTAAGAGAGAGAGAGAGATAGAGAGAGATATAGAACGAACGAGCGAGCAAGTGAGAGAGCGAGAGACTTTCATAATATATCATTCCCTACTAGCGGGTGACTCGTGTGTACAGAACCGTAAAGGTAAACACCACATAACTCATGCATCAGATCCCCATAAAAACACACGGTAATATTTTCTCATCACTGACGACACAAGACAAACTAATGAACCAGTTAAGTTCCCCATAAAACCATCGTCCAAAAATATGGCATCGAAATAACACTGAGACTCTACCATAACCAGATTACGTTCAATTTGGCTTACAGAAATTACAGGTTAAATAGGAATTAATTAATATTTTTTGGGGGTAATTCCTCCTTCACACACATTCAAGATGTCATCCAAATATCCAAAATGTCATCCAAATATCCAGTGTCATCCAAATATCCAAAATGTCATCCAAATATCCAAAATATCATCTAAATATCCAAAATATCATCCAAATATCCAGTGTCATCCAAATATCCAAAATATCATCCAAATTATCCCGAGATTCTACTTGACGTGTTGAGTTATCCAGAGTTAATAAGGATAATGACTTTACAACCTCTGGATATTTAGTCTCGAGGCATCGGACAGGAGGAAGAAATTATACGTCCTATGTTGAATGAGAACCTACCTACCCTACCCTAACCTAACCTAACCTAACCTAACCCCCTCCCATTTACCATTAAGGGTGTTAAATCATAAGCTAGGGTGTTGGTGGGTGGGGTCCTACTTCTGAGGTCTCCAGGATACTCATATAAATACTCAGTTGGACCTGTGTAATCTCTTCCCCCTAATTTAGTTATGCTGGGGCCCTCGGTCGCGATCATTCGGTGTCTAATTCACTTCAGCCTCGACAAATACGGCGGGAATTTGGGTCGGCTACTGCAGTAATAAATGTGTATTGTGGTTGTTGTTGTTGGTGGTGGTGGTTGTTTTTGTTTGTAGTTGTTGTTGTTGTTGCTGTTGTTGTTGTTGGTGGTGGTGGTGGTGTGTTGTTGTTGTTGTTGTTGTTGTTGTTGTTGCTGTTGTTGTTGTTGTTGTTGTTGTTGGTGGTGGTGGTGGTTGTTGTTGTTGTTGTTGTTTGTTGTTGTTGGTGGTGTGGTGGTTTTTGTTTGTTGTTGTTGTTTGGTGGTTTGTTGTTGTTGGTGGTGGTGGTTGTTGTTGTTGTTGTTGTTGTTGTTGTTGTTGTTGTTGTTGTTTTTGTGTGTTGTTGTTGTTGGTGGTGGTGGTGGTGGTGTTGTTGTTGTTGTTGTTGTTGTTGGTGGTGGTTTTTGTTGTCTGTTGTTGTTGTTGTTGTTGTTTGTTGTTATTTGTTGTTGTTGTTGTTGTTGTTGTGTTGTTGGGGTGGTGGTGGTGGTGGTGTTGTTGTTGTTGTTGTTGGTGGTGGTGGTGGTGGTGGTGTTGTTGTTGTTGTTGTTGTTGGTGGTGGGTGGTGTGGTGTGTTGTTGTTGTTATTCTTTTAAACATTCATTTCTTTTCTTTTTGTTGTTGTTGTTCTTGGGGTCTCTCTCTCTCTCTCTCTCTTTTTTTTTTTTCTCTCTCTCTCTCCATCAATTTTTCATACTTTAATTATTAGAGAAGTGACCTATGACGCAACGCTAATAAGCTATCCATCGTGAATACTACTACTGTGGCACTGTATCTACAACCTCACCTCACCTCACCTCACCTCTCACCTCCACCTCACCTCACCTCACCTCCCCCTCACCTCCACCTCACCTCACCTCCACCTCACCTCCTCATTACCTGGTTAAGTATGAATAGATTCATCGTGTCTTCTGACGTTAAGAATGATTGTCTGCCAGCGGAAAGGTCCTAACATCCTGACGTAGAGTGCCTCCTTCGGCCTCCTGACGTAGAGTGCCTCCTTCGGCCTCCTGACGTAGAGTGCCTCCTTCGGCCTCCTGACGTAGAGTACCTCCTTCGGCCTCTGACGTAGAGTGCCTCCTTCGGCCTCCTGACGTGGAGTGCCTCCTTCGGCCTCCTTGACGTACCTCTCGGCCTCCTGAAGTACAGTACTCCTTCGGCCTTCTGACGTGAGTGCCTCCTTCGGCTTCTAACCTAGAGTACTCCTTCGCCTCTGACGTACCTCTTCGGTCCCTGAAGTACAGTGCCTCCTTCGGCCTCCTGACGTAGAGTACCTCCTTCGGCCTCCTGAAGTACAGTACCTCCTCGGGTTCTGACGTACCTCCTCGCCCTCCTAACGTACCTCCCTCGCCCCCTAACGTACCTCTCCTCGCCCTCTGACGTAATTCTCCTCGCCCTTGACGTACCTCCTCGCCCCCCTAACGTACCTCCTCGCCCCTAACGTACCTCGCCCCCTGACGTACCTCCTGCCCTTGACGTACTCTCCCCCCCTTAACGTACCTCCTCGCCCCCTAACGTACCTCCTCGCCCTGACGTACCTTCGCCCCTGACGTACTCTCGCCCCCCTAACGTACCTCCTCGGCCCCTGACGTTCCTCCTCGCTCCCCTGACGTACCTCCTCGGGCCCCTGACGTACCTCCCTCGGGCCCCATGACGTACCCTCGGGCCCATGACGTACCTCCCTCTGGTGTCTTGGGGTCGTTCTCAAGAGGTGGTCGAAGTTGTTGGTGTCTGGGTAAATTAATCGCCTGAACTGGTCTTAGAATTCCATGTTAAAGCTGTGGACTTGTCTGGGGATTAAGTCAGGCTATGTACTGGATAAGGAAGTTTGGTTAGGTTAGGTTAGGTTAGGTTTGGTTAGGTTAGGTTAGGTAAGATATAATTAGATGATATTATGTACAGTTCCCTTCACTAGTGCGTTTACAGAGGCTCGTCATGTTTTGTGCAGTATGGCCGCCCTGTGTTTGTTTACATTCGACAGAAGGATATACACCACAATAATAAACACACTATAGAATCAAATTAAAACAATATTAAAACAAATATCTCAATGTAATGATTAATGGGATGTTTATTTGACAAGCCCCCTGTAAACGCATTAGTGAAGGGGACTGTCTCTAGAGGGCACAGTCAGGGCAATAGGAACAGTAATCTTTTCAGTTTCCTCTGTAGTCTTCACTATATTCCCGTCACAGTTTCTGGAGTAATGACCACTTACCATGTCCAAGTGACTATATCCTTGTGTTCCCAGAGCCACTTACCATGTCCAAGTGACCATATCCTCTGGTACCCAGAGCCACTGCCATGTCCAAGTGATTATATCCTTATGTTTCTAAGAGCCACTTACCATGTCCAAGTGACCATATCTTGTAGTCACTTAATATGTCCAAGTAACTATATCCATGTGTGTTTGTGTGTCCAATTGATTATATTCTTGTGTGTGTGTGAGCTTTTCCATGTCTTACTGCCCCCCAGGAAGACTAACCATCTACTCGTTGTCCCTGGGGCGGGGTGAGCCTACACATGGCACAGGAGGGAGCCAGGGCCAGCGCTAGGCTATCCCTCACCAGCGTAACGCCTCAGGACGCCGGGAACTACACCTGCCAGCCTGAAGGTCTTGATCCGGCTCTAATCTCCGTCTTCGTCCTGCAGGGTGAGGGTCTCTCTCATGGTAAGCTATCGCCACGAGTCCCAGAGCGCCAGATAGACGCTCACGGTACACTGAAGTAAGTCAAGCTGGAGTGGGTTTAAAGAACTCCCCCTGACTCGAACCGACCTGGTGTTTCATCTTATTACCACTGGGGTTAGTTAGGGTTAGGTTAGGTTAGGTAGGGTTAGATTGATGTTTGGATAGGTTTGTTGGTGTTGTTAGGTTTGGTTGGGGTTTGCTAGTTTGGTATGTTTGGTGGGGTTAGTTGGTATATTCTGGGAGAAAACAAGCTCTAAATAGCTAGACAAACAAGAGTAATTTATTGATAATTAAATGGCTAACCTAACCTACCTAACCTATTCTAACCTAACCTACCCTAACCTACCCCAACTGACCCTAACCTGACCTAACCTGACCTAACTCTACCCTAACCTACCCTAACCCACCCTAACCTGACCTAACCTGACCTAACCCACCCCAACCTACTCCTAACACCCTAACCTGACCCAACCCACTCCAACCCACCCTAACCCACCCTAACCTACCCAAACCTGACCTAACTCCACCCTAACCTGACCACCTAACCTAACCTACCCTAACCTACCCTAACCTACCCTAACCTGACCTAACCTGACCTAACCCATCTAACCTACCCTAACCTACTCCTAACCCGACCTAACCTACCCTAACCTACCCTGCACCCAAACCTGACCTAATCTATCTCTAACCTACCCTAACCTGACCTAACCTAACTAACCTAACCCTAACCCATCACCACCCCAACTCACCCTACCCCTAACTGACAACCACTCAACTTAACCTACCCTACCTGACCACCACCTAACCCACCTAACCCACCTACCCTAACCTAACTCAACCTAACTCACTTAACCTACCCTAACCTAACCTAACCTGACCTAACCTACCCATCCACGCTATAGACGTATGAGAGAGAGTTAAAAAATAATGTATTAATAAAAAATAAATAAATAGCAATAAATAAATATGAATAGATACAAATAATTTTTTTATTTATTTATTTTTACTCAAATAAAAACACAGAAAAATAGTTACATGTTTTACAAGTGACCGGGGCAACATTTTAAATAATTTGTACTGCAATTTTATTTGTAATTGTTTAAATTACACATATATATTCAAGCCCTTTGTGTGTGTGTGTGTGTGTGTGTGTGTGTGTGTCTGTCTGTCTGTCTGTTTGTCTGGTCTGTCTATCCTGTCTGTCTTCTCTGTCTGTCTGTCTGTTCGTCTATCTGTTCGTCTTCTTCTGTCTGTCTGTTCGTTCATCTGTCTGTCTCTCTGTCTGTCTGTCTCAGCCTAAAATCTAGCCTCATGCCAAAGTTTCAACACCTGAGCTTAAACAGTTTCAAAGACTCAGGTGTGTAACTGAAGAGCCTACCTGCCCAACACACCTGAAGTCTTGTACTGTACATGGTTGGTAGCCACTTCAGGGGTCCAAGACTGTCCTGAAGCTGAAGTTTGGAACACACACACACACACACACACACACACACACACACACACACACACACACACACACACACACACACACACACACACACACACCAGGAGGATGAGAACCACACAATCGTTGCCACATATATTAGTAGTAAATGTCTCTACGGGCCACTGAACCTCCTCCTCAAGCACCTCCTCACTCCCTCCTCCCTCTTTCCTCCTTCACCACCACCACTCCCTCCCCCTCCCTCCTCACCACCGCCTCCAATGCTCCATATACCTCCAAAATATCCCAACTACAAAGACCTCTCGTCGTTTCAATTTATGTTAAGTATTCAGACTTCTGTCGCCTCGTCGATTTTCTCGCTAAACTTGATCTTAATCTCTCTCTCTCGCCTCAATTCTAAGTCAAGAGCTTTCATTCCGGAAATATTCGCGCGCGTGTGTATATTTCGGTTTACCTGTATATAAATAGTATTACTTTGCTGGGGTGTTTAAGTTTGGTTTAGTTTGGTTTAGTTTGGTTTAGTTTGGTTAGTTTGTAGGTTTGGTTAGTTAGGTTAGGTTAGGTTAGGTTAGGTTAGGTTAGGTTAGGTTTGGTTAGGATAGGTCTGTATGTGTAAGCACTCTCATCCTTCACCACACACACTCTCATCCTCCACCACACACTCATCCTCCACCACCACTCATCTCCACCACACACTCATCCTCCACACACACATCTCATCTTCCACCACACTCTCATCCTCCCCACACCTCTCATCCCTCCACCACCACTCATCCTCCACCACACCCCATCCTCCACCACACTCAGCCTCCACCACACTCTCATCCTCCACCACTCTCATCCTCCCACCACCTCATCCTCCATCCACACACTCAGCCTCCACCAGACACTCTCATCCTCCACCACACACACTCATCCTCCCCACCTCTCATCCTCCACCACACACTCTCACCCTCCACCACACACTTTCATCCTCCACCACACACTCTCATCCTCCACCACCTCTCAGCCTCCACCACACACTCATCCTCCATCACACACGTCAGCCCCCAATCCCTCTTTCCCTACTCAACTTGCCAGAATGAATCCCACATCCTCCTGAGAGAGATTCATCAACTGTAAACATCAAAAGTTCTCGAGGCTCAATTCTCTTCTTTCCATTAGTTTTCCTGGTTTCTCACCTATTTCTTCTTGTGGCCTCAGGGGCGATAGGGGCGTAAAGTG
Organism: Homarus americanus; assembly: GCF_018991925.1. Classification (NCBI taxonomy): domain Eukaryota; kingdom Metazoa; phylum Arthropoda; class Malacostraca; order Decapoda; family Nephropidae; genus Homarus; species Homarus americanus. The sequence goes on from NW_024749657.1 coordinate 8,982,745, forward strand.
AGTTGACATCACCATCACACCAACATTGGTAGTTCTGTTCCTCCTGTTCTTGTGTCTCATGTTTGTTTGAACGGTCAGTGTTAGTTAACACGGCCAGAAATATTCCACTGGTGATTGAGCCTAACCTAACTAACCAATTTCATTTATAAATTCTATTTCTTCGTGTTATCACGTTTACAATATGACTGGACGCACGGACGTAGAAAGAGAGGCACGGACGCATGACGGACGGACGGACGTAAAACAATACAAAACGAGTGAAATAAAAACAGCGGAGATGTGTGTGTGTGTGTGTAATGAAAAAAATTTTAATAATTGACGATTTATTGAAACAGTTCATGCAGCCCGAAGGCTGAAAATGTACATTGGACAAAAATGACTTATTACATACAAAAGACATGGGGTGGGTGGGTCGTTTAACAAAAGCTTTCATTACTGAATGAAGAAGACATGAATTGAACATGCATATTTATAGTTTACAGTTGGCCCGGGCCTGGGCTGGTCATGGAGACACCAGGTGGTGTGGTGTTCACGTGGTGTAGTAACTCGTCCTCGGGTGTTGATAAGAAGGACCTCACGTGGTCATGGAACACCAGGTGTGTGGTGTTCACGTGGTGTAGTACTCGTCCTCGGTGTTGATAGAAGGACCTCGTGGTCATGGTCACGGTGTGGTGTTCACGTGGTGTAACTGTCTCAGTGTTGATATGAGGACCTCACGTGGTCATGGAGACACCAGGTGGTGTGTGTTCATGGTGTAGTAACTCGTCTCCGGTGTTGATATGAAGGACCTCACGTGGTCATGGGGTCACCGGGTGGTGTGGTGTTCACGTGGTGTAATGCTCGTCCTCGGTGTTGATGAAGGACCTCACGTGGTCATGGAGACACCAGGTGGTGTGGTGTTCACGTTGTATTAACTCGTCCTCAGGTGTTGATATGAAGGACCTCACGTGGTCATGGAGACACCGGGTGGTGTGTGTTCACGTGGTGTAATGCTCGTCCTCGGGTGTTGATATGAAGGACCTCCGTGGTCATGGAGACACCAGGTGGTGTGATGTTCACGTGGTGTTAACTCGTCTCAGGTGTTGATATGAAGGACCTCACGTGGTCATGAGCTCGGGTGGTGGTGTTTCGTGGTGTGTACTCGTCCTCAGGTGTTGATATGAAGGACCTCACGTGGTCATGGGGACACCGGGTGGTGTGGTGTTCACGTGGTGTAATGCTCGTCCTCGGTGTTGATATGGAGGACCTCACGTGGTCATGGAGACACCGGTGGTGTGATGTTCACGTGGTGTAGTAACTCGTCCTCAGGTGTTGATATGAAGGACCTCACGTGGTCATGGAGACACCAGGTGGTGTGATGTTCGTGGTGTAGTAACTCGTCCTCAGGTGTTGATATGAAGGACCTCACGTGGTCATGGAGACACCGGGTGGTGTGGTGTTCACGTGGTGTAGTAACTCGTCCTCGGGTGTTGATATGAAGGACCTCACGTGGTCATGGGGACACCGGGTGGTGGTGTTCACGTGGTGTATGCTCGTCCTCAGGTGTTGATATGAAGGACCTCCGTGGTCATGGGAGCGGGTGGTGTGGTGTTCACGTGGTGTAGTAACTCGTCCTCAGGTGTTGATATGAAGGACCTCACGTGGTCATGGAGACACCGGGTGGTGTGATGTTCACGTGGTGTAGCTCGTCCTCAGGTGTTGATGTGAAGGATCTCACGTGGTCATGGAGACACCGGGTGGTGTGGTGTTCACGTGGTGTAGTTTCGTCAGGTGTTGTTGATGTTGATGTGTGTGTGAGTTCAGTATCTAACAGAACACACTTCAGAGACTTAATTTCGTTTCAGTGATTCAGCCTTGGAGCACCCACTGGGATAACAACAACCTCTCTCTCTCTCTCTCTCTCTCTCTCTCTCTCTCTCTCTCTCTCTCTCTCTCTCTCTCTCTCTCTCTCTCTCTCTCCTTCTGTTACGCCCTTGATCCATTACTATAATACCCCGCTATAGCCTCGTCCCTCTTCACACCTCGCAGTTAACTACACACTATATACTATACATTACCCCCCCTCCTCCCCTGGGCCCCTCCCCCTGGGCCCCTTCACCTACCTATAAACAACCACTACTATCATCATCCAATCACGTCCAATCATGTATAGTCACGTCTATCATGTGCCATTATATGCCATTATGTGCCGTTATGTGCCATTGATGGAAATATGAGTTGGTTATCGGGGAGGGTGAGGGAGGGAGGGAGGAGAAGAGGGGATGGTAGAAGGGGCGGAGAGCGGAGGAGAGGGAGACGGAGGACTAGGAGTGGAGGGAGGAGGAGGAGAGAGGACAGAGGTACCATTTGAAGCAAAGAAATAAATTTGAAAACAAGCACTACAGGGGAGTATGCCAAGGAGGATAGTATACTCGAGGATAGTATACCAAGGGGGGAATGGGGAGGATAGTATACCAAGGGGAAGTATACTCGGGGAGGATAGTATACCAAGGGGAGGATAGTATACCAAGGGGGATAGTATACCAAGGAGGATAGTATACCAAGGGAGGATAGTATACCAAGGGAGGATAGTATACTGAGGGGATAGTATGCCAGGAGGATAGTACAAGGGGAGGGATAGTATACCAAGGGGAGGATATGTATACCAAGGGGGGGATAGTATACCAAGGAGGATATACCAAGGGGAGGATAGTATACCAAGGAGGATAGTATACCAAGGGGGATAGTATACCAAGGGATAGTATAAGGAGGATAGTATACCAAGGGAGGATAATATACCAAGGAGATAGTATACCAAGGAGGATAGTATGCCAAGGGGGATAGTATACCAAGGGAGGATAGTATACCAAGGGGAGGATAATATACCAAGGAGGATAGTACCAAGGGGAGGATAGTATACTCAAGGGAGGATAGTATACCAAGGAGGATAATATACCAAGGAGGATAGTATACCAAGGGGAGGATAGTATACTCAAGAGGATAGTATACTCAGGGAGGATAGTATACTCAAGGGGAGGATAGTATACCAAGGAGGATAGTATACTCAAGGGGAGGATAGTATACTAAGGGAGTGATAGTATACTATAGAGGATAGTATACCAAGGTATATCTCTCTATAATGTACCTTGATTATACTGAGGGTGAAAGACGATATATTTATGAGCTGTACCTCTTAAGATTACCTATACTAAGTCAATGTCGATATTAGCATTATTGTATGACTGAGAACCATTGTATCACCGGGGCAGATAAACTGATTCAATTTCAGTCTCAATTTCATACTCCTGAAGACTCGACACACACACACCCACGTGCAGTCTTCTCATCACACACACGCACACACACACACACACACACACACACACACACACACACACACACACACACACACACACACACGATGGGATATATCCGTCTTGTGAATGGTGAAAGTTGTCTCTGTCTCTCGTAAAGGAACCACGTCCTGTCTGCTTGTGTAGCGATATACTATTCCTGGGTGGCTGTCCTGGGTGGTGGTAGTGTGCCCTGGGGGTAGTGGCCCTGGGTGGTGGTGGTCCTGGGGTAGTAGTGGCCCGGGGTAGTAGGGCCCTGTGGTAGTAGGTCCTGGGTAGTAGGTCCTGGGTGGTAGTACCTGGTGGTGGTGGTGGCCCTGGGTGGTAGTAGTGGCCCCTGGGTGTAGGTCCTAGGTGGTAGTAGTGGTCCTGGTGGTGGTGGTAGGCCCTGGTGGTAGTAGTGGCCCTGGGGTGGTAGCCCCTGGAGTAGGGTCCTGGGTGGTAGTACCTGGGTGGTAGTAGTGGCCCTGGTGGTGGTGGCCCTGGCAGGTAGTAGTGGTCCTGGGTGGTAGTGTGGCCTGGCAGGTAGTAGTGGTCCTAAGGTCCGTAGTAGTGGCCCTGGCTGGTAGTGGTCCTGGGTGGTGGTAGTGGTCCTGGTGGTAGTAGGTCCTGGGTGGTGGTAGTGGTCCTGGTGGTGGTAGTGGTCCTGGGTGGTGGTAATGGCTCCTGGTGGTGGTAGTGGCCCTGGGTGGTGATATAGTGCCCTGGGTGGTGTAGTGGCCTCTGGTGGTAGTAGTGGCCCTGGGTGGTAGTAGTGGCCCTGGGTGGGGTGGTAGTGGCCCTGGCAGGTAGTGGTCCAATAATTTCAGTTCCTAATGCACACAGCGACGCCCCACCCCCCCCTTTCTCTTGACGTCACTAATGCACCGCACTTAAGACACTGTCCTGGTAATCACAGTGGTCGGGGTGTCGTCCACATAACTCTACGACGCGTCTCGGGTTATTCTCATGACCTGATTTCAGTATTAGGATGCACCTGATGGTACTGAGTGAGGTAATATTGGAACCTTCGGAAGATGTATGAGGAAACTTGAACTCTTCTAAAAAAAATAAGATACATTTCCTGATGATTGACAGTAAATAAGTTTGTGTGTCTTTAGGTTATTATTTACGTCTGATTAATCCACAAGAATTACTATTTTCTTTAATTACGTCACACATTCTCTAACAGCTGATTGGTTCACGGTAAAACTTACAAAAAAAATACGCTATTAAAATAAATTCACTTCACAATATCATATCAAATCAAATTCTAATTATACAAATCTATTAATTAAGAGTCGACAAAAACAATCATCTATATAACATGTCTTTTATTTAGTGTTTACTTATTTTAGTATATTTTTTCCCTCAAATGAAAAAAAAATAAATAAAAACTCATCATTCGTGTTTCTTATGGTGCGTGGTATATGAGATAACGTCTACCCTACGCTCAAGGTTCCAGCTCGCCACGCCCAGCTCGCCACGCCCAGCTCGCCACGCCCAGCTCGCCACGCCCAAGCAAATGGCGTGGCTTTAGATGTAGCTGGTGATGTCCCATAACTATATTCAGTTCTACCGAAAGATATAAACCTCAGATATGAAGACCCTCTTTCTCTTCCTCTCTTTCTTTCCCTTCCTCTCTTTCTTTCCCTTCCTCTCTTGCCTTCTCTTCCTCTCTTTCTTTCCCTTCCTCTCTTGCTTTCTCTTCCTCTCTTTCTTTCCCTTCCTCTCTTTCTTTCCCTTCCTCTCTTTCTTTCCCTTCCTCTCTTTCTTTCCCTTCCTCTCTTTCCTCACCTCCTCTCGCTTTCTTTCCCCCTCCCTCCTTCCCTCCCTTTCCCTTCCCTTCTTCCCTTCCTATCTCTCCTCTGTCTTTCTTTCCTTCTCCCTTCTTTTCTTCCGTCTCGCCTTCCTTCTCTCTTTTCTTCTCATATTTCTCCTTCCCCTCCCTCCTCCTCCTCTCTCCTTCCCCCTTCCCTCCCCCTTCTTCCCCCCTCCCTCCACCCCCTAGAAGGTCTGAGGGTGGAAATAGCTAGGAACAACACACCCAACAGTTTATGGTATTTCAGCCTCTGGCCAACCTCCCCCTTCTTCCCCCCTCCCCCCCCACTATCTGTCTTCCCCTACAACCTGGTCTCTAGCGTCTTGTGGTTGTCGTTGTTATTCTTGTGGTTGTAGTTAAGATGTCTCCTAGTAAGTTGTTGTTGTTGTTGCGTTATTTGTAAATCGTCGAAGGAATTATTTTTAAAATTTTAGACGGATCAGTTTTAAACCTTGTTCTTTACCATCATCATCATCATCGTCATCATCGTCATCATCATCATCATCATCATCATCATCATCATCATCATCAATGTACAAGGTCAAGGTTAGAAGAAATTTTCATTAAAGTAGTTTAGACATAATCATCATTGAGCGCCTAATTTGACCTGACTAATAATGTTTCCTGGCCATGAGAGTCTTTTTTTAGAAGTGTGATTTAAGACAGGCAATAAGCAGTTCTTCGTGAGTCTTGTTTTATCCACTCGGAGTCTCTTGAGTCTCTGGGTATAGTCTCACGGTCATTGTAAATCATATGTAACTTCAGAGCTGTTGTACATTTTCCCCTTGTGTTGTTGTACAGTTTTCAGTCTTGTTATTGTCTGGGTTGGATTCCTCTTCACTACAGCGATACGATTTTGTTTTGTTTTCGAGAACTTTAACATAGATGTAAACAGAATGACCTTAGCAGTTTTATGATAGCTTTGTATAAATATGTAAAAGTACGTGTAGCATTTGTTTTTTTTTTGTTTTTTTTGATAGATGGCGCTGGTGGAGGGAGGTGAAACATTTGTTATTGTGGCATCTGTCCCTCTCTTCACAGGTGTCATGGACTGTGATGACAAACAGGAAATATGAGTCAGGAATTTTGGAATAGTTGGAAGTTGTGTGATGTAACAGGACACAAACACTGTGTCAGGGGAGTTTCACACAGGTGTTTTTTTTTCACCGGTGTGTGTGTTAAGCTATCCTACCTATACCTGGCTGACAGTCACTCACCTACCATGACGACACATCTCACCTAGAGGCTGTCATTTCTCTCTCTTGCTCTCATAATCATAATTAATTCCATTCATTCCTTCACTCATATAATGAATGAATAAATGGATAAATTGTGTGTGCCATTGACTTCACATGTATGTTAATATTTGCCTCCTTGTACGTCAGCAGGGGAAGAGGCTACATACATACATACATACATACATACATACATACATACCTACATGTTAATAAAGTCATCCAGTAAGCCTCCCCCCCCCCCCTCCTCAGCACACCTTGGTCGTATTTGTCACCTCAAACAGCCTGTAGTAGTTTTCCTCACTACTGCCAAACTCTCACAACTACACGACTCTATCCGGGAATAAATGTTTGTTGTCGAATTGAAAAAGTTCCAACGTGCGTGATACGGCAAATGGTTTTAAGTAGAAGTCGTACAGCTGTTATAGATGTTATTAGTAAAGTTGTTTTGGGAGGGGGTGTTTTTTTTTTTATTCATTATTTATCGAAGGTATTTACAGCGAGTTCTTTATTGTAGAAGTTTTAGCTCTAACTTAAAGAACAAAGGAGAAAAACATGTAGACAATTGTAGTGAAGTTATTATGTGGTGGAGGGAAGGACAGTGGTGTGGTGTTTCTCTCTCTCTCTCTCTCTCTCTCTCTCTCTCTCTCTCTCTCTCTCTCTCTCTCTCTCTCTCGTCATGGCATCTCTTTACCGATAACGATGATCACCAACAACAACTTCTTTGCATTATAATCACCGGAAGCCTCAGCTTTCTTTCAAGTACCTCATTGTTTTAAGTTCCCGTTTGCCCTTACGTGAATACCTATTTGAAAGACCTGGTTTAAAGACCTATTGGTCAGACCTCGTTTCAAGAGATATATGTAAGACCTGGTTTAAAGACCTATTTGTGTAAGACCTCGCGTTTGAAGACCTAGCTGGAAGGCATCATTGGACGACTGTTCTAGAAGTCTCACTGAAAATATCTCGCTGGAAATCTTAGAGCTAGAATATATCTCTGGAAGTCTTAGCTGGAATATTTTAGTAGAACTCTCAGTTGAAATATCTCACTGGAAGTTTTACCTGGAAGATCTCGCTGGAATATTTCACTGGAAGGCCACGATACAAAGTCATCACCTTCCTGCTCGCCCCCCCCCAAAGGTTCTCCTATCACTTTCTTCGCCTCTCTATTGTGCCACAACCATTCCAGCGAGTCGTCATCAACAGTGGAAGTCGTATTGGGGAGCAGTTGGGGAGGTGTTGGGGAGGTGTTGGGAGGAGGATAAGGGGGGTGTTGGGAAGTAATGATGACGATGACGATGATGATGATGATGATGACAACGATGATGATGACAACGATGATGATGATGATGATGATGATAACTTGCCATGATATTAACAACGTGTATCAGGTTATTCCCCACCACTAAAGCCCTTTACTAGATCGTGACGCGCGGCTTTACAACAACCCACAAGAGTTTGGAAGGAGGAAGTTTACCGAGTCTTGAGATTATTGTTTTATAAGGTATTTTGGCCAAGTTTGTGCATCGACTTTTATTTTGTGAGATTGGGATGAGGGTTAAGGGTGTGAGGGTAAGGGAGTGGGGGGGTAGGGGGTGTGGGGCAGTGGTGGGGTGAGGTGAGGTGTGAGGTGAGGTGTGAGGTGGGTGAGGGGGTGAAGGGTGAGGTGAGGTGGGGTGGTGAGGGGTGGGGTGGTGGGGGGTGAGGTGAGGGGGGTGGGGTGGGGAATGTGAGGTGGTGGGGTGGGGGTGAGGGTGAGATAGGGGTGAGGGTGGAGGGTGAGGGTGGAGGTGGGGTGGGTGGGTGAGGGTGGGGGGTGAGGGTGGGGGGTGAGGGTGGGGGGTGAGGGTGGGGGGTGAGGGTGAGGTAGGGGTGAGGGTGGGGAGAGGTATTGGGATAGGGATTGGGGTGAGGGATGGGGTGGTAAGGGGCGTGGATCTTACCATACTGTTAATATTACATAGTTTGGGTAATTGTCCTGTAATGACGTTTAACTAATTAGGTATCTTTAGTTTGTTTTGTTTTTTTACAACATAATGATAATTTCCATTCGTTTTTTATTTAATGTATATCTATATCAGTGTATATATAGTTTGGTATGTATCTAATTCATTATATTTCTATTTCAATATTTTGTATTTCTAACTCGACTTGAAAGTTAACATAAGAATAAACATAATACTAGTTAATCAGCCTTATTAACCTAACCTAACCTAACCTAACCATACCTAACCTAACCTAACCTAACCTAACCTAACCTAACCTAACCTAACCTAACCTAACCTAACCTACATCATAACTTTACTCGAGGGGGGAAATTTTAACACGAACTTTTGAAAATCCTTGGCCGTGTTTGGCTCTTGGCCGCGGCTTTGGTCTGAGAGATTAGCAGATTAGCACAAATTCCTCATCTCTTCCACGTATTTCTGAGATACTTTACGTCAAGATGAAGCTCTAGTGTGTAGGAGAAGTCACAACCACAACGTGATGAACGAGACACTTGTTATCATTCACCGACATTCTACTTGGAAGTTACAGAGGACTTAGCCAACACATGAGACACTATGCTGGTGATGTCAGATTGAGTAAAGTATTTTCCTGTGTTTATCATCGTCATTTTTGCTAACACCATCTGATTAACACACACACACACACACACACACACACACCCTCGTGGCACCTTTAAACCCCCCCCTGAAATAGCACCTTAAAGACGCTTCCTGAAACGTACTATCAGAGAAGCATGTCACTTAGCCCTCGTTCTTACCCTCCACATGACTCATCAAACAGTGAACATGACTCCACTGGCTGACTGACGACCACAATAAAATCACAGTTAAAAACCTCAGCCATTCTACTTAAAAAACAAATGAATAAATGTTATTTTTTTTTTTTAGAAGATGAAAAAAAAAAAAAAATCCCAAGTTGCGTGAGAAGCAGTGTGTGTTTAGTAGACCTCCTTGGGCAGAATAGCGAGCCATATGCCTGCAAAGTTCAAGAGCTATGTACAAATGTCCTCACGGTATATTCTGGGTCATTTTGGTGGGAACACGTTGCGTGGACATGTGCCATTTTACCTGGTGAACACTCCTCTGTGATTCTCCGATAGACCCTAAGATGTGTCCCGGTTATTTTTTTTGGCTACTTGGGGAGGCCATTTCTTACGGCATTTCGAAGTCATTTTAAGGAAATTTCCGGATATTTTGAGACTATTTTGAGGACATTTCCGGATATTTTGAGATTATTTTGAGGACAATTCCGGATATTTTGAGACTATTTTGAGGACATTTCCGGATATTTTGAGACTATTTTGAGGACATTTCCGGATATCTTTTTTTTTGGGGTGAGGAGGGAGGCATTTTGAGAACCATTGACACTAGCACGTTTCTTATTGTCGATACCTTTCAATTTCATCTTAGTTTACCTGCAATACTACCGACGGTTCCTGGACACATTGGGACAGAGACCACATGTAAATATATCGGTGAAATTATCTCCAGCAATGGCGAAGGGTGAGTTGTGCTTCGGTTTGTTGACAGTCGCGAGGCTATTGTTTTTGTGGGATGGTCGTCATGGTGTAAGCTGAGGGTGACTGTGATGTGCTGTTGGGTCTGGTGTCTCTCTCTCTCTCTCTCTCTCTCTCTCTCTCTCTCTCTCTCTCTCCCTCCCTTACCTGTAGATGTAACGTCTTATTCTTTATTCACTCACGAAAACAATTTCTCCTTCTTCCTCCTCCTTCTCCTCCAACTCCTTCTTCTTCTTCTTTTCCTCCTCCTCCTCCTATATCCCTCTTCCTCCCCCCTCTTCCTCCTCCCATTCCTCCTCTTCCCCTTACCCCCACCACCTCCTCCGCTCTACAATACCAAACACTTGTGAAGAAACATAAAAACAGCTTGCCATCCCGCCCCTTCCCCTCTCCACCCACCACCCCTACATCCCCACCTCCTCTTCCCCACCCCAACCCTCCTCTCCCCTGCACCCCCCTCCTCCTCCCTCCTAGCATGTGTTGACAGTGATAAGGGAAGTTGTAAAGCGTTTATATACCATTGTGCTTATGCCGTGGACAACACTTCCCGCTGGGCCAGACGGTAAACAGTCCAGAGGAGAAGTTTTGTTGCATATATGAATGTTTTTTTTTTTTTCCTTCTACGTTTTTTTTGTGAGAAGAAAAGAAAAGAATTGTTTTATGTTCTGGAAAATAAAAATAAATAGAAAAGATTCGCTTCAAGGGTTTTGGGATTTTTTTTTTATTATTATTTATTAAGGTTTTTGTTCTTGTATTTTATTTTTTGGGTTTTTGTTATATATTTTTTTTACTTATGTCTGGTTTTTTTTCTGTTTTCTATTTTTTTGTTTTATATTTTTTCTGATTTATTCATTAGGTTTTTTTCTTTTCGCTGTTTTTTTTTTTTAATAATTTTGTTTTTATTCTATGGGTTTGTTTTATTACGTTCTGTATGTTTAGTCTTTTAGTGGTCGTCTGTGTTGGTGATAAAGCGTTTAATGTGGTGGTGGTAGTAGTTGGTGGTGGTGGTGGTGGTGGTGGTGTGTGTTGGTGGTGGTGGTAGTTGTTGTTGTTGTTGTTGGTGGTGGTGGTGTGTGTTGGGTGGTGGTGGTGGTGGTAGTTGTTGTTGTTGTTGTTGGTGGTGGTGGTAGTGATGGTGATTGTTGTTGTTGTTGTTGTTGGTGGTGGTGGTAGTGATGGTGATTGTTGTCGTTAGTGGTGGTGGTGGTGGTGAATGGTGTTGTTGGCGGTGGTGGTAGGGACGGCGGCGGCGGTGGCGGTGTGTCGTGTTGTGTCGTTATATTGCATCGTATTGTGTCGTGTGTCGTGTCGTGTCGTGTCGTGTCGCATTGTTGTAACGTGTAATTGGTAACACTGACTGTGCCAAAGCCGCTAATGATCTTCGACCCAGGAATTATGTATCAAATTACAGGCTATTATAGATACTGCTGTACAGGTGGCATGTGTGTGTATATGTGTGTGTGTGTGTGTGTATGTGTGTGTGTGCTTGTATGTATGTGTGTATGTATGTATGTATGTATGAATGAGTGTATACATTAGATACAGAACATATGAACACACGTGTACATATGTCGCTAACCATTCATAACCTTTCATCTCCACACATCCATATAAGACCTGCCATGTTAATTTTTCCCCTAGTTCTTTTTCTATCTCGTGGGATCCAATCAGAGATCTCCATATTACTCTTTTCCTCTCTTGTCTTCCTTTGTTATCCTTGTATTTATTTTTTGATGGTCATTTTTTTTGCTTTCAGATGAGGAGCCGAGAGCTATGCACCACGACCGAGCCTCCTCTACCAGTGACCTGAGTGTGGCACTGCTGGTGTTGGCTCTCCTCCTCTCCCACACCCTCAGATGATGACAGATGACCCTCCCCACAAGCAGCGCCCCGATCAATCACACGTCCATCCTGGTCCACAACCGATACTAACTGATGTTGCCTGTCACGATGATACGTCTGTCTCCTCCAAGCAGCTCTTCGACCAGTTAGGCTTCCAGGATGGTCGTTTACTGATATAGACTGATGCTGGCTGGTCGACTACCGATATAGACTGATGCTGCTGGTCGATTACCTATACTGACTGATACTGGCTGGTCGACCACCGATATAGACTGATGCTGGCTGGTCGACTACCGATATAGACTGATGCTGACTGGTCGACTACCGATATAGACTGATGCTGCTGGTCGACTACCGAAATAGACTGATGCTGGCTGGTCGACTACCGATATAGACTGATGCTGCTGGTCGACTACCGATATAGACTGATGCTGGCTGGTCGACTACCGATATGAGACTGATGCTGCTGGTCGACTACCGATATGACTGATACTGGCTGGTCGACTACCGATATAGACTGATGCTGGCTAGTCGACTACCGATATAGACTGATGCTGCTGGTCGACTACCGATATAGACTGATGCTGGCTGGTCGACTACCGATATACACTGATGCTGCTGGTCGACTACCGATATACACTGATGCTGCTGGTCGACTATAGACTGATGCTGCTGGTCGATTACCTATACTGACTGATACTGGCTGGCTGTCACGCTGACGGTAAAGGAGATGCTGAACTTAGGGAGACGGATACCGGAACGCACACACACACACACACACACACACACACACACACACACACACAAACACACACACACACACACACACACACACACACACATAGAGGAGTAAAGAAGTGCTGAGAATAAGAGTGTCTGAGGAATCTATCTGTATCTATCTATCTATCTATGTATCTATCTATCTATCTATGTATCTATCTATCTATCTATATATCTATCTATCTATCTATCTATCTATCTATCTATCTCCCATAAAACAGAGATGTCTCACTTTACTTACATCAGCAAGAGACACATCACTTCCCAGACACACACACACACACACACACCTCTTGATGATCTCCGTGTGTGTGTGTGTGTGTGGGGGGTCTACAGTAACACACACACACCTGGAAACACACAGAGAAAGAAGAAATCACGTACAGTACAGTTTGAGTATGACCCTCATTGAAGCGTCCTTCCTTCCTTCCTCCCCTATCTCCCTCCCCCTATCTCCTCCCTCCTCCCCCTCCCTCCCTTCCCTTCCTTCCCTCCCTTCCTTCCTTCCTTCCTTCCTTCCCTCCCTCCCTTCCCTCCCTCCCTTCTTCCCTTTCCTTCCTTCCTTCCTTCCTTCCTTCCTTCCTTCCTTCCTTCCTATATTATCCAGGTAAAGGGTGATTACAGGCATGAAACCTAATATAGAACAAAAAATCTGACAATGTTTTGGAAAGAGTTGAAAAATCTGACCATATATCGGTAAAGGTTGAAATCTGACATTGTTGATAAGGGTTGAAATCTGAGAATGGAGTTGGTAAAGATTAAAACTCACACTCTCCTAATGTGATGAGGTTAAATCTGACAAGAGAATGATTAAGAATGACATCTGACACTAATGGTAATAAAGGGATGAAAATCTGACTGTGCTGACAATGTGGTAATACACGGTAACTCCTAACACTGTGGTGAAAATAAACTGTCTTTTGATCATTATGGTGACAAGAAGTTTGAAAAATCTGACAATATGGTGAAAATAAACTGACTTTTGATCATTATGGTGACAAGGAGTTTGAAAAATCTGACAATATGGTGAAAGTAAACTGACTTTTGATCATTATGGTGACAAGAAGTTTGAAAAATCTGACAATATGGTGAAAATAAACTGACTTTTGATCATTATGGTGACAAGGAGGTGACAATTCTGACAATATGGTGATAATGTGTGATTCTTTGATACTATAATGATCGCTAAGGGAGGGGGAATGATTCTCAGGACGTCAAAAGATTGAGAAAGATTCCGCCATTTGATGACCTCTTCACCAGACAGCTACTGAAGATGTACTATAATAACAAACCTCTTTGATGATGTACTAAAACTCGATGTACTGATGTGCTACAGGTGTACAATCTCTCTCTTGATGCTGTACCGTACAAGTCTTCCTAAAACTCTGTAAATACCTTAAAATATAAACAATAAACTTAAATTCCCTTAAAAAAAAATAAGGGATGAAATGTTTTTTTGTATGTAAAATTTCTGTGTTTAAGCTACAGCAAATATTTATACTAGAGATCCCTTGTTTACTGAAGGCGAATGTAAACAACCAATTTATATTTCAACCCCCCTGTCCTCTCCTAAAAAAAATGTTTATTATATGAGAGCTTTGATGTCAGAAATATTATTATTATTTAGAGGATTAAAGGAGTGTAAGACAGACAATTAAGTCGCTGTGTTTAATAAAATGTGAAAAACCTCAGGTGGATGTTTGACTCATATTTTTTTTTCCAATGATTTGTAAATAAAAGTAATTGTTTGTGTGTTTGTATGTATGAGGTCCTGGAGACATTACGAGTCATTAGTAGTGTGGGATGAAATACCTGATTTACCTGTACCTGATTTACCTGATTTATATGACTTACCTGTACCTGATTTATATAACTTACCTGTTACTGATTTACCTGTTTTATATAACTTACCTGTACCTGATTTACCTGATTTATATAACTTACCTTTACCTGATTTACCTGATTTATATAACTTACCTGTACCTGATTTACCTGATTTATATAACTTACCTGTACCTGATTTACCTGATTTATATAACTTACCTTTACCTGATTTACCTGATTTATATAACTTACCTGTACCTGATTTACCTGATTTATATAACTTACCTGTACCTGATTTACCTGATTTATATAACTTACCTTTACCTGATTTACCTGATTTATATAACGTACCTGTACATGATTTACCTGATTTATATAACTTACCTGTACCTGATTTACCTGATTTATATAACTTACCTGTACCTGATTTACCTGATTTATATAACTTACCTGTACCTGATTTACCTGTTTTACATAACTTACCTGTACCTGATTTACCTGTTTTACATAACTTACCTGTACCTGATTTACCTGTTTTACATAACTTACCTATACCTGATTTACCTGTTTTACATAACTTACCTGTACCTGATTTACCTGAATTTTCTGATTCATCTAATTTAGGTAGTAGGTAGTAGGCAGCTATCAAACAGGGAGGTACTACCGCCTGGGAAGATATTGGAAGCATAATGTGTAATCTAATGGTAGACCCTGCAGCCATATGTGACCAAGTCCCAAGTTGCTGATCTGACTTTCTGCCTCATTTACACACAATTGCAGGGTCTCAATTGTTTCTCTTACTTTAACAACGCAACATATAAATCGTTTCTTACTCTTCATCTGGTTTATTTTTTTCTATTTCTGAGTTTATCTCTAGTTCAATTTTTTCTCCCCTGTAAAAATGTGGTTTATGTGAGTGTCCTGATTTATTTAATTTACCTGATATTCTTGATACATGTTATTCGCCGACCTTCCTACACACCTGTAGACCTCACATACCTGCCTTCTTCACGCACCTGCCCTCCTCACACACCTGCCATTCTACATACCTGTCGCCCTCACACACCTGCACCTCTTCACACACCTGTCCTCCTCACACCTGCCCTCCTACACACCTGTCGCCCTCACATACCTGTCTTCCTCACACACCTGCCTTCCACACACACCTGCCCTCCCACACACCGTGCCCTCCTCACACACCTGCCTTTCTCACACACCTACCCTCCTACATACCTGCCATCCTACACACCTGCCCTCCTACACACCTGCCCTCCTAACACCTACCCTCCTACACACCTACCCTCCGACACACCTACCTTGCTACACACCTGCCATCCCACACACCCGCCATCCCTACACACCTGCCCTCCCACACACCTACCCTCCGACACACACCTGCCTTGCTACACACCTCCCATTTATACACCTGCCCTCCCACACACACCATCCTACACACCTGCCCTCACACACCTGCCCTCCCAACACCTGCCCTACCTACCCACACACCTGCCCTCCTACACCTGCCCTACACCTGCCCTCCCACCTACACACCTACCCTCCGACACACCTGCCTTGCTACACCCCTCCCATTCTATACACCTGCCCTCCTACACACCTACCCTCCTACACACCTACCCTCCTACACAGCTGCCCTCCCTACACACCTGCCCTCCTACACACCTGCCCTCCCTATTCACACCTGCCGACACACCTGCCTTGCTACACCCCTCCCATTCTATACACCTGCCCTCCTACACACCTACCCTCCTACACACCTACCCTCCTACACAGCTGCCCTCCCTACACACCTGCCCTCCTACACACCTGCCCTACACACCTGCACGCTAAGTTACGCATCTTACTGATTAATCACAGACTCAGGTGAAGCAATTTGTTCACTAGCATGAAGGGGAAGAAGAGGAGGAAAAGAGAAAGGGGGGAAGAAGAGGAGGGAAAAGGTGAGAGAGGATGAAGAGGAGGCAGGGAGATGGCGAGAGGCAGGAGAGAGAAGAAAGAGGAGGGTGAGAGGAGGAGAGCGAAGAAGAGGAGGAAGGGAGAGAGAAAGAGGAGAAGTGAGAGAGGGCGAATGAGAAAAATAAGGGAGGAATAGAAGAAAAGTCAACAAGGAGAAAAGTGAGATAGAGAGAAAATAACGAAAGAAGGAGAGAAAGATAGAACGAGTTAGAGAGTGAAGAAAGAAATTATGGAAAAGAAGTTACTGGCTATTGATAGAAAGAAAGAAGGAAGGAAGAGGAGGAGGGAGAGACAATAAAAGAGAGATAGTAAGAAAGAGAGATAAAGACGAAAATAGATGAATAAAAAATGATAGGAAGGAAAGAAGAAGGAGAATGAAAGTAAAGAGAGAGAAAAAAACGAAATAAAATAGGAAGAGAGAGAGAGAGAGAGAGAGAGAGAGAGAGAGAGAGAGAGAGAGAGCAACACACAGGCATTAAGAGAAGGGAAGAAAAATAGATTAAACACAAGAAAACAAACGAAGAGAAACAAATAAAGGAAATATACAAACAAACAAACAAACATGTAGTTGAGTTTAAAAAAAAAAAAAAATACACAAACCTCACTAAACTTTTTGACTCAAGTTGAAAAATATCAACAGATGTGTCAGATATGTTCGTTCAAGAGGATTAAAATGTATTAGTAAGATTTAAGTGAAAAATACCCATATGTCACCTGTGTGTGTGTGTGTGTGTGTGTGTGTGTGTGTGTAAGCTTTAAACTAATTTATTATAAGGATAGTTAATGTTATGCTGTGTTATGTCGTGTTAAGTTACGTTCGTTTACGTTAGCTTAGGTAAGGTTAACGTAGATTAGATTAGCTCAGATTAGCTTAGGTTAGGTAGTTAGATTAGCTTAGGTTAGCTTAGGTTAGCTTACGTGTGGTTAGGTTAACTCAAGTATGATTAATTTAGAATAGATTAAGTTACGGTAGGTAAGGTTAGGTTAGGTTAACTTTGATTTGGTTAGGTTTGCTTGGCTTAGCTTAGGTTAGGTTAGTTTACGTTAGGTTAGGTTAGCTCAGGTAAGATTAATTTAGAATAGATTAAGTTAGATTATTTTAGGTCAGTTTCGTTTTTATGCTGCAATATTAAGCTTCACCCACTGCGTTGATTCACCCTAACACACCTGACGTAGTAAACATAGAGGGCAGGTGTTTCATGGCCTCGTCAGGTGAGAAGTTCATCACGTCGAGTGTATGAGAAGCAGAAGGAAATGGCGGACGAGTGTGATGAAGGCGAGTGGAAGAGAGAGAGAGAGAAACAGCAGCAGTGTGTGTGTGTGAAAGTGAGATAACCAGTGTGTGAGTGTAAGAGAAAGGAAAGAAGTGTGAGTGAAGGAGAGAAAGAATAACAATGTATGAAGTACTGTACTATGGTTGACAAAAGTTCCTTCCCTCACCCCTCCCTCTCTTTCCCTCTCCGGCCCCCCCATCCATCTTTGGTCCACTTCCTCCGTCATACGCACTACACAGTTGCGTGATTACAGCACCTCCCTCAGCTGCTTCGTTATTCGAACCTCAGGTGATTCAGTCTCATTGTGGGTGGCTGAGGGAAGGAACTTTTGTCCATCACAGTACATGAGGCGAAGTACATTGATGAATTAAGTACATAAAATAAAGATTAAAAATAAAGTACATCAGATAAAGTACAAGGAATGAATAACATCAACTAATGAAGTACAACACAGTCGACCAAACAACAGCTCGGTATCGTTCGCCAGGCTGTCTCGACCCCTGTGTTATTGTCTCATCTCTGAGTCTGTTCCTGAGGTTATGATCGCTGACCAGTGTTGTGCATGTCTGTGTCTACTGCAGGTGCTGAAATTCAATCTACTCCTGTGTTAGTGACCAGCTGTTTAACCCCCTAAATACGGTGACTTAAGCCAAGAGATAATCTGATACTGGGACTTAATCTATACTCTGTTGTTGGTGCTGCTCTGATTGACGCTACTGGCAGTTTATTCTGAAATGGTAAGTAAAGACATATTTGTTTTTATTAGAATTGTAATAGCGATAAATATCTTAGAAAATTTGTAAGATGGAAGAATTGATAAAATAAGAGGTGAAAGGGGAGGAGAGGCAGCAGCGTTGAGGGAACTAGAGGAATTATGTGTTAACAAGTGAGAATTGTGGTGGTGACCGTCTGCTTAACCTTGACTCTAATGAATGTGGTTATTTAAAGATTATTTCACTGTAAGAGTCCCAGTATTGAAGTGAAATAATTAAACTGAAGAATCACTAGTATAGGCTGTTACATCATCGTTGTTTACATTGTTAGTCCACTTAACCCTCAGTACAGACGATATTGACGGGCTTCTCGTTATGCTTCTTTCCGTTCTTGAGACACCAGAAAAATGGACGACAAATTATCTACCTATATTTATATGTATTTCACCGTTTATTTATATAATCTATCTATAACAAAAACCATTTTTTAATACCGTTATTACACTATGCATTCATGCTACTCTGCGTCTGCCTACGTAATTTATTTTCATAGTTGAGTTACGTACACAGGAGCGCCATCTGTGGTTAACCTTAGACACTATCAAGGCTCCTGTAGTTCGACACCTCGTAGCCAGAGGGCGGACAGTCGGCTGTGGTTCGAAGACTCGGTTTGGGGTTCGGAATAATGAAGCAGGTTACCGGACTGACTCCTGTGGGTGACTGTGCATCTACGAATACTTTTCAAAATAATGAAATATTGCTATTTTTTTTTTGGCTTGAGAAAAAAGAAAGAAAGAAGGAAAGAAAGAAAGAAAGAACGAACTTTATATTTTTGTTGTTATTTTCGTCTACTTTCAACTTAAAGAAATTCCCATAAAAATTAAGTAAATAAAAAAGAAAATAAATAAAAATATCCACACGAAGCCTCACTTGAACTCGGAGCTCAACGGAAATAAAAAAAAAATAGAAATAAAAATAAATAAATAAATGTTCAAGAGTTTTTCAATTCACTGTTAGATATTTGAGGAAGGTAAATAAAGGTTATGTGTGTTTTGCCTGTGATGTACTCAAGGGATTACAACTACAGCTCTCTCCCTCCCTCCCTCTCCTTTCGTCCCTCCCTCCCTCCCTCTTTTTTTCCTTTCCTCTTTCCCTTCCACTTCTATCGTCTCTCCCTCCCTCCCTCTCTCCCTCCCTCTCTCCTATCGTCTCGGTCTTTCCCCCTGTCTCTTCCTCTCTTCCCCCCCGTCTCTTCCTCCCTCTTTCCCTCCCCTCTCTCTATCCTTCCCTATCCTCCTCCTTCTTTCCCTCTCACGAAAAAAAGGGAAATTCAAACTAAAAAAAAAAAAGTCCCCACAAATGAATAATATCCCATGCCATAGGTGGAGTTCAGGCTCATAATAAAAGCGTATCGTAATTTAAGGAATATATTCAGCTTTATATAACGACATGGATGAGTGAAGGCCTCTACCGTCTCCACCCTTAGACACTGAACTCGAAACGATGACGCATAAACTGTCATTGGAGTGTGACCCAAAAAAATTGTGTCTCAGTCATCACCGGATATTGTAGCAGAAATCTAATCAAATTACCTGAACCTAATAAACTAACCCGTCTTAATCTACCTTAACCTGATTTGACCTATTAGTTACATCTTACGATTATCCGTGACCTTTGATCCCTTAAAAGCAAACAAAAATAGACGAATATGAGGTAATTTGACTTATTTACGAGACGTTGCATGACCCCTGGTAGTATGGCTTCGTCTCCATGACAACTACTCATGTCACCTGTCAACCTAACTGTGACCTCAGATTACATTGGTCCAAAATAAAAGCTGGGAATTAGCAGGTTATTATAATAGATTATTCTGTTCTTAAGACGATGATTAGATATTCCAGTTTCTAATTATTTGTAATAAGTCTCCGGGGATGTGATTAGGAACCGTTCTTGAGAAATAATTAGTGATTAGTTTTAAAGATTTCACAACACATAAACAACATCTCCATCACACCCCACACACCCACACCACCACCACCCCACACACCAACACAACACACCCACCACACTCCCACACCCATACCACCACCACCCCACACACCAACACAACACACACACCCCCCACACACACCACCACCACCCCACACCACACAACACACCCACCACACCCCCACCCCACACCACCACCACCCCCACACAACACAACACACACACAACACCCCCACACACACCACCACCAGCCCCTCACCAACACACACACACACAACACCCCCACACACCCACACCACCACCCCCACACCAACACAACACACACACAACACCCCACACACCACCACCAGCCCCCTCACAACACAACACACACACAACACCCCACACACACACACCACCACCAGCCCCCACACCACACAACACACCCACCACACCCCACACACACACACCACCACCAGCCCCCACACCAACACAACACACCCACAACACCCCCCACACACACACACACCACCACCAGCCCCACACCAACACAACACACCCACCACACCCCCCACACACACACACCACCACCACCCCACACACCAACACAACACACCCACCACACCCACACACACACACCACCACCAGCCCCACACCAACACAACACACCCACCACACCCCCACACACACACACCACCACCAGCCCCCACACCAACACAACACACCCACCACACCCCCACACACACACACCACCACCAGCCCCCACACCAACACCAACACACCCACAACACCCCCCACACACACACACACCACCGCCCCCCACACCAACACAACACACCCACCACACACACACACACACCACCACACCCCACACACCAACACACACACACACACCCCACACACACACACAGCCCACACCACACAACACACACACACACACCCCACACACCACCACCAGCCCCTCACCAACACAACACACCCACCACACCCCACACACACACACACCACCACCAGCCCACACCAACACAACACACCCACCACACCCCCACACACACACACCACCACCAGCCCACACCACACAACACACCCACCACACCCCCACACACACCACCACCAGCCCCCTCACCAACACAACACACCCACCACACCCCACACACACACCACCACCAGCCCACACCAACACAACACACCCACCACACCCCCACACACACACCACCACACCAGCCCACCACACCACCACAACACACCACACCCCACACCCATACCACCACCAGCCCCCACACCAACAACACAACACACACACACACCCCACACACACACCACCACCAGCCCCCTCACCAACACACCCACCACACCCCCACACACACACACCACCACACCACCCCACACCACAACACACCCACCACACCCCCACACCCACACCACACCAGCCCCCCACACCAACACAACCACACACACAACACCCACACACACCACCACCAGCCCCCCCACCAACACAACACACACCCACCACACCCCCACACACACACACCACCACCACCCCACACACCAACACAACACACCCACCACACCCCACACCCCCACACCACCAGCCCCCCACACCAACACACACACACAACCACCCCACACACACCACCACCAGCCCCCTCACCAACACAACACAACACACCCACCACACCCCACACACACACACACACCACCACCACCCCACACACCAACACAACACACCCACCACACCCCCAACACACACACCACCACCACCCCACACACCAACACAACACACCACACCCCCACACACACACACACCACCACCACCCCACACCCAACACAACACACCCACCACACCCCACACCCAACCCACCACCAGCCCCCCACACCAACACAACACACACACACAACACCCCCACACACACCACACCACCACCCCTCACCAACACAACACACCCACCACACCCCCACACACACCACCACCACCCCACACACCAACACAACACACCCACCACACCCCCACACACACACACCACCACCACCCCACACACCACACAACACACACCCACCACACCCCCACACCCATACCACCACCACCCCCCCACACCAACACAACACACACACACACAACACCCCACACACCAACCACCCAGCCCCCTCACCAACACAACACACCCACCACACCCCCACACACACACACACACCACCACCACCCCACACACCAACACAACACACCCACCACACCCCCACACACACACACACCACCACCACCCCACACACCAACACAACACACCCACCACACCCACACACACACACACCACCACCAGCCCACACACCAACACAACACACACACAACACCCCCCACACACACACCACCACCAGCCCCCTCACCAACACAACACACCCACCCACACCCCCCACACACACACACCACCACCAACTCCACACACCAACACAACACACCCACCACACCCCCACACACACACACCACCACCCAGCCCCACACCAACACAACACACCCACCACACCCCCCACACACACACACCACCACCAGCCCCACACCAACACAACACACCCACCACACCCCACACACACCACACCACCACCAGCCCCCCCACCAACAACACAACACACCACACCCCACACACACCACCACCACCAGCCCACACCAACACAACACACCCACCCACACCCCACACACACACACCACCACCAGCCCCCCCACCAACACACAACACACCCACCACACCCCCACACACACACACCACCACCACCCCACACACAACACAACACACCCACCCACACCCCCACACACACACCACCACCAGCCCACCTCACCACCTACTACTTTGCTGTCGCAAAATCGAGTATGACGATCATCCAGCTATGATACGATGATATGGGTTATTGGGGATGTCACCTGGGTGGTGAGTTTGAGTGACTAAAGAGGCCGTTGCAGGATTACAGCGTCGTCTACATTCGTTGGCTGTACAAAGGTTTCTGCGCCTGCCTCCTGTATGTGACTCCGTCTCACTGCCATATAGAAAAACATAAGGGGAGGTGACACCGCCTGATATTCTCCGTGCAGCTTTGTGGATAATTCCTCAGCTTCCTACAGCAGAAGACACGATTTCGAGTCACAAAGGCTTGAGATGCATATCTGATCCGATGCTGAATCTCTTCATCGATGTCTATGGGTAGGACAGGTGGGAGCCGAGATACAGAAAGTGGGCAACGTTAGAGAGGGTAGTACCGTTAAGCTGGCTGGATGGTGGAGGTGTGTCTGAACCAGGGGCAGGTTGAAGGAGAACCTGAGTCTTACCTCCATTCACCTCAAGGCCAAAGTGTGCATACGCGTCTGCGTAGATGTTCAGGATCTCCTGTTGGTCGTGTTCAGTGTGAGCAACAAGGGTGAGGTCATCTGCATACTGAAGTTCAGTAATGGAAGCTTCACCCGGTACTCAAAGTTCACCCCACTGGCTAAATTGGCACCGGGCACGAGCAAGAAAGGCAGCCAAGAAGATGGAAAAGAGAGTTGATGCCAGTACACACCCTTGTTTAACCCCTGTTTGGGTGGGGAAGAACTCTAACTGGGTGCCGTTGTGCAGGACACTGCCGTTCATGCCATCGTGGAGTTGCTTCACAAATGGCGATGAATTTTGGTTGGCAGCCGTGGCTGAGGGTCCACCAGAGGGCCTCTTGACCGAGTCAAAGGCCTTGGTTAGCTCGATAGCCTTTACAGATCACGCGCTGTTCTCTGCACTTTTCCTGGGCTTAGCGGGCAGCAAAGATCATGTCAGTGGTGCCACGTGATGGTCTAAACCACATTGAGATTCAGGGAGAAATTTTCCGCCTCAGGAAGAAGTCTGTTTAGGAGGACTTGGGCGATAATCTTGCCAGCTACGGAGAGCAGCGAGATCCCACGGCAGTTGCCGCAGTTCCGACCGGTCTCCCTTGTTCTTATAAATATTGACGATAGTGGCGTCTTTAAGAGCTTGGGGGATTTTTCTCCCTTTTCCCATATATTCTCCAGGAGAGAGTGGAGGACTTCTGGAAAGCAGAGGTCCTCCTGCTTTCTACACCTCGGCTGGGATTCCATCAGGCCCCGAGATATTTTCATCTGTTTGATGGCAGTAGCTACGCCAAATCCAGGATGGAGGATAGCTGAGGTGGGTCAGATCTGGATGCTGAGGGACCCAAGCAGTGTAGTAGTCAGACATCTACATCGGTGCTTCGGGTTGAGCAATGAATGGTAGTGCTCTTTCCAGCTCTGGAAAGAGTCCCCTGCTCACTATGAGGTTACCGTCATATGAACGAAGGGGGTTATGCCACGAGTGACTGGCCCATAAAAATGTTTAGTGGAATTGAAAAACCTGCCTATCTTGTGCTGATCTTCGCAAGTTTTTTGTGCTTCACATGCTTTATTTTGCTTCGCCGTTTTTGTATCATAGTGCTTCCAAGGGCCGCCGCTTTCTTGTGGAAGGTATCAGCTTTGGTTCGAGACTGAGGGTTGTTCTGCCAGTCAGTAAAAGCAGCACGTTTATCATCAATGAATACTTTGATTGCTGGGGTCATTTTCATCAAACCAGTCCTGGTAGTATTTTTGATCTGGCCGAGGGTCTCTGCAGGTTTTTATCATAACAGTATAAGAGTATTCCATTCGGCACTGGATTGGTTGTTTATCAGCCCATGTTCGAGCGGCTCTCTGAAAGCATGTGCTACCGCTGGATCCTCCAGACGCTTTGTATTAAAACCTCTTTTGGAGGTTTGCTGCCTTCGCCATTTTGGGGCGACGTGAAGTGAGAGCTTGGATCTGACAAGTCGATGATCAGTGTCACAGTGGTCTGAGCCACGCATGGCACGGGTGATGAGGATATCTCGGCGATCTCTTTCTCTGTACAATAGACTATGCACCCTTCACCGCCAGTGTACCACGAACTTCTGAACGGAGCTGTACATGTTTTCTTAGCTTTTTCCTGACCATCGGCTGTATTTACTTATTGTCTCAGCCTTTTACTCTCCTAGTATTTACGCTTGTGTTGCATTGTTTTCCCTTACCAAATTCCTGTCTTATTTTCAGTATTTTGTGTCTGATGCGCTCCCTAACAAAACGTAGGAGTAAAAACAGAGAGAGACTTAAACGTAATCAGATATGTCAAAACGAACGTTAATTGATACCTCCCAAGTGCCTTATAATTCTGGTTAAATTATTACTGAATCTTGCTTAAAACTATGGCAATAATTCATGATAATCCACCATGATAAATCACCTAAATGAAATATAATAATAAAAGACGATATTCACTTGTTTATGAATCACCAAAGTCCTGAATATAGTCTTTATTTTCGGTTTTATTTTCATCGATTTGAAAGTCCATTATTTGATTACTTTTTCCGGGTTCCTGCGCCTCCCAGTCTACTTAAATGAGATTAGGATTAGAATCGATAAGAAGATTAGGAATGGGATTAAGAATAGGATTAAGACTGGGATTAGGATCAGTAGTGTGAATAAGATAGAGAATGGTAATGTATTAATAAATAAATAAATAATAATAATAATAATAATAATAATGATAATAATAATAATAATTATAATAACAGTATCAGAGGATCTAAATATTCTATCCATCTCTAAAACATTCTCACCTCCCTCACATTCTTCTCTATTATCCCTCTCATTTCCCTCTCATTCCCTCATTCATCCCTCTCACTTCTCTCTCACATCCTCACCCCTCTCCCACTTCCCTCTCACCTCTCTTTTCCCTCTCACCTCCCACTCATTCCCCCACTCACCACGTCCATGTAAAAATTACAGGACATCAAACTTCAATTTAACATAAGAAATCCTGGAAAAAAGCTGAAGTGGTTCATAGTGTGAGGTGAGAGTGAGAGGTGAGGTAGTGTGGGAGGTGAGGTGAGGTGAGAGTGAGATGGTGAGAGTGAGATGGTGTGGGAGAGGTGAGGAGGAGGGTGAGGAGAGTGAGGGATGGTGAGGATGGTGTGGGAGGTGAGGTGAGGGGTGAGGGAGGTGAGGAGGTGAGAGTGAGGATGGTGGGGAGTGAGGATGGTGTGGGAGGTGAGGAGAGTGAGGAGGAGGAGAATGAGGATGGTGAGGGATGGTGTGGGAGGTGAGGAGGTGAGGTGAGGTGAGGATGGTGAGGTGGATGGTGTGGGAGGGTGAGGAGGTGAGGGTGAGGATGGTGTGGGAGGAGGGTGAGGGGAGGTGAGGGTGAGGAAGTGAGGATGGTGAGGGAGGTGAGGGAGGTGAGGGAGAGTGACGGAGGTGAGGGATGGTGTGGGAGGTGAGGGTGAGGAGGCGGAGGTGAGGTGAGGAGGTGAGGGGAATGTGGGAGGTGAGGACGGTGAGGAGGGTGAGGAGGTGAGGGAGGTGAGGGAGGATGAGGGAGGGTGAGGTGTGAGGAGAGTGAGGATGGTGAGGGAGGTGAGGATGGTGTAGGAGGGTGAGGGAGGTGAGAGGGGGTGAGGTGAGGAGGTGAGAGGATGTGGGAGGTGAGGGACGGTGAGGAGGTGAGGAGAGTGAGGTGAGGAGGATGTGGGAGGTGAGGATGTGGGAGGGTGAGGACGGTGAGGAGGTGAGGGTGAGGAGATGGGGAGGGATGTGGGAGGGTGAGGACAGTGGAGGAGGTGAGGGAGGGTGAGGATGAGGGAGGATGTGGGAGGGTGAGGAGGTGAGGGAGTGAGGAGGTGAGGATGGTGAGGGAGAGTGAGGATGGTGTGGGAGGGTGTGAGGAGAGTGTGAGGGGAGGGTGAGGATGGTGTGGGAGGGGGTGAGGAGGTGAGGTGAGGAGAGTGAGGATGGTGAGGAGAGGAGGGAGGGTGAGGGTGAGGTGTGGGAGAGTGAGGTGGGGATGTGGTGTGGGGAGGGTGAGGAGAGAGGGGAGGGAGTGAGGGGTGAGGGTGTGGAGGAGTGGGGAGAGTGAGGGTGAGGGGGGAAGGAGAGTGGTGAGGGTGTGGGAGGAAGTGGAGTGAGAGGTGGGATGGAATGGAGGAGGTGAGGGAGAGGAGAGTGTGGGAGGTGAGAAAGTGAGGGAGGTGTGGGAGGTGAAAGTGAGGAGGGTGAGGAGGAGGTGAGGTGGGGCTGTGGGAAGTGAGGGAGGGGTGAGGAGAGTGAGGGATGGTGAGGGATGGTGTGGGAGGGTGAAGGAGAGAGAGGGAGAGTGTGGGAGGGTGAGAAGTGAGGGGAAGTGAGGGAGGTGTGGGAGGGTGAGAGTGAGGGAGGGTGGGGAGATGAGGAGGGATGGGGTGTGTAAGGGTGAGGATCTGGGAGTGTGGTGAGGGCTGGTGAGGGGAGGGGAGTGAGGAAGAGTTAGGGCGATGCTAGGATGAGAGAGGGAGAATGAAAGAAGGAGGATGAGGGAGGAAGGGTGAGGTAGGTCGAGGGTGAAAAACAGTTATATAAATGCTAGAATGGGTCTAGGGTGATGCTAGGGGTGAGGAGAGCAAATAGTGGTTGAGTAGGGTGGGAAGGAGCAGACTGATATTAGGGTGACAGGACAGGGGTGAGGGAAGGGTGTATGGCAGTGTGACGTTACAGTGCTAGGGTGAGATACGGCAAGGTAAGGGTGAAAGGAGACTAGTGTGAGCGGGATGCCTAGAAATAAGAGTGTCTGTCTAGGGTGAGAGTGGAGTCTAGCTAGGGTGAGAAGGACTCTATCTAGGGTGAAAAGGAGTCTAGCTAGGGTGAGGGAGTCTATCTAGGGTGAGAGGGAGTCTAGCTAGGATGAGAGGGAGTCTAGCTTGGGTGAGATGGAGTCTAGCTAGGGTGAGAAGGACTCTATCTAGGGTGAAAAGGAGTCTAGCTAGTGGAGAGGAGTCTAGCTGGGTGAGGAGTGTGGTGAGGAGTCTAGCTAGGGTAGGGGAGTCTGAGCTAGGATGAGAGGAGTCTAGCTAGGGTGAGAGGAGTCTAGCTAGGTGAGAGGGAATCAACTAGAGAGGGAGTCTAGCTAGGTGAGAGTGGTCTAGCTAGGTGAGAGAGGGAATCTAGCTAGGGGAGAGGGGAGTCTAGCTAGGGGGGGAGGAGGGCAGGCTAGTGAGAGGAATTCTAGCTAGGTGAGAGGAATCTAGCTAGGGGAGGAGAGTCTAGCTAGGGTGAGGCTGTGAGGTGGAAAGGCTTAAACCATTTTTCGGAGACGTTGGAAGAAGAGGGCAGAAACAGTCGACACCAGAGAGAGAGAGAGAGGAGAGAGAGGGAGAGAGAGAGAGAGAGAGAGAGAGAGAGAGAGATAGGTTGAGAAAGGGTTGTGTGAGAAAGAGATAGAGAAGGCAGAGAGAAAGCAAAAGAGAGGCAGAGAGAGAGAAAGAGAGAATACACACAAAATAATAATATGCAGAATATCTTTTAACGTAATGACAATTTACAAAACTTTACAAAACCTAATTAAAAAAAATATTAATAACAAGTAAAATTATACCATCAAGCATTAATTTA
This sequence comes from Homarus americanus, assembly GCF_018991925.1. Taxonomy (NCBI): domain Eukaryota; kingdom Metazoa; phylum Arthropoda; class Malacostraca; order Decapoda; family Nephropidae; genus Homarus; species Homarus americanus. The sequence goes on from NW_024749657.1 coordinate 9,011,451, forward strand.
GGGAATTAATATAAAAAAATTCCTAATTACAAAAAACAAAAATTATTCGGGTCTTTTATTTACTATTTTTCTTCACTATATTTAGTTCTCGTCCTTAAGTCTTTTAGGTTTATCGTTATTGTGGTTTTGTTGTCGAAGTTTTTAATAAGAAGAAAGTTAGTAACAGCTATTAGTACGAAAATCCGGTCCTGGGTTGAGTCCAAGTCCGGGTGTTCTCTGGGCGGGGAGGGGGGAGGTGAGGGGGAGGGAGGCGGAGGGAGGGGGTGGTGGGGGGTGGGGATCAGGTCTCCCTAATGATTTGTCTTCTGTGATAATTTTTACCACGATACCAAGAGCCGGATGTTATTGGGCCGGATGTTAATGGGAGGGATGATAAAGGGCCGGATGTTAAAGAACTGGAGAATAAAGACCGGATATTAAGAGCCGAATCAAGAATCGGATATTAAGGGACCTGATATTAAATGACGAATATCAAAGCCAGGGTGTTGAAGGCCGGATATCAAGGGCCGTATTTCAAGAACCATGCATATCAAGGACCGGATATTATAGGTAGGATATCAGAGGCCGGATATCAAATACCCGGATGTACTGAAGAACCTTTCATATAGCATGGCGTGTCCTTACCTATGTCCAAAATCTCAGGTGACCACAAGGCAGGTCAGGTAATTAGAAAGTCTACCTGACACTTGCATTATTCATGAAGCCTCCAGAGACAGTGTGATAATTCTGCAAACACTGGTGGACCGGTTCGATCACTCGCTAGTAGCTGTATCGACTATGTTTTCAATTGTAGTGAAAATATAGCAAATCTATTTCACTAAGGTACTGTACTGGTAGGTGATGTGAGGATTATAGGTAATATTTCATGTATTATGTATTAGGCGGATTAGGTAATAATTTATTTACGTATTATAGGCAGGATTATAGGTAATTCAGTATTTACGTATTATAGGCAGGATTATAGTAATGTTTTATTATTATAGGGATTATAGGTAATAATTCATGTATTTACGTATTATAGGCAGGGCTATAGGTAATATTTCATGTATTTACGTATTATAGGCAGGATTATAGGTAATGTTTCATGTATTTACGTATTATAGGCAGGGTTATAGGTAATAATTCATGTATTTGCGTATTATAGGCAGGATTATAGGTAATGTTTCATGTATTTACGTATTATAGGCAGGATTATAGGTAATAATTCATGTATTTTATTATAGGCAGGGCTATAGGTAATATTTCATGTATTTACGTATTATAGGCAGGACTATAGGTAATAATTCATGTATTTACGTATTATAGGCAGGATATTGGATATATTTTGCTTATCCACTTCTTACTGTTCCAAAATTGAAGATATATTTCAAATGGCTAAACTAGAATCCTTAAAACAATAAAACCAATGTTCTTTAAGAGTTAAACCATCGTCTTTAAAACAACTAAAACTTAATATACTCTAAGAACTAAACCATCATCCTTCAGATAATAAAACCAATATCCTTAAAAGATTAAACCCACGTCTCCAATGGTTTAATAATATTTTAGTATAGGTCAGTTGTCTCTAAAAACGTCACTGTTTTAATGTTTGTAAATAATAAAGTGTAAATAAACTTAATTAACATTTCTACACATTCTAACAAATTTCATTAACATTCCTACACATTCTAACAAACTCATTAACATTTCTACAATTCTTTTGTCAAATTTGTCTCCAAGAAGTTGCTCTAGTATTTCGTAGTGGATTGTAATTTTATACTTACTCTGCTTGGGGGAACTATTAACACATATTTTGCTGAAGAGTTAGAGCTTACAGTGTTACGAGCTAATATTTGGGAATTGGAATCGAGTTTTGGTCCTTCATATTGCGTGTTTGTTAGGTTAGGTTAGGTTAGGTTAGATTAGGTTAGATTAGGTTAGGTTCAGCAAATAACTTAAGAAGGTAATTCAGGTGGGTAACAACAATCTATCTCAACCTAACACAGTGTATCCTAATTTAACCTAATTTAACTAACATAACCAAAACTATCCTAACCAACCTAACTAACCTAACTAACCTAACTTAAATTCAATTCAAACTAACCTAACATAATCTAATACATCCTAACCTAATCTTATCTAACCCAACCAACCTAATCTAACCTAACCTAGCTTAACCTAACTTAACATTAACCCCCGGACAATAACTCACCTATTGCTAAGTTAAAAAGCTTCAAGTTAATTATTCCCAGTTAACGTATCAACAGGGCCAAGCTCAGGCTATCGGCTGTGTTCACTTAATTGATGAATACAGCGTGTTAGACAGACAGACAGACTGACAGAGGAATATAAAAGGATTTGACAGACAGGTGAACACAAGGAGAAAGCCAGACAGACAAACAGAAAAACAGATAAAAAGACAGACAGACTGACAGGAGCACAGACAGACAGAAACAGACAGACAGACAGAAAGAACAGCCAGCGGGACAGACAGACTTACAGATAGACAGACAGAAACAGACAGAGAGAGAAGAAACAGCCAGCCAGACAGACAGACAGAGAGAGAGAGAGAGAAAACTTCAATAATACAAATCAGATCACAATACAGCCATCACTCACAGGAACATAAGATTGATAGGGTATAACCTCTCCTCCGCGCCCCCAGACAAGTCCAAGGGCCAGATCAAGTCCAAGGGCCATGATAAGACCAAATGGCATAACAGTCCAGGGTCAAATAAGACCAAGGGCCAAAATAAGACCAAAGGACCAAGCCAATTCAAGGGTCAAAATAAGACCAAGGGGCCCCAACCCAGTCCGAGGGGCCACAAATAAGACCAAGGGTGTTGAAATCCAAGGGGCCACAATCAAGTCCAAGAGACCACAGCTAAATGCAAGAGGCTACACACACAACCTAATCTAACCTAACCCAACAACAAGATATTCGCTCCATAACATTCAAACACTCACAGGGTAAATAGAATGTCTGTTGCCTCTGTCACATTCCTCTTTCTACAGAACGATTTCCATTAACCTCATCCTTAGTCGTTATGTCACAGAGGCGGTCCCTTATCTGCCTCTTGGGTCGGGATGTCAGGGTTGGCAGGAGGTGTAATTGGACTGTGTGAGAGGGAGGGTGAGAGGGTGATAGGTAAGAGGTTGAGAAAGTGAGAGGGTATGAATGGGGAGGTGATAGGTGATAGATTGAGGTGAGGAGGAGGGAGGTGAAAGAGTGGTAGGTTGAGAGGTGAGGGGAGGGAGGGAGAGAGGGAGAGAGAGGCGAGAGGGAGAGAGGTGACAGGGTGAGAGGTAGGGTGAGAGGTGAGAGGGGCGGCGGTGTGTCAAGAGAGATATTCAAGTTTGTTTATTAACTTTGTACTTTGAGTCTATTGTTGGTGGTTTGACACTGTGGCTTGAGTACTATATTAGCTTGTGTTGAGTACTATATCAGGTTGTGTTGAGTACTATATCAGGTTGTGTTGAGTACTATATCAGGTTGTGTTGAGTACTATATCAGGTTGTGTTGAGTACATCAGGTTGTGTTGAGCACATCAGGTTGTGTTGAGTACTATGTAAGATTATGTTGGTACCATGTCATCAACTGAGGTACTGACGTCACCATTGACTTCAGGAGGTCAGGTGTACACGGGTCAGAGGTCATCACTATCAGGCTGGTGAGAAAGGTAAAATGGACGATTTTTTCACAGCTAAATTGTAGGTCAGAATACAGAGTATCCGGAAGACTGTTTACATATCAAATACTAAACCTCTGAATATTCTTGAGGTGGCCCTAACAGAAGTGAGGTGGCCCTAACAGAAGTGAGGTGGCCCTAACAGAAGTGAGGTGGCCCTAACAGAAGTGAGGTGGCCTAACAGAAGTGAGGTTGGCCTAACAGAAGTGAGGTGGCCTAACAGAAGTGAGGTGGCCCTAACAGAAGTGAGGTGGCCCTAACAGAAGTCAGATGGCCCAAACAGAAGTCAGATGGCCCACTTGGTCCATCCATTAGATGAAATAAAAATTGACTAAATGCACCAAAAATATTACATAAACACACCCAATATATTAACTTTTACACAAATAAATAAATAAGAATAAATAAAATGACGTCTATATCCTTATGAGCAATATATGTGAGCCCATGAGCTGTATATAATATTAATGAATTGATCCGCTCACAGCCACGGGACTCATAAACCGCTCATAACCTGAAGGGTAAATATTTAATCCCCCAAAAACAGGAAAAAAAAAACATAAACACTACACATATATTTATTTTATATCTGGGGTTTAAATTCATATATTCATGTTTGTGTGTTTGTTTTTTACAGTGATAATGTATGAATGATTTACTGTATGTGCGTGTGTTAGTGTTAGTGTGTGTGTGTGTGTGTGTGTGTGTGTGTGTGTGTGTGTGGGTGGGTGTGTGTGTGTGTGTGTGTGTGTGTGTGTGTGTGTGTGTGTGTGTGTGTGTGTGTGTGTGTGTGTGTGTTTTATTCCTATCTCTACCTTATTCTCTTTTACTTCTACCTTCTCCACGTTCTCTCTTCTTCTTCTTCTTCTTCTTCTTCTTCTTCCTCACTTGCCATCCTCCGTCCGTCCAACTCTCCCTCGTCTTTCCTCTTCTTACTCCCCTCCTACCCCCTCCTACTCCTTATTCCTCCTTCCTTCACCTCCTTATTCCTCCTTCCTTCCCCTCCTACTTCTTATTCCTTCTGCTCCTCCTTCCTCATCCTCCTTCCTTCCCCTCCTTCTTCCTCCCTCCTTCCTATCTTACTTCTTCCTCCCTCCTTCCCCTCCTACTTCTTATTCCTTCTGCTCCTCCTTCCTCATCCTCCTTCCTTCCTTCCTCCTTCCTTCCTTCCCTCAACACTCTACTCCATCAAACTTTCTCACTTCACGGAGATTTGAGGTCAACATTATTGACAAACTTTCAACCAGTACCTGACACTATTAAGGGGTGGGGGGAGCTTAAATGTCCCCCTCCCCTCCCCTCACCTACCCTCCCCACCATCTGTGTCCTTGGGGGGGGAGGGGAGGGGAGGGGGATGGGTTTGAAGGGGGGAGGGGGATGATTAGGTCTTGTTTTGAATATGAGTTGAGTGATTTCGTCTCCATGAATGAAATTATCGTTTAGCTACCATGAAGTTAATTAGTGTATGCATATATGTAAGTTAATGATGAAGACACAGGTATAATGTAAGAGAAGAGACAGTTTGGTTAGGTTAGGTTAGGTTAGGTGAGGTTAGGTTAGGTTAGGTTAGGTTAGGTTTGGTTAGGTTAGGTTAGGTGTTGGGTGCGTGGAGTGTGTGGTGGTGGTGCCGCACAACACACTCAACCAGCATCAATATCACTATCGCCTTATCGACTCTCAGCTCCTTCCTCCGATGACCAGCGAATCAATTAAGTTTTCCAATTTACCCGAGAACGAATATAGCGGCGGTGACGAGTCCACTCTCTGTACGGGTGACATTACGGTATTCAGAGCCGAGAATACCCCCCTTACTGCATGTTGTTAGCCCGTAACGTTCATAGGGAGGATAATACTATAGCGAAAAATAGGAATAGTGTCCTTACTGCCTATGGTTATACCCTACCATACATAGAGACCACAATACTACAGGGGAATATAGGATTATCAACCTTAATGCATGGTGTTAGTGGCTGGTGCTCGTAAGGTTGATAATATCATAGAAGAAGGGAGAATTGTCAGCTTTATTGCATGTAGGGCGTCCATAGCGTCGAAAACACATCATCTAACACCTATATTGTTGACTGTCGTGTGAGCTGAGTCCGTACCTGTTATCTGGTCACACCTGTACATCACTTTAAGGGCTATTTGAGGTGGTTCAAAGGTGTGTGTTATGGTCTGTCTGCGTGAGTTTTTGTGTGATAGATAGATAGATAGATAGATAGATAGATAGATAGATAGACAGAAGGTTCATCAGTAAATTCATTGTTCCAGAGGTTCCGTTGCCCGCCAGAGTTGACGTGGGGAGTCCTCACAGGAAGCAAAAGAAACGACGAAGTTCCTCTCTCCACTACAGCCGAAACAGCACTGACAAGATGACCAACTCCTCGCTTCTTTTATACCCTGGACCTTCGGCTACTCATACAGGTAATGTCTGTATGTCTGTCTATGTTTATCTTTGTACTTTTTTCTGTGATTTGTCATTGGAGGATTTTACGTAAGAGAGAAATATTTATACCAAATTTGTTAAGGTAAAGTGGTGGATGTCTTTGAAATGTGAAGTTGGCTAAAATTAATCTTAAGTTTTGTCGTAATATTGGCTAGGAAAACAGAGCGTAGGTAAACGAACCGTAGGCCTGTAAAGATAATATTTCCAATTCAGTTGTGTGTTTTTCCAAAGCGGACGCAGATTACTACTATTAATCATTTACTGTGACGCTCTGGGGGAACTCGTGTACTGTGCCTCGCCTTGGTGTCGTTGGTGTCCTGTAGACGACTGGCGACCCATTTAGCCAGTCTACTATAGAGTATTATGACGAATTATCATATTTCACTACAGGTAAATATGTTTATTACAATACCTGTCAGCTTTCTAAGAACGAGCAGACACTGACACCCCTCGCCTGACAGCCGGCCAGTCCTTTCTAAACCAGCAAATGTTTGTCACGTCTGTTTGACCACCGGAAAACCTACGTTCATTTATCTCTATAGTGAAAGGTAAGAAAGGTGCTTAATAGAAGGATTAAAATTGACCCTTAAATGTCTTGGGGCGGGGGGGGGGGGGTTCTGTGGCTACTTGTCTACGTGTTCCGTTGTCTGCTACTTGAGTCTGCTATCGTTTTGTCGAACTCCGTAACAGTATCTTGATTGTGTCAACCTCATAGTCCAGCCCACTAGGCCTACACGAGAGGATAAGTGTTGTGAAATGAAAGGAAATGAGACTCATACAATAGCCCTGCGGATGTTACTCAGACCACCTGTTGTTACTTTCTCATCAAATTACAAAATAACACGACTATCACAGGCCGAAAGTTGCATCACCTTGTGTTATGTTGTCTCATCTTGTAGCCATGTGAAGTGGGTCAAGGAATACAGCTAAACAACTTATGTATATTGATGTATTTTTCGATATACATGTATACATTTACTGGTATAAAACATAAATTGAAATGTAATGATAACAACCAGGTAATACAAATAGAGTATGTGGAAAATACAAGTTGTG
>NW_024749657.1:9021120-9064365 GCF_018991925.1 Homarus americanus
AATATTACAGGAGCTTCATGACAGTCATGGCTCAGGGGGTCAGACCTTGAACGATCTTGAGTATAAACTGTATAGGTATTATAATGTATTTAACGTGTTGCTAACATGCTGAGGTTCCCCAAGGCTCTGCTTATGCTACGCCTATGTTTGTAAACTACCAATACCCTCTCACTCAGGTGAACATCTCAAAAATATGATCTAAATCAATAGTATTCCTCTACTACCATGCAATGATCATACACATCACTGTACTATCCACGTCTCCTCTGCTTATATACAGAGGGGGTGGTAAACTAACGACGTGTGTTATTTGGGGAATATATAGACACCGGAAAACACAATGAGTGAATTTAACATAAAAAAGAAATTTGAGGTATCCCAGGGCAGATTATTAGCGACGTCTCAGAACAGGTGTGTGAGTGTCAGAGGCAGGTGTGTGAAGTGTCCAGTACCAGGTGTGTGAAGTGTCAGGAGCTTGAGGTGTGTGGAGTGTCAGGGCAGGTGTGTGGAGTGTCAGGACAGGTGTGTGAAGTGTCAGGACAGGTGTGTGAAGTGTCAGTATAGGTGTGTATAGTATCAGTACAGGTGTGTGAAGTGTCAGGACAGGTGTGTGAAGTGTCAGTACAGGTTTGTGAAGTGTCAGTACAGGTGTGTGAAGTGTCAGGGCAGGTGTGTGAAGTGTCAGTACAGGTGTGTGAAGTGTCAGGGCAGGTGTGTGAAGTGTCAGTACAGGTGTGTGAAGTGTCAGTACAGGTGTGTGAAGTGTCAGGGCAGGTGTGTGAAGTGTCAAGGCAGGTGTTGACTCACGGAAATAATTATCATTCGAACACTTGATCCAATCCACCGAGGTGTTGCTCACTATCGTTAATTTCGTCACCACCGCTTGACTAAACATGTAATTGGTGAATTTTGAACTCAACATCATTCCATCAGTTTTCTGAAATGTATTAATAATTAATCAATAAGTCATTAGTAATGTATATCTGAAGAGCTATGTTAAAAAAAACTAAACTTGCACATGTTGGTAAAACACAAAAATCTTCCACAAATAAAATAATTAACCAAACTTCTTACAAATGTTAAGTAAACCTAAGATGATTATAAAGATGACGAGGAAGTTGTGTTACTCGCTGGGTGTTGTTAAGGTGTGAACCCCTGCAACATGAGCTGCCAACACTGACACAGTACACAGGTTTCATCACTTCACCACACTCAACGGTAAGTCTTCGTTTTATTTAATATTATTTTCTTTTCTTTTTTTTAATTTTATGGAAAAATTCTTAAAAAAAAATCTTCTCGTATATAAAATCCTCATTGAGAAATAAACAAGTATACCTGAGCACAGTTGAGTGTCCAGTGAAGTGGGTGTCAGTTTGTGTTGATGTGAACTTTACTAACAAGCTACAACAAGCTCACATTACTGGAAAACCGCCAAGTAAAACGAATCTTACCGAAGGCAGAGAAATCCTTATGAAGTGTTCGGTGTTTGATGAACTAAAAGGGTTTAGTTTCACCCCCTCCAACTTGCTGCCCATAATGTGAAGATCCACAGTCATGGTGATCTGAGTGACTTCCACAGACACCTTGTACCACAGATAAAACTTGTCCTCATTATTATTAAGAAAGGTAACCTCGGAGCCTTCCGTAAGCGGCCCACAATCTGCAGGAGACAACATAATACATGGGATTCAGCATATGAGTTAGTTAGTTTTTAGGTCTTTATTTACGCCCCCATCACAGGGACGACAGTCCTATATACACAGGCCAACAGACCGTCAAACAGACTCTCGCCTCGTAGGGCAGCTGCACCCCAAGTTGACTGCTAGTGGGTGTAAGGAATGAGACAGTGTAACTCCCGCCTCATAGAGTGCGCTGAGACAAGAGAGTCAAGTGGTGGTTTTCTAGAGCAGTATTTTATATGGTACAACATTTTGGATATAACGGTAAAATACTGTATAAAGCATTGGTCGTTAGGATGAATTTACAGAGTTCGTCAAAGGTTTTGATAAGTGGCAACAAGGAGCGAATTGGTCTGCACTCTGAGATGTAATGCTGAAGGCTGTGGTTTCTATTGTCGCCACCAATTCGACACAGAGTAAGTGCAAGGGAAGGATTTCTTATGAGTTCCCAACATGGCCTATAGCCAAGTCTGGTTCTGGCGACAACTACATCACTGAGCCGAGTCAGACATTTATTCCAGCCGTATTGATATTTTGTGCTACAATGTTTATCATAGTGATGAACACTAGCACTGGTACCTTGCTGTTCACTTCGTTCTTCGTTTATGATTTGAAGAACGGCTTTCTTGAGGAGCGTCTTGACTCGACCAGTAGTTATGGTTGAAGCGTCATCAGGGATAAGGAGTGTGTAGGCGGATTTAGCGAGGTTGTATACATTGTGGTGTTTGTGGAGGCCAATATAAGATGAGATCCATATAGAGGAATTTTCCCTAGTTAGCCCGCGTCATGCTTCACCCCCGGCCAGCAGTGGTGGGTCTCGCGCCAGCGATATTTATCTGCTAAATACGGCCGAGTCCAAAACCTCACACTAGTCCACCAACTTCCAACCAGTCCAGGAGTCCTTATACCTCTCTACCTCAGCCACTGTGTGCACAAAACTCTTAAAGTAACGCTGAAAACCAGGACTTACCTCCCACCACCTAACCTAACCAAATCCACTTAAGCTATAATACAAAAGTAAACGACTTCTTAAATGAAACAAGAAATTTTATCACAAACAAATTAATTTCCACTGAGTTTAAAGGAAAGTAAACAAAAACCTCTCTCTCTCTCTCTCTCTCTCTCTCTCTCTCTCTCTCTCTCTCTCTCTCTCTCTCTCTCTCTCTCTCTCTCTCTCACCTTCACTGTCCATCGTAGACGCCAGCAGGGAGCGTGACATCACCATCAGCAGGAAAACAAACATTTTTTAGATCTTTTCTTCACTATCCCGACGTCCACTTTACTATAGAGACGACTAATTCACTATCCAGATGACTAATTCACTATCCAGTCGCCTACTTCACTTTCCAGACGACTAATCCACTATCCAGACGAGTAATCCACTATCCAGACGACTAATTCACTATACAGTCGCCTACTTTACTATCCCGACATCCACTTAGCAAGCCTTTCGCTACACTGCCACAGATTCGGTGTTTGTCTTATCTTGTACGAACCCAAAGGAAGTACTTCCCGTGAGTGGTTAATCCGCCTCCCACCACCACCACCACATGTAGACTCCCTCCATAATTTATTCTCATATATACACACGCTATATATATGCTTCGACAATAAAAGAAATGCCAACCAGAAGTGTTTACATCAAGCCCTGCCATTTAGTGTTCCAGAACTTATTTTTGAAACAATTAATGTGATGCCAAAACAACTATGTATTCTTTCTGAGGTTAGTCTCACTGACTCTCACATGCACGAAGCCACCTGCTCCCCCACCCCTCCTCCCCCACCCCTCCTCCTCCAACCCTCCTCCCCATCACCCCTCCTCCCCCACCCCTCCTCCCCATCACCCCTCCCCCCCGTCACCTCCCCCCCTCCCCCATCACCTCCCCCACCCCTCCCCCGTCACCTCCCCCAACCCTCCCTCCCCATCACCCTCCCCCGTCACCTCCCCACCCCTCCCCCGTCACCTCCCCCACCCCTCCCCGTCACCTCCCCCACCTCCCCGTCTCCTCCCCCACCCCTCCCCGTCACCTCCCCCAACCCCTCCTCCCCATCACCCCCCCTCCTGGCTGAGCGCTAGTCCCCATCCAACAAAATTAATCCCTTTATATTATTCCGTGAAAAATTTTACATATATTTATATTTGCATCAATTTCGAGCATTCATTTGTCATTAATGTGGTTAATGACAACGAATGAAATATTGTTTTGGGTCTCCCTTTCCATGTCCTCCCTATTTTGAATGTGGATTTTGAGGTTTACATATGGAAACGTGTATTGTACATGATTAGTGTATATACAGTACACACACACACACGCACACACACACATACGCACATCTATCCTTGCTGATGACTGGTGATAATACTGAACATTGTTGGGTTAGGTTAATTTTGGTTAGGTTAGTTTAGGTTAGGTTACGTTACATTGGAGAGTGGATTATTTAACAAAAGCTTTCAATGCAAATAGTACATATGGAGTGAAAATATACGTTATCTATGAGTCACTGATAATACGGTGTTGTAGAGGATAACAGGGCGTTGTAGTGCTTCCCTCTCTGGTGGTGTTGTAGAGGATAACAGGGAGTTGTAGTGCTTCCCTCTCTGGTGGTGTTGTAGAGGATAACAGGTAGTTGTAGTGCTTCCCTCTCTGGTGGTGTTGTAGAGGATAACAGGTAGTTGTAGTGCTTCCCTCTCTGGTGGTGTTGTAGAGGATAACAGGTAGTTGTAGTGCTTCCCTCTCTGGTGGTGTTGTAGAGGATAACAGGTAGTTGTAGTGCTTCCCTCTCTGGTGGTGTTGTAGAGGATAACAGGTAGTTGTAGTGCTTCCCTCTCTGGTGGTGTTGTAGAGGATAACAGGTAGTTGTAGTGCTTCCCTCCCCCTCTTGGTATAGTCGTCTCAACATGGCATGGCAGGTTCGTTACACAAGGGGCCACTGTGGTGTTAATATAGTGGGGCTAATACCAACACCTTCCACCCCTTGTAACTTCTGCCACTCCCCTGATGTTTCTATTGTCAATACTTGTTTCAGTGTTTTCTTTTGTTGTTTGGTCCTGTTTCATTGTTTGCTTTTGTTTGGTCCTGTTCGTTGTTTTGTTTTGATTTTTTTTTCGTTTTTTTTTTCTTTTTTAGATTGAAATCGTTACTGTGTATAAATAGTGGTGAGTTGATTGACAGTCCTTATACAGCTGTACAAGGTAGGAAGGAGAGATACAGCTCCCCTCCCCCATAATAGCCCCTTGTGAGGCGCCGAGGATGAATGTCTGCCTCTAATAGTGGTAGATGATTAGGTGTTAATGTGTTTGCGTGCGTGAGTGTGTGTGTGTGTGCGTGTGAGTGCGTATGTGTGTGTGTGTGTGTACGTTCGTGCGTGTGTGTGTGCGTTGTTGATACATATAACACTGACTGTCTTTCTGCCTATTGTCTCTCTCTCTCTCTCTCTCTCTCTCCCTCTCCGGGAGTCAGGTAGTCTCATGAAATCAATTTCCAAATCTATAATTTATATGACGTGGTTTTTTTTATTGTTTTAACTACTTGTTAGTAAAGCGTCGAGGTGATTTATCAACACAAGAACAACAGTTTTGTTTTGGTGAACAAACTGTTGTGTGGCGATGTTCAGTATCTCTGTGTTCAGTATCTCTGTGTTCATTATCTCTGTGTTCAGTATCTCTGTGTTCAGTATCTCTGTGTTCAGTATCTCTGTGTTCAGTATCTCTGTGTTCAGTATCTCTGTGTTCAGTATCTCTGTGTTCAGTATCTCTGTGTTCAGTATCTCTGTGTTCATTATCTCTGTGTTCAGTATCTCTGTGTTCAGTATCTCTGTGTTCAGTATCTCTGTGTTCAGTATCTCTGTGTTCATTATCTCTGTGTTCAGTATCTCTGTGTTCAGTATCTCTGTGTTCAGTATCTCTGTGTTCAGTATCTCTGTGTTTAGTATCTCTGTGTTCAGTATCTCTGTGTTCAGTATCTCTGTGTGGTTAGGTTAGGTTAGGTTATATTTCATTTTATTTATAACATGACGTGTAAATATTCCTATAAAGTAAACGCCTTGACCTATATAACCGATACCACTTCTGTAACCGATACCACTTCTGTAACCGATACCACTTCTGTAACCGATACCACTTCTGTAACCGATACCACTTCTATAACCGATACCACTTCTGTAACCGATACCACTTCTGTAACCGATAAAAACTCTGACTTAATCTAATCACATTGCAACACTTATCTTCGACAGCCTTATAAAAAAAACTTAAGTTCATTTTTCTCCCAATTGATTCTTAATTATTCTTACAACAAAATATCCCAAACTGGCGACTATCATCAACTTGGTGTTTTGTTTTTCTAGTGTGTGTGTGTGTGTGTGTGTGTGTGTGTGTGTGTGTGTGTGTGTGTGTGTGTGTGTGTGTGTGTTTTTAATCCAATAGAATCTTCTGCTTTACTTCCATCATACTTACCATCATTGTCAAGCACTTTACGGCCGCTGTTCTCTCCTTCTCCTTACGTTCCTATCACCTACTTCACCCTCTTCAACCTCGGCTCTTAAAGGTTACGTGGGCCTGAAAATTGAGCCCAAAACCTTTTCTTAATGACGGCGTGAGGGTTAAAAACAGAATAGGAGGGGTATTTAATGGGGAGGGGGGAAGTAGTGTAAGAAAGGGGAGGATTTGGAAATGGGGAGACTAAATTAGATTGAGAATTAGTTCTAACAAAAAATAAAATAGGAGATATTTAAAGTTTTTGAAGGTGAACGAAGAGTGTTTTGGTATATAATAATTAAATAGATTTGGATATATTTCTCTGTAATGGTAAAGAATAAAATAAAGTTGGAACTACATAAGAGAAAATATAAATTCGTAAGTGAAATTAAAATTGTATAGGAAAAGAAAAAGGTATTGTATGAGAGGGAAATATTGTAGTTAATAAATATTTGTTGCTGATTTACTGTATCGTTGACATTATCTTGAGGAGGTTCACCATGCAACTGTACCTAAAGGCTAAAGATATCCTGAACTTTCACTATTGTTCTAATGCAGAGTTCAACTTTCTGTGAGGAGCGAGTGTGCAGATGGGGCAGTTTAATCCCCGCCCTCACGACACACACACATGCACCATTCCTCTCGCTTATTGCTAGCTGAACAGCTGCAGTGAATGAGGAGTTTGGAGCCTAGATAACGTCTGGCACTCTGAGGCAACAGTGCCACCAAGAGCCAGGGTGTTGTTGTGCCCGGTGTGTACTCTAATGCAAGTGTCATTCTGACCCGCCACCACAGTGCCACACACCTTTATGCAAGTGTCACCTCCCCCCCCCACAGTGCCACCCACCCTAATGCAAGTGTCACCCAGGCCCACTACCACAGTGCCACACACCCTGATGTAAGTGTCACCTCCCCCCACTGTGCCACACACACCCTGATGGGTGTCACTCTACCCCCCCCACCCTCCCCTCTCCTCAAATGCCACATACGCGTCAAGATTTGTAAAATGAATTCTGAAGGGCAAATTTTGGACTGCATACGGGAGAAATATTTCCTCCGTGATTATACTAACATAGCTTATCAAAATATCACGTTGAGTTAAAAATGAGATATTGTGGATTACTGTGGAGGCTAAACATTTACTTTGTTTACTATGAGGACATAAACAAACAAGTGTGGCTACGTCTCCTTGTTAGTGTCTCTCTCTACACTCATTCTCTTCTACTTACGTCTCTCTCTTCCTTTATGTTCCTTGTTAGTGTCTCTCTCTACACTCATTCTCTTCTACTTACGTCTCTCTCTTCCTTTATGTTCCTTGTTAGTGTCTCTCTCTACACTCATTCTCTTCTACTTACGTCTCTCTCTTCCTTTATGTTCCTTGTTAGTGTCTCTCTCTACACTCATTCTCTTCTACTTACGTCTCTCTCTTCCTTTATGTTCCTTGTTAGTGTCTCTCTCTACACTCATTCTCTACTACTTACGTCTCTCTCTTCCTTTATGTTCCTTGTTAGTGTCTCTCTCTACACTCATTCTCTTCTACTTACGTCTCTCTCTTCCTTTATATTCCTTGTTAGTGTCTCTCTCTACACTCATTCTCTTCTACTTACGTCTCTCTCTTCCTTTATGTTCCTTGTTAGTGTCTCTCTCTACACTCATTCTTTTCTACTTACGTCTCTCTCTTCCTTTATATTCCTTGTTAGTGTCTCTCTCTACACTCATTCTCTTCTACTTACGTCTCTCTCTTCCTTTATATTCCTTGTTAGTGTCTCTCTCTTCCTTTATATTCCTTGTTAGTGTCTCTCTCTTCCTTTATATTCCTTGACCCATCACACACACACACACAGTAGATGGGGAAAATTACGTCAACAAACAGATATAGACAGAGAACTAGACATAGATAGATAGACATTTAGATATAGATAGATACAGACAATTATGGATAGATAGATAGACAATTTGACCTAAACAGACAGGCAATTGAAAATAAACAGACAATTAGTCATAGATAAATAGAAACTCAATTAGACGTAGACAAAACAAACAATTAGACAAAGAATCGAACGTAGATAGACATAGTTCTCCTAAAATAAGACATTTGTGGTGTTGAGTTTACTCCTCCTGCTATTAGACGACCTCTGGTGACCCTCATACCTCCAAACAAGATATAATTTTTATTGTTGTGTTGGTGTGAGGCGGCAAGAGGCGGAGACGACGCACTGCAGGGGACTTCTCTGTTGTTTTTATGGTGTGTTGAGGATGACTCACCCCCCCACCCACCCACCCACCCATCCACCCACCCCCCCACCCACCCACCCACCCATCCACCCACCCCCGACATAGCTTAAGTCTTATTTGTTGTTTTTCTTCCACTATCCACAGTTAATAATTGCTGTTTTTTATTTGTTTTTTACTTTTGTTTTAATTTTCGGGTGTACAGTATTTATTCTCGTTATATTTATTAACAATCACTATTTTTTACTATCAATAATTGCATTGGTTAGTAAGTTCCATCCATCTCTCCCTTCCCTTCCTCTCTCCTCCTTCTTTCCCCTCTCTTCTTCCCTTCCTTCCTCCCTCCCTCCATCCTCCTTTCCCATCCCTCCCTTCTCCCTCCCTTCCCATCCCTCTCTCCTTCACACCCTCTCTCCTTCTTCCTTCCCATCTCAACCTCCCTCCCCTCTGTCCTTCTCTCCTTCCCTCCTTCTTTCCTCACTGCCCACTCGCCTGCTGGTCGTCGGGAGTGACAACTGCTGCAGCAGGTTGGGTCCACCTCACCTGCAGCGCCCCCCTCAGGTATGCCGAGACACGCACACACCATCATAGCTTTTAAGGACTTTAGTTTAGCTTTACTTGATAGATTTTCACAGGACTTTTATACATAATACTTAGGTAATAACAATACCACGTTACCATATACCTTCTTCAATAGTATACAGTACCAAGGTAACACAGCCGAGCCAATATTTGACTCATCGGTACACGGGAAGGTCATCACTTATTCACGATGGTAACTTCCTCTTCCAATAACTGAAGCTTAGAGCGAAATTGTCACGAGAATTATGACAGAGGAATAAATACCACCAAAACCCTTTAGATAAATTCCAGATGCAATTATCACTCGTCATATAAACCTTACATTTTGATATAATGTCTATTGCAATAATATAAATTACCCTATACGAATGAGTCTAAATTCCGGGGTTAGATTCAGCCACAACATCGCATATACATTTTGATTTAAGCACCAAGATGTTTATTAATATGTATATCTATATTTAAGAGTAATGTATATAATCTCAGGTATTTTTATATATGTATGCTATTATATAAATTTTTAACTAAACTATCTATAAATATGTGTATATAAATTAGGGGGATAATTTAGTTATGCTTCCACTTTGTAATTTGTATTATTTTAATGACAATTAGATTAATATATTTAGTACAGTACTTACTTACGTGTTATTATCATCTGGGATTAGGTTGAGTTGGGTCAGATCTGGTTGGGTTAAGTTAGGTTAGGTTGTGTCGGGTTAGGTAAATGTACATGGAAAATGATTGGATAATTTGTCAAGTGATTCCAGGGACGATTGGTTAGAGAGGAGAGGCGGCTTAATGGCTCTTGTTGTTTACGATTTGGGAGTGAGGCAACAGTCCTCTTAACACACGCACACACACACACACACACACACACACACATACACCGCTGATAGACACAAAAGTCAGCCTTTATATGCTTGTTTTCCTCTTGTAAATCATTCATAGTTGTGATCTGCTCCTACTAGTGTACTATACCTTCCTCAGAGACAACCTATAACATCTATTAGTAACAAAAGACACCACCATCTATAAAATTATTCGTTATACATTTTTTCCGTCAATCTTCAATTCATTAATGTGTGGACAGATAATCCCAGCAGATGTAAACACAACTAATGTCACAGGTGGACGACACACCATCGCCGTGTTATTGTTGGACGGTAACTTTCACTCCAGCCGCTAGAGGTCCCTCGTGTCACTATAAAAGATTTGTAAACATTTTATTGCTTATTGTTCCTTATACTCCAGCCACCTTGATCTCCGTATCTCTGTAAGATTCCGTTATTTTCCTCTTTTGTCTGAATCACATAGACCTGCTTTTCGGTGTGGGGTGATAAGGTGGAATCCTGGAATCCTTTGTGAAGATTGCAACAGCATCCTCCTTCTGAGATGCTGGATGCTCCACATCAACTCTAGGATATTATATATTTACAAACCTCTTTAATATATCCTAACTATTCAACTTACGTGTCTTTTATTTACATTAGGAGCTCAATTAAAATGTAAAATAGCCTAGAGGATTTACCTTGGCTAACATTCATTTACAATACAAAGTTTAAAAACCTGTCTTATTATAGTGTTGACAATGTGGACGTCACTCACTCGAAGATAAATCTGTGTGAGGTCTTCTTGCCTTTGAACCCCTGTAGAAGGGATATTCCCCTCACTTGTTATCCTCCTTAGAAGAAACATATTTTGCAACTCTGATAAAGATGAAGGCAATTGATGACATCTTTTGGTGAGGAAAATGAGTTTGTTTGCGTATATGAGAGAGAGAGAGAGAGAGAGAGAGAGAGAGAGAGAGAGAGAGAGAGAGAGAGACCTTTACTTCATAACACAGGCCCATTGTAATTTGCTCCTAACACACATCAAAAATAAATAAAGTAAAGCGATTACATACACAATAGATTTTCCCCCCCGGCTCATTTACCATTGATCACCCCGTGTGTTCCTGGACGCACCCGGCAGATCAATTATCATTCTCGTCAACAGACTCGATCAATATTCAACTTGGTAATTAGAACAGGTAATGAGATGATGGATTGATTCTCTATGTAATTTATCATAATTTATGGAGGGGAGGCTGAAGTTTTGATAAGTCTAATAATTAATTACATCTATTAAAGATAATGTAAATTGTTGACGGTGATACATATATGATAAGAGTCATTACGGTGTGTTAAGAGATACGAAATATACTTTAATGTAGGGTCTTTTTTTTCTCGGAGGAAGTAGGTGAAAGAAAACTCGATTAATGATGAAATGACGAACAGTATAGTAGTGAAACGTCAACCGAATAGTGGAATGTTGACAGAATATTGTCCAAAAAGATCATAAAAACAAAGTTAATTTTAAACTCAACACTGAGTACTGTACACCATTTATGTTAGTTCATTTTGTATATCAAGTCGAGTCGTTGGTCTCGTTCAAGCGTAGACTGTTGTGTAATGACCGTGCTCTCTGTACAGTACGTGGGCCATACAGGAACTCAACAGTATGTACTCAGGGTGTTTGTGGTAAGTGAAACGTGTAAATTGTTTTTGAAAGTTTGAGTAATGCGTCAACAATGTTCGGTTTATGGCGGTTATTGGAAGGGCCTATATCGTCGAGACCACCAGCTGGCAGCTAGTTTAATCTGCGTACAAACTTTTATCAAGGTCTTTAAAACGGTGTTCGAGTTACGCTCCGGAAACGTGACTCGGAGGGACTGGCGGGACCGGTTATGTGTCCTCCACTCCCCCCAACTCCCTCACCCTGTGGGTAAAAATAAGAAGAAAGTGTGGTAGTGAGGGGTGAGCTGAGCCGGCAACAATAACGGCTGGGAGGCAATACGCGGGAATCAATCTTTGCGGAGGCATCAACACGACGGCCGCCAAATTATTCAGGAGTGACGCGTTATTGACAGAGATCCGAGGATGGTTGCTGCAGCTGATAGAAATGTAATTGGCAATTACTGCTGTCATCCGGGGGACCATCCCTCGTGGTTATTGCTCTAGTAGAAAAGACATATTTCCTCGTGGATTTTTCCGAGGCCGAGCAGGGAGACGGTTACCTCTTTTGCTATTTGAAAGTTGATCTGAATCGAGAATAACAAGGGTTCATACGATGAATGTTCCTCATAACTGAAATGCACCTGGCTGGCTGCTTGACTAAAATCCCAAAACAACGTCTAATTAGATGTATACTTAGACTGGGACAAAATTATGTTACAGAATATTATCCAAAAGATCTTGTCTGTACCTTAGTATTATTTCATGTGATGTAGAAGTATTTAGCTAAGCCTTATCTTTGGTGCAATTTTGATGTTATTTTTCTACTTTATTTCCGTGCTTTAGCTTAAGTCAACCAGTTAGTATCATTAATAAAGAAAAGACCGACACACACACAGTGCAACATATGCAACCAATACGAGAACATCCCTCCCTCCCTCCCTTAGTCAACGTGCTTTATAAAACGTGTTGACAGAGGCCCGGTCTCCCTTTACCGTATTTACTAGCAGCTCGAGCCGCCATTTATGAAAGACAAAGAATTCATCATGGCTACAACTCAAGCAGAATAATCAAAGGTTAGACCCCAGAATTGATTACAACGCCAACAGGTTACAGTGATGGAATTCTATATCCACCAAGATTCTGTAACTCGGTTTTTTCTCCACACACACACACACAAAAAAAACTACCTGCTTTTACAGTTAGGGATATAAAGGCAGTCAAGTGCAATGGACTGAATGTATACCCAGACACAGACAGACAAATAATCCGACGAAGAGACAAAACAGACAGAGAAACAAGAGAACAGACAGACCTGAGCCAAAGGAGTGAAAACATATTAAAACAGAAGTTGCTGACAGATGCAACAAGAGGAAAGATGACAACGATGATGATGATGGCAGCAGCACCTCTTAGAAACCTTTTACCACCGTTAATGTAATCTTGACCCACTCTCTCCTGATCACCACCCAGTCCATTTTACTCATCAAACTTAATTCGATTCTTCTTGGTTCAGGTGGGAATGAGAAGGTGAGGGTCAGGTGAAGTCAGGTGGTCACAGGTGAGTGTAATAACCATTAATGTAAACTAGCTTGACTTTTACATTTGAAAGGTGTTAGGATATATATGAGATGTAGGTTGGGGTGGGGAGGAAGAACAGGAAAGAGGGGGAAGGGAGAGGAAAGTGGGAGAAGAAGGGGAGGTAGAGGAGGAGGGGGTGGGGGAGGAGGGAAGGGGAGAAAAAAGGGAAAATGTGTGGGGAGATTAGGTTAGATAAGATGAAGGAACAGTGTATGTATGTCCTGGGGAGGGAGAGAGAGGGTACCAGCACACCACAGAGGTAATGTTCCTGATGCATGATGACCATAAATTGTTCAACTTAAGTAATAAATAGTGAACTTCTGTGATATTTTAGTACAAACGTGAATATGTTATCCATTCACTAATATATAAAGAGAGAGATAAAGAGAGAGATAGAAAGAGAGAGAGAGACAGATAGAGAGATTGAGACATACAGAGAGATAGAGAGAGACAGAGAGAGAGACAGATACAGAGAGATTGAGACACAGATACAGAGAGATAAAGAGAGAAATAGACAGACAGAGAGAGATTGAGACACAGATACAGAGAGATAAAGAGAGAAATAGACAGATAACAGATCATCTTCTTAATTCTCTCCTCCACACATTCTCTCGTTTCAGTTCGTTATTGAGTTATGGTATTGGAGGGAATAGGTGAAGGGAAGATTAAAAGACAAGGGAATGGATATTATGTGATAAACGAAGGAAGTAAAGAAGGGTTGAAGAAGATATAAATAGTGAGACCTTTCATTCACCACCATTATCACCACTACTACTATCACCACCATTATCACCACCACTACTGCTACTATCACCACCATTATCACCACTACTAGTATCACCACCATTATCACCACCACTACTGCTACTATCACCACCATTATCACCACTACTATTATCACCACCATTATCACCACTACTACTATCACCACCATTATTACTACCACTACTATCTCAACTATCAATATCACCACCACTACACGACAACCACCCACCTTGGCACTATCCACACCTACCTTGCCACCACCACCCACCTCCCACAGCACCTACCTGTGCTTACCACCCACCTTGGCACCACCACCACCTACCTTGGCATATCACCACCCACCTTGGCACCATCACCACCCATCTTGGCACCATCACCACCCACCTTGGCACCACCACCACCAACTACTAGCCAGCACCACCACCTCCCTGCCCAGCACCACCACCAACTTCACCTGGTAACCTACCCACCTTGGCACCACCCACCTACCTTGGCACTATCACTGCCACCTTGGCACCATCACCACCCACATTGGCAAGCTCCATCACCACCCATCTTGGCACCACCACCCATCTTGGCACCACCACCACCTCCCACCTTGGCACCACCACCACCACCAACTACCTGGCCAGCACCACCACCCCATCTTCATCTCTTGCCACCACCACCACCTGTAGCACCACCACCACCCACCTTGCTGCACCACCTCCACCTTGCTGCCCACCACCATATCTTGGCACCACCACCTACCCTTGCCACCACCACCACCTCCCACCTTGGCTACCACCACCACCAACTACTGTGCCCCACCACCCATCTGTGTGTACCACCACCCATCTTGCCACCACCACCACCCATCTTGGCACCACCACCACCCACCTTGGCACTATCACCACCCACCTTGGCACCACTTCAGTACCAAAGGGGACCAATTTGCTCGGTGGGACCTTCAGTGTGAGTGACAAATGGATCGAATGTGAGATGAGAAATTGAATTGCACCTTTGAACCCGACACGCTGAAGCATCCTCACACCTTACACCTCACAGCTCACATCTCACAGCTCACACCTCACAGCTCACACCTCACAGCTCACATCTCACATCTCACAGCTCACACCTCACAGCTCACATCTCACACCCTCACCTTCACCCAAACAGACTTATGGTCCTTGGAGAGGTGAGGGAGAGAAGTGAATGGAGTGAGTAAAAGAGTGGGATGGGGTGAGTGAAAAGTGAGGGGGAAATGAGAGGGAGAGGATTGGGGAGTTGGGGAGGAAGGCGAGTGGGTGAAAGGGGAGGGAAAGAATGTTTGAGGAGAGGGGAAAGATGGTGGAGTGGGCAAGAGGGAGGGGAAGGGAGGAGGTTCTGGTATATTCAGCACCCCATCAATGATATTAACCTCGCTTCTTTGTCTATTTCATCGGTATTGTTGGTGTTACCGCCCAAAGCGCCCCACGAGTCGATTAGTGGCCAAGAGGATAAGTATAGTAAAAATAATGAACACGGGAATGCCACTGTATTATTTATATATTATATGATAAATATCCATTGTTGAAACTGGATTCTATAAAATTATGGTATATTTTTTGCATTATTAACATCTAAAAATATGAATTCCAATATGAATATACATACTTTATATCATTATGTGAATGTGTACGTACTTTAAAATACGATCTCATTCGCCTTATAAAGTAGTATCAACACATTGCTGCTGCTATCAAACAAATTCACGTTTTCTTATAATAATATTATTAATATCAATATTTTGTTACATATTCTCTCCCTATCATTTATTCTCTTGTAAACATTAAAAAGATAGTATGTCAACACTATGCATCTGTCAGTCCCGTGTTCTCGTCCTTCCCCGTGGCGACCGAAACACGAAATTTTCCGTAAATTAAATCAGGACAAGCTTATCAGACTTCACCGTGAGTTGCTTTGACTTGTACACTCGCCACAAAAAGTTCTCGAACGTTCTATGGGTCATACAATATGACAAAACGAACGAGAAATTTGAACATTGCTCTCCAAGAAAGTTTTATTGCAAATTTAATCGTTTCTTTTCGCCTATGAATACTATAAAGACGAGCAACATATATTATTACGAAATATTGAGAGTCACTTTGCAAACAGGCACACCAACCACTCGGAGATGACACTAGCCATAGTGTTCATTCTGAAGTCTGTCGTGCCCAGCTGTTTGAGAACATTTTGTGGTGAGTGTACCTGAGCTAATTTATGATAGTAACCAATATAAATTAAATAACCTTGATCTGAAACATTAAACAATGCCGCAATAGAAGTCGCTTTCGTCCAAACTGGTGTGCTGGTGGGAGAGTCAGCTGGTACCTCCACCTCACCATGGATTCTCTTGTGTGTCACAGAGACGTGACCGACCGCCCAAGCGCCTGACGAGCCGATCAGTGGCGAAGAGAATAAAAATAAAAGTTATGGCTCAGGAGGCAAGATGAGTGTGAGTGATTTTGAGGCCTTGTGTTGTAGAATTTAGTAAAGGAATTAGGTGGATTTGTTTACCAAGACAAGCGCTCTCATGGTAGTATTAATGGTCGGGTTGTTTTCAAGCGCAGTTCGTTAGTTTTTAATGATTAAGGTTAATTCTAGGATAATTTTAGTCATTAATAATTTGGTGATAACACTGATAAGTGATATTGCTGATTGTATAGTACAGTACTCGGAAGTAACTTGATTATACTTTACAAGGGCGGATCCAGAGTGGTCCTGGGTCCGGGTCCCTCCCCCCTTTTTTCATCAGAAAATCCAATACTTTTCTTTAATGAGGTATTGTACGCCGGTATTTTTGCATTGTAAAAAGTAATTACTATTGACCTCAGAATATCTCCTAATATCAAGTGCATCTGGTTTCAAAATGGTCTCAAAATGCCCATGATATTGGTCAGATCATAAAAGGGAGACGCTTACAGCGACCCCCCACCCCCTCCCCCCCAACACCCCAGCTGTTTGGGCTCTCTTTGCTCGGCAAGTTACCCGACCCAAAACTTCTTTTTGAATTCCTGGATCCGCCCCTGCTTTATCATATTTTTATATGGACGTATTATACCTGTTTTGAATAAACTGATATGGCAGGTCTTGTCTTGCTTCGTGCACCCTTAAGTCCTGAAACCCCTGAAAAAAAAAACTGCGGACGCCCATGCTTGGCAACAGTGCGTAACAGAGAGCCAGTACATGCCCACACTGACAACAGTACCTAACAGACACTTGACCGACTTTCCAAGTGAATAACAGGCCGATCAGTGTCGAAGAGAATAACAAAAATAAAATAAAGTACACCAAAGTAAAATGATTGCCATAGCATACAACCATAATAAAAGTATAAAGAAGTCTTCCCTTTAAAAGTCCATTTTCTTTTATCGCATCATAGAAAATGGATATAACTAATTTCATGACCGAGATCTTAAATAAATTTGAAAGAGATTAAATGCTGGTATTAAATGACTATGAATGAGATTAAATGCGGGAATTAAATAACGTTGAATGAGATTAAATGTGTTAGCGTAGTATTAAATAGACCAAACGAGTATCACTTTAATTAAATGGCTAACAATAACAATAAATAATAACAATAATAAAACCAAGAATATACGTCGTTTGCGAGGGAAACTTTATTGAAGAAAAGTGTCTTAGAATTGTCTGAACTATCGATTGCAAAGATAAAATTTTCGAAATTCAGTAATAATAATAATAATAATAATAATAATAACAATAATAATAATAATAATAATAATAATAATAATAATAATAATAATAATAATAATAATAATAATAACAATAATAATAATAATAATAATAATAATAATGTTGTTCTTGTTGTTGTGTATAGAATAATCATCATGTATTAAATTCAGGACAGATCAAGTTATATTAGAGAAATTAACCTTAGCTAAAGAAAATTTATTTACAAAAAGTTCACACAATGGAACTTTTGTAATTTTTTACAAAAATGATTTTACGTTATAGATTATTAGCAAAACTTGATAAGATTAAATGGAATCATGATTATTAGGAAACTTAATTAGTGCATTGGTTTGGTTAGGTTAGGTTAGGTTAAGTAGGTAAGGTTAAGCTAGATTAGGTTTGACTAGGTTAGATTAGATTGGGTTTGGTTGAGTGTTAGGTTAGGTTAGATTAGATTAGGTTTGGTTAGGTTAGGTTAGATTAGATTAGATTAGGTTTCGTTAGGTTAAATTAGGTTAAACTACGATAAGTTAGGTTTGGTCGCAACAAACTAAATTAGACTTGATTAGGTTCTGTTAGGTTCACTCCTATTTCAAAAGTGACTTGTTTCTATTCCATTATATCCGTTTTTAGGCAAAGAAAAATACTGTTATCATGCACATGCACATTTTATTTGCTAGAAAACATGCAAACTTTATGTATAGTCCTTAATTATATTTGTAAAATAACAGTACTTATAATATTAGCCTATTTGTACTGACTACATTTACACACATGCATGGGCGTCCGCAGGGAGTGCAAAGAAGTGC
This sequence comes from Homarus americanus, assembly GCF_018991925.1. Lineage (NCBI taxonomy): Eukaryota > Metazoa > Arthropoda > Malacostraca > Decapoda > Nephropidae > Homarus > Homarus americanus. The sequence goes on from NW_024749657.1 coordinate 9,039,458, forward strand.
ACTTACACCCCCTGGAAAATTAGAAATGTTTTTATCATGCAATCCTTGCTCACAATATGTGTGCTATGATATTACAGTTTTTAAGCGAACTGTTTATTCCCCAGAGAGTTGTCCAACGAGCTTACTTTTACTTTTATCCTCTTCCCCACTCATCGGTTCGTTAGCCGCTTGGGCGGTCGGTCACGTCTCTTACACACTGTTGGCAAGTAGGCCTACTGGGCATGCACTGGCTCCTGAATGTATCAGAACTTATTCCAGTGTTGGTAAAGTCTGGTCTTCAAAGGGCTCACACTCGGTGCTGTCACAACACTCTCTGGCAGGTCGTTGCAAGAGTTTACAACTCTCACCCAGAAAAAGTTACCCCTGTAGTGGAATTCTCCCCTACAAACGCTGTTTGTCGCTGCCTAGCCGACCCCACCAATTCCCCAGTGTATGCCTCGTGGTCTAGGTCAACCAGCGCCGCCATACACCACGGAGCGGGGGTCAACTGCTAAGCCACGCCTACCCCCGCTATTTAAGACCTGACCTCGTGGTGATCTGTCTCTCTCTCTACCTACACCAACCAGCCAGCAACACCTCCTCCTGCCTGGCGGTCCTCGCTCCTCCGCCTGCCTGGCGGTCCTCTCTCCCGCTGGCGAGCATGGCGACCCACAAGCTGTCCTTCTCTGAGCGTCCTCACCAACCAGCTCTCTCTACATCACGCTTGTAACCATGCTGCCTTCCCAGCACCAAGCTGCATTGTACATCCAATACAACATGTATATAGAGAGCACATCGTGAGTTTCCTTTCTCCATCCAATCCTGAGTGTGAACCAAACATCTTGAACCCCACACCCCTCACAGTTTTCTGGAGTTGTGGCTTCTTCAGCCTTGAGCTGCATGTGACCCCTTGTGGGGCTGAAACGTCCACCAGCTCCAGGTATGGACACTCGACTGAGTAGTGCCCTGTGAGATGTTTATAAACTTCAATAAGGTCACCCCTTGCCCGTCTGTATACTATAAGCTAGGTAGTTACAGGCGTTCTAATCTCTGGGTAACTGAGGTTCTGTAGAGCAGGCACCAGTCTGGTGGCCCTCATTTGGACATTTTCAATCAACTGACAGTCTCTAGCATATTTCTGGGACCAGACGGGGTGACAGAACTCCAGGCGGGGAAGCACATCACTCTTGAAGATCGTTACGACCTTTTTATACGACCTACTAGTTTAGTTGCTTGATTCACCTTCTTCTCACAGTGACCCGAGAACTTCAGTTCATTGTCGACGTACACACCCAGGTCTTTTTCATATTCAGTCTCTATTAATGCAGTTTCTTCCTCCCGTTGGGACATGTTATACGCGTCCTTACTGTTGGTATGCCCTCGGTGCATCCTCTTATACTTCGCGAGTCGTGACATTGAACCTTAGCAGCCATGTCTTCGACCACCCTTGAGGCTGATAGAGATCCTTCTGTAGCTGAGCCCCTTAAGATCTTGTTCGGCACAAACGGCTAACGAGCCAATAAGTGGCGAAGACGATCGAAGTAAAAAGTAAGTAACAGCTGCTTGGATGAGTAAAAGGTCCCCAGTGACTGGAAAATGGCCTAAGTGGGTGCTATATTACAGCAGGGAGATCGCCAGTCCACGAATAATTATATATCAGTGAGTTTGACTAGCATAGTGTATAAAGTGCAAGAGAGCATTATAAGAGATGCCATGATGGAACATCTACTACGAAGTAAACGTGTATAGGAGTGCCGACATGGAACAATCCAAGGACTATCTGACAGAGAGCGTTGTAAGTGTTGTGACGGCACCGAGTGTGAGCTCTTTCAAGACCAGACTTGACCAACACTGGAGCAGGATCAGGTACATTCAGGAGCCGGGGCATGCCCAGTACTTGCCAACAGTGCGTAACAGAGACGTGTCCGATCGTCCAAACGGCTAACGAGCCGATCAATAGTGAATAGGATAAAAGTAAGTAAAATTGACGGCACCAAGAGTGCTCTCATTCAAACCCAAACTTGACCAACACTGGCACAAGTATAGATACATTCTAGAACCAGTACTTGCCAACAGTGCACAAAAGAGACGTGATCGACCGTCCAAGCGGCTAACGAGCCGATCTGTGGCGAAGAGGATTAAGGTAATATTAAATTTAATTAAAATTCAATTTAAAGATCCATTGTTGAAACTTGATCCTATTAAATTATGGTAATTTCTATATGTATTAACACCTAGAAATATGAATTAAATATTAATATACTTGTACTTTATATCACCATGTGAATGAATACGTTGTTTACATACTACCTCTCTAGCCTTCTTATAAAACAGTATCAACACATTGCTGCTGCTATCAAACAAATTCAAATTTTCTTATAAAAATATTATTAATATTAATATTTTGTTACATATTCTCTCCCTATCATTTATTCTCTTGTAAACATTAAAAAGATAGTATGTCAACACTATGCATCTGTCAGTCCCGTGTTCTCGTCCTTCCCCGTGGCGACCGAAACACGAAATTTTCCATAAATTAAATCAGGACAAGCTTATCAGACTTCACCGTGAGTTGCTTTTACTTATACCTGAGCTAATATTATAATAGTAAGCAATATAAATTAAAGAACCTTGATCTGGGGCTTTAAAGAACACATCAATTAGAATCACTCTCGTCAAAGCTGGTCTCTGTGGCCCTTGTTTACAGTGTGGTGGCTGTGGCCTTGTTTACAGTGTGGTGGTGGGAGGGTCAGCTGGCGGCCACACCTCACCATGGCTCCACTTAATAGCTTAGGAGGCAAGTGGTTAGGTTAGGTTAGGATGGGTTAGTTAAGGTTTGGTTGCATTAGGTTAGATTAGCTTCCTATTAGCTAACATTTTTGCCGATGGTTAATATTTAGCAGTTGCCAACACCTAATTCTACAATATATTTAGTCATGTAACATTTGTTTGTAATTTATATTTTTTGAGCATTTTAACTGATAAAATTACCCACAATATTAGTTGTTAAAAGTGGGCTGTGCTTTGAAGTAGAAGGAACATGTGGGGTAAAATACTAAAGAGAACACCAGACAAACCTTTGAAAACCTTACTTAATATTTCCTAACTTGTAAAAATGTTAAGAATTGCTTTTGAGTTTATGGATCCCTCCTCATCTGAACACTGAAAACAACACCATCACAAACTAAACACCAAAAACATAGATAAGGTAAACTTTTTATAGTTAGGAACAGGACATTCCATTATGATTACATCAGTATATTTGATCACCATTGACACAACTACATCACCTGATGATTTTAGTAATTGCCTTGCCACTCTTCATGCAGATGTTTGGGGAAGAACCTGCTTTACCTTACAGATGGACAACAAAACTGTGGATCCAGATGAACATAACGTTTAGATGTTCACTTGCTTCCTCTTAGGTTATTAGACAGATCAGTTTTATATTGAGTGTGTTGTATATGATATTGTGTTTTGTGCCAATTGTAGATCTTATTTCAGGATGGATCATCAGCCTCTTGCCAGCGTCACGACTGGATCTCTATCACCAGAACTTCAAACCACATCCTCTCGGAAGCATGACCTTCCTTCGGTGATTGACCTGAGACCAGTAGATGCTGGAATAAGACCAATCAGTGAGGAGATACAACCAGTTCAAGAAGACTTACATCATGTCACCCAAGATATGCATAGGGTTGGTGGACAACTTCACCAAGTTAACAGCTCTATGTCAGTTAATGGTGAAGAATTGAGGTTGACAGATAGTGATATACACCAAGTCAGTAATGACCACACTCAGGTATCTGACCCTCTTGCTATAAATAATGAAGACGCTCTCACCATGGATGGGGAGATAACAGATATGGACCCAAATCAAGATGTACAAGTTATTACGCATCAGGTACATACAATATAACCAGACTATTCTCAGTGCTTCTCTCCCTTATGTTGTTACCTGTCACGATACCACCCCTACAAGCATGTCTCACAACCTAACCTTTTAACCTGATACATCACAGATTCCTTGTCACTACAGTACTTGTCTTTCCTTCCTCACCTAGCCAGAAGTTTATAACTAGAGCAGATACAACAGTAAAAACTCAATGTCAATCTCTCCTTGAAGATTCGGGTACAGGTCAGTGTTGGTAGTATCCTTGTGTATTAGTAAAGCCAGGGGCATCCTCCCCCTGTACCTCATGCAGACATACATATACTGTACCTGTACAGTACAAACATTATTATAAAACTATATTCCAACATACATATTTACACACACATCCAGAATTGTATGTGTAAAAATGCCATAGGTATTGGTATCGACTTTTTGACTTGTATCAGTACCAATTCTCATGGATAGCTTGAGAGCCATGTCTTGTCAGAAGCAGTAATTGCTAACCCCCCTAGTAGCTGGAGCCAAAGCCAATAAAGGCTGATATTGATACAATGCAACATTGCCAACCACAATACAGTAGTTTCAAAACTACCCAGCAACATTTAAACAGGAGGGAGAAGCGTTTGTCTGATCGCCAGGCCATCACTTCCTGTGGCTTTGGCTACTAGGAGGGGTTGTAATTACTTCTTCTGATTATACTAGGATATGTGTTATGTCAGTCTTGATGTCTCTTATACAAAGAATTTAGTAAATATAATTTACAAAGTTCTCCTTCCTCAGGCCAACTTGTTAGAAGATGCATCTGGGGTTCTCAGTGCAGATAAAACTATCAAGCTGCCCAGTTTTCCTAGCCAGCAGACAGCTCATGAAGCCCACGACCCACAAGACTTACAGCTCAGCAGCATTACCAGTGGTGGAGGAGCCCTGCCCCTAGACACACAGCACTACTATGATAGTCTTCACCCAGCCCCAATAATGGTCTATGAAGTTCCAGCTGGTAACATTGTGCCTTTTGATTCTATAGTGCCTGTTCCCTTACCCAAAGGCATAGGGGAGAAGAATAATGAAGGAGTGGACTTACTACAAGCTTCTGTCAATGAAACTGTGTACACTCATCCAACTCAGGAAATGTCTCATCCTTTGTATGTCTTACATCATCCTCAGAAGAAAGAGCCTAGTTCAGAAGGAATGGTTATTGAACATATTAATGCAGGTGATGGAGTGAGTCCTAATATTGTCCTTGAGAACAGAGATGGTAGCACCTTTACAAAAGTTGGTGACCAGTCGTCCAATATGATGCCAATTGGAACAGAGTTTAGCCTTATTTCAACTTCCTGTTATGATAACTCTGTTACTACTGTAGCAAACATGGCACAACTTTCCATGTCAGCAGTATACCACACTTCAACAGACACAGACAGTGAAGTTGCACTGACTCTTGCTAGTCTCGGCAATCCCAAGATTGAGAAAATGGACAGAGATTGTGGACAGAACCAGAACACAGAACATTCAGACGTCATGAGGGCGGCTTCCATCATATCGGGGGTAACTGATCATCAGCAGTTTGATAATATGGATCATCAAAGCAGTAAGACCTTAGAAGAAGAAATTAGAACTAAAAAGGATCAAAAACCAACTCTGGTGCTAAGAAGCAGAAGAAGTAGAGGCACAACCCCCAATCAGCAGCACCATGATATGACCATTGATGACACAAAGAAAGTTAGCAAAAGGAAGAAGAAAAGGGAAACAAAACTGGCTCCTTTCCCCAAAACAGAAGAGGGAGAAAATTTTATAATTCCAGACAGTGTTCTTTCTGTTCGTCAAATATCTGGTCCATCAATCACCATGCAGAATGAATCACAAAAGGAAAATCTATTGGGTCAGTTGCTCAAAGCCTCAGAGCACTGCGAGCCAGCAACTCTCATCCCAGAGGGTGTCGTCGATGATGTGATACCAGCTGTTGGGTACCGAATAATGGACATGACAAACCTGAGTGAGATGATCGGAATGATGCACCGGTGCACGGGGTCAATGGGAGCCATCGTGATTCAAGAACAGGCCTCCCTGCGTGAAGGAGCCGTCTCTCAGCTCAGTGTTATTTGTACTGGCTGTCAGGTTAGTGAGACCCATGAGGTTTGGGTGTGTGGCATTACTTTTTTGTGCATGACCATTCCGAGCTGGGCATAAGATGTCTGCTGCACCATATGAGAAAGCTATATACAGTAGTTAGAATTACAACTTCAAAGGTTTAAACCCAGGAATCTGCTGTTTCAGAGGGTAAAGGGTGGATCTTGAGGCAGTGTATGTCAGAATTATAATTTTAGAAATCTCGTTCATGACCTTAACAACCTTCTTGTATGACACAGGATACTTGTCTCACTCAAGGAGGAAAATTGTAAATAAAAGAAGTGCCCCAGGCTACTTTCTATACCTTTCTGTCATTTGGATCTGTTGTCTTCAAATTTGCTTTCATTTTTCTTGTTACAGTACTTTGAAACTTGCTTTCTTTTTCTTATTAGTAAACCCTTGATAACTCTGTACATATGGGGCTCTGGCCTTGCTGAATAATCTGAAATTCCAACTTATCGAGGCACCCCTCCCCCCCAACAATAATACATGTAATTACTCATTTTCAAAAAATAACACTTACCAGCACTGCAGGCAAAGACTGAAGCATCGTAGTAGGCAACAGAGGTATGGTAGGTGGCAGAAGTGATAGAGGGGGATGCTAAGTAAACAGTGCAGCACTTATGTACAGTCAGCCAAAGATCCAGCAACCCCAACCTGGGTCTCGTACTCGCAATTTTACGTGGGAATACTTGGTAAAGTAAGGCTGTATGTAATGGTGATTGTGGTTGGTGGATCTATTTTTAGCTGTATCACTGTCAGGATAACTATTAAACAATGCAAAAGGTAGAATTTTTATAATAATAAACTGTTCATCGTTATTTAAGATCATGATAAGTTTCCAAATGTTTGTATATTTGCTTAAATAATGAAGAAAATTATATTAATGAATTGGTAACTTAACTACAACCACAGCTGCCACCAGATTCTCACATAAAATTTTCTTCATTATTATTTAAGCAAATATACAAACATTTGGAAACTCATCATGATCTTAAATAATGATGAATAGTTTATTATTATAAAAATTCTACCTGTGGAATAAGTCTCTAAGCCAGGTTATTTGACTTGAAATCCCCGGGTTTAAGTTTGGGTCTCCTAATTTTTTTTTTTTATTAACAGTTGTGATTTGTTCTCTTTGTTTTATCTTAAGTTCACAACAGCTGTTCCACTATACAGGATTGTAATATCAATCAAAGTACAATGTTTCTTAAGTTTAATGATGATGTCTACTGGTCACTTGGTGTCAACAAGCCAGGTGCTCACCACGGCTCAGTCTACAGAGGTCGGGTTAACTAATTCATATTTAAGAGATTTATAACTGATCACACTGTTGTGTATGGCCACTGTTAAAGATACCCAGATCTGGCTCACTTCAATGCCAAATTTAAAGTATGTAAAGATATAACTGCTTAAAAACATTGACTTTCAAGTATGAGTGGAAAAAAGTTTGAAATAAAAAATATATACCGTCGAAGTCACAAACAAATTCACGCTTTCAAACACATTTGGAGTAAATCTACTACAGTATTTCTCTTCTTCACTAATGATTACAAAAACTAGTTAAATATAACATAAAAATGCGAGTGTGTGGTGGGTAGTGGAGCGGAGGAGGAGGATGGCGAGTCACTGAGACCCGGCGGGTGACTCCTCCTCCCGGTTTAAAACCTCCATTTTCGTAGCAAGGTTAATGGTCTTACGTTGCTTATTCATGACACTAGCATCAGTAGCACTTGATGGGTGCTTGGAAGCCATTTTGAATAGTTAGAGTACAGTTTTAATAGCTAAAACACTTAAACATGCACAAACGCTGTGGAAGCCCAACAAAGACTGACAACGCTTGGGGACGCTGTGACGTTCTGCGAGTGAGAGGCAGTGAGCCAAGACGAGAGAGAATTAGCGCGCCAAGATGAGACGGGGTGATGTGCCGTAAAAAGTAGTCTGTGACGACGCTAAACACAACGTTATATTGAGTCGTCGTGACGTCAACCGAATTATTGGTATCTAAAGAGTAGCGACATTGTACAGTAATGAAACAACATTATTTTGGGCAACGCTAAACGAGGACTTACTGTAATTTCAAATGCATTACTGCCCATCTGCTTGTCACTGGGAATTTAGAGGATCAAGGCATGAATCATAGTGTTGTTGAAGGTGGTATTTAATACATGAGGCTGTCTGATAGTTTTGACTCCTGACCAGAAGCTCCACTAATCATCAAGATAACTTACCCCTTACTACTGTACCTGAAATTTGAAACCCTAACATACCTGGGAAAAGAGCTGTTTGTAGCACAAATGTTGTATGCATGGAAAACACTTTTTTTGCTGCTTAGCATAATAAGCCCTCTGGTATAGTGGTGTTAGCAATAGGTCATTCATTTCACTCCCTCACCTATAAAATGGAATTCCTTTTTTTTCCATAAATATTTTAGGGTTTTTTATTTTTTTTAGAAAAGATTAATGCTTCTTTATTTGATTTAAATATTTCAGGAGGGAGCAGTGTGTGCCACGAGCAACAGGACATCAGCCACAGGGCCATGGGACATCAATGCCAGGGTAGAGCAGCTCACTAAGGAATTCAACATTAAGGAAGATCAGGTGCAGCGCATGCTGGAAATTTTGGGAATTTTTTACCGCCCTTGTGACCCATCGCTTCAGCCCATGTCACAACCAATGGTTAGGGTTTTATCCAGTAATTGGAATATATTAATTAAAAATTTAGTGAGAATTATGCTCTTTATATGTACTCATACATACCTGTACACTAACTTGCTTCATTGTTCTCTTAACATTCCATTTTATTAAGCTTACACATAATCTTTCAATGTGTCATCATTCTCCTACAATCTACTCCTTAAACTCAGGTGAATACAAGTAGATTCATCACTCACATCACCACACACACAGTCACTCATCTGTTTACCTGGTTGTCCAATTGTCCTCATTTACTCTCACATAATACAGTATGTAGAAAATTGAATAAAATAAAACTATTATCTGATCGTAAATTTCATATTTAGCATACTAAATATTTTGGTAAAATAGATTATTTCATAGAGAAGATTTTCTGTTGACATTTACTTTACTGTGTACATTATAACACATCAATCATTCATTGACAGATGCAGTTGTAACTAACTTATCAGTGTTAATTTGTTTTTAATTCAAAGGAGATGGAGACAGCACCAGTGCAGGTTGCTAAGAAGAAAAGAAAGAAGAAGTCTGACTCAGACTCTTCTGGGAAGCCCAAGAATGTTGCTTGTACTGTATGTAAGGAGAGATTTGTTGGGGTGAGTTGTGGGCTCTTGTGTGTTTTGCCATGAGTTTGTTTCTCACAGTTGCTGATATTATTGATATTAATTTATTTGAGGAAAGTTTAATAATAGGAATCAATCAACTCTGTGTTGTCAGTGAGTCCATGGGATAAAACAGGGGTGGGGAAACTGTGGCCTGGCTTGCCGAGGGTCCCTGACCATACTCGAATTCGGTGTTGTTTTTGTGTGTTTTTTTCCTTTCGTGGGAGACTTATGGGGGTATAGAATTTATTGGTAGATTTACCCGGTAGATGAAATTTAGAGGATTTATATACACTATTATAAGACTCACTTATAATACTGCATTAGGATGATGTTCCAGGGTAGTGGTCCAGCTTTAGTGTCATGCCCCCAATTACTCCTCAGAACACAAAAATAACAACAAACAATATTTACTTACATTTAAATGCCCTGGTGCGTGACGCTATTTTCTGGCGTGGTTGGGCTGCCGTGTGTGAAAAAACCCACCTGCCCACTGCTCACTCACTCACTTAGTCTACATTATAAAGTTATAAAAACTTGCTTATTACATAATTTATATATAATTTGGTGAAGATATGGTAACACCGCTCTTCAGCTGACTTGGCCCCCCCCCCCCCCAGCTGTCAAATGGCGCACTCTCATTATTCTCCACAAAATGCATCTTTTTTCTCTCCTTTTTTTCTTTTTTTTGCATACTTAGGCACTTATTTCTATACTTAGGGTATACTTTAAGACACTATTTGAACTAGATACTCTTCACTACTTGTTTCAAAAGTGCTCTTCAGTGTGATACATCTTGAAACACGGTATGAAACAGATTTGTACGCTGCACATCTGACACATATACGTAGGATGTTTCCTTGCGCAGCTTTGGTTGATTTCTCGAGTGTGCCCCTGAAACAATCTGGCCCTCTGACCTCAAGAGTTTCCCCACCCCAGGAATAAAATGTGGTCCCAACCTGTTACTTAGATCTAAACTTGAATATATTTAATAATAAGATTATCCTTGATCTTCATATCAGGCACCTGAGGAATAAATATTTGGTAAAAAGTTATTGTACTAAAAAAAGGGAGACGGCTTAAGACTTGCTGTCAAGAATGAAATACCGTAACCTTAAAATCAATCCATTATGATCAAGAGCTCCAGATTCAGCTCATCTCACACTCTAAAACGAGGAGGGAGGGGTTGATGAGTAACTTGGTTCCAATATGATTATGAAAATGAATTTCATTATTTTTTTTATTTTTATTTTTTTATCATATTCGCCACTTATCAGTTTACTAGCCGTTTGAGCGGTTTATCCAGTGTTAGTACAGGAGGAAACTGGGGACCGGGAAACCTGTGGTGTTTGGTAGTGAGGGTCACACTGGATAACACCCTTCTCACGTGTGTCCGGGCCAAGGCTCGAACCCTTGACACTATTTATTCTTTCGGTAATTATTCCATTAGTTGTGATTTACATTGTCAAAAGATACAAAACCAAGGATGACAAATGTGTTCACTAAGAATTTCTTGTCCTTACAGGAGAATCACCTCAAGAAGCACATGAACTGCCATGACCTGTCCCTTCACACCTGCCCCTATTGCCATGCATACTTCAAGAAACCTTTTAACCTCAAGCAACACATCAAGAAGCATGAAAGTATGGTGCTATGCTTTTGTACAGTGTCATATAATTCAACTTGAGTGAAAGCTTATAATTTTTGTGTGTAGAAGCATGTCTGTAGTATGTGAAGTCAAGTATTCCATGTCTGTAGTATGTGAAGTCAAGTATTCCATGTCTGTAGTATGTGAAGTCAAGTATACCATGTCTGTAGTATGTGAAGTCAAGTATTCCATGTCTGTAGTATGTGAAGTCAAGTATTCCTCAGTTAATGCACTCTCACTCACCATGATTTTGTTTTTACAATACTGTATTCACCAATTAGGGAACTCTTCACAAAACACATTTCATTTCTGGGTCAGTGATGATCAATTTACAGCTGGGTGAACTGGGAGGGCCCGAGAATTGAACCACAGGAGTGCACATACCACACGACATCCACACACAGACCTTCAACTGCATGTATGAACACAGACCATCTGGCCTGATGCTGTGTATAAAGGTTTTTCTGTACAACATTTTAGGCTGGAAATGACCTCCACTATATCCTCCTGAAGTATTGACTTAAAATTCTGGGAGACACTGAACAGGTACTCCTCGACTTATGATCTACCCGACTTACGACCGCTGCAGTCGCATAAAATATTTTTCAAATTACGTATTTTTGAGTCCTGACGTTAGTGATCGCGCTGTGTACTGACGCCCATTTTAGATTTTCTATGTATTATTTTCGCCTATTCGACTTACGACCAATTCGACTTATGGCCTGGTCGTCGGTCCGGAACCCCGTCATAAATCGAGGAGAGACTTTATATTGCATATATTCTGTACTGTATATTGTATATACAGTACTGTGTTGTAATAGAATAAACACCATTACACCATGCATGGGAGTGTATGGGTGACAGTAGTGCATGGAGAACCTAAACATACAAACTCCAGCTACAATATAGGTTCACATATTGAAATCTGAATGTGAATTCTTGAACATTCAGGACTACAGTGTTTTTTATAACTTTGTATTTGCATTAATAATTCCATTTTTTGTTTATGCATACACACAGTTCTTTATTAATCATTTTTATGCATAATCTCACTCATAATACTGTCTGCAATACTGAACTTTTACATGTTTTGCTATGGGATTAATAATTTAACTTTTTTTCCCTTAGCATGATATTTTTTCAGGAGTGTATTGCATGACCACTAATCACTGTTTTTAGGATCTTTTATTTCATGATTTATTTTTACTTTTCAGATTGTAAGTATGAGTGCAATCAGTGCCAACGAGTGTTCACAGATAAGTCAACTTTACTCTGCCATATACGATCACAGCATGAAAAGAGGTAAGTGTCCCGACCCATTTTGAAATGTGCAGTGTTGTGAGATTGTATGAAAGTTAGAAAAGAATGCCTGACCGTGGGATGTATTCTAACAGGTCTTTAGGGAAGGAAGGAAAGTTAGAGTTGTATATTAAAATAGTGAACAGGGAAGGAGTAGGGTCGGAAAATGTCTGATATCCTGGTTTTCAAGACACTAGGAAAATAGGAAAGTCACAACCAAAACAAGAAATTTAGGTTTGAAAGGGAAAAGAGGGAAGAAAATGAAATAGGAAAGAAGGAGTAAGAAGATAAACTTAGTATGATATTTTGCAGGAAGTTTAACCCTCAGAGATTTGGGACACTGGGAAGAAGAGTATCTTTTCAGGCCTGGGGGATTGGATAATAATAAGAATTATGTACAGGTATTGTAATGATGGGGCAGACTAGAGACTCTTCTGCCATGGCCACATTGCCTGAGAGGAGTGAAATGTTGAAGATTAAGTAAAAGTATTTATTGTCACTGGAGAATACTGTACATACACTGTGTGGTATTTTGTTGATACAGTATGTGCCATCTTCAGGTCTGAGGGTTGACAACTAAGGCCCAACACTGAATGTTCTTGATATCATAGTGATTTGTGAAGGAGATAAGCTGTGGTTAATCACACTAATACAGTAATATTATTGAGGTGAAAGGAATAGAAAGTTTTGAGTATTTTTAACCCCTAGGCATCTGTAGAGCTTCAGGTCAATTCATATGACGTGTGTCTGTAGAGCTTTGGGTCACGTCATATGACGTTTGTCTGTAGAGCTTTGGGTCACGTCATAATATGACGTGGGCCTATTTGAATAAAAAGGGTGGGCCTGGCAAGATTATGTTGTCAATTAGATATTTATTTTTCACTCACTCACACAGGAGAGCCTCCCAGTCTCTTCTCAGCTTTTGTGATGTAAGAATCTCGCCCTTGGACTTGACTCACTTCACCATGTGTTTCTACCTCCAACCCCCAAGCACAAGTGGAGCAGTAGTAATGATTGTTAATAGTGTAAATAGTAATATCATACTAAAATAAGCATCCTGTACCACTTGATCTTTGTCCACCCAGGGAAGAGTTGTGTTATTGATTTTTTACTGATTTCTCTGAAAATTTATCTATGACCTCCACACATTACTTGTTGAATTATAAAATAAAAAAATATTTTTTTCCCAGCTACGTTGGGATATAGCAATACTTATACTGTATTTGTATCTGTCTTTGTTTTTGTGAAATTGTGTCTGTCTGTAATAATAAGTTTGCAAAATTGACTCACCTGCCTCAGTTTTTAATGGAAAAACATACCTCGTACAAATGGTGTACAGTGAAACCTCTATTTAGCGGACTATATGGAGAGGAAAGTGTGTTACATCGAGGGTCTGTTAAATGTGGAGCCCCATCTAATGGATATATGTAGGTTTTACTGTATATTGATTATTGTTGAATAGATATCAAGATGGTTAAGCTATGGTGAGTCTGTTCACCCGTTTTACTTACTGCACTGTATTGTATGGTGAGCAGGTGATATGTTAATTTCAGATGAGTCTTCTTTTTTATGTTAAACCTTTGCTTCAACTTCTCTATCATCTTGAATTTACATCTATTTATTCTTATCTTGGAGAAAATTAACTTTGACTGTTGGTGAAGAGGAATTAAGCTGACCTCTAAAATGGAGCAAAACTTAAGAATATCTGGATTACTTAATAGTTTTCTCCATTATGTATTTATTTATTAGTTATCTTTACTCCTTTCCCACTCATTGAAGGAGGGGGAGGAGGTGTGGAAAATGACAGAAAGGTGCAAGAAAAATTAAGTAGAAATATCTTGAGACTGTTCATTATATCTTGTTAATTATCTTTATACTTGATGAATGTAATTTAATTTGATTTGCAGATACAACATTCAGTGTAAGCATTGTTTTAAACGATTTTACCACCGAGCTCACTACAATGAACATATGAGAATTCACACTGGGGAGAAGCCTTACATGTGTGATCTGTGTGGCAAGAAGTTCTCCTGGCATGACAGTGTGAAGAAACATATGCAGACCCATAGTGCCGAATCCAAGTACAAGTGTCGCCTGTGTGGAAAATGGTTCCGGTAAGTAGAGAGGACCAAGGAGGTATACTTTAGGTTATTGAGTTAGACTGCATTGGTATTCATACTACTGACTTCTTCACTTAAGATTTCAGAAAAGTAGGGTTTTTTTTTTTTTTTTAAATCTAGAAAACTTTATACCACAGAATCAAGAGTCTCATTCTTTAATTTATATTCCACTAAATTGTGTTAAACTCCTTAAAAAAAATTTTACACTGGGTGGAAATAAAGTTGGTGCCTGTACAAACATCCAAACATACTTTCCCTTCTTTAGTAGTCAATTTTCTTTCGCCTTGTGGCTTTCATAACTTTTGAATTTTTTACCCGGACCAGATTGAAATTTTGAAAATAAATCTCACACTAGCCATTCAAGCTGTTATATGGATGCATGTACAGTACTATACTAGTTTTTATCACATCAGAACAAAGAGAAAACAAGCAACTCATGGAAGTTTTTTCACATCACAATGCAAGATGACCAGAATCAAGAACAAATACATTCTCTTCCTTCATTTACTGTTATTGCCTAACTACTGTCAAGTACAGTACTCAAGATATGTATTGGATTTATCCCTGTTACTTCACCCAACCCAATAGTATGTTCATCCCCAAAATACATTGAGTAAAAGAGCACAAAACAAGGTTATATAATGATATTTGCATTTTAAATATTACTGCAGATATAAGCAACCTAGTCTGCCAATTTAATCCTAAAGGATATATTTTCATCACTATATATGGTTGTGCTGTATTGTAATGCAGTACTGGATTATATAAAGTGCCAGGGATAAATCCCATGATCATGAGGCACTCCTGCTTATTTTATCCAAAGATTAACCAAGTACCATTAGGGTGTTTAATTTGATGGTGACATAAGCTGGGGTGCTTAACCTTCACATGGCTACTGTATATCCTATTGTGGAAGGGGTACACCACAACAAGATGCATCCTTTACAACACTAAGAACAAATGAGGGGAAATTCTGTATTCTTGATTTAGGTCTTGTGAGATAGGGCTTGCAAAAACAAATATCCAGGCTTTTGGTTTTTATTTATACTGTACTGCATTTTTTCTTAAATTTTACTTCCACACTCAAGTCCATATATGTATACTGTATCTACAATTGACATATTTATCATTATTGCTTCATTTGTCATGAATTTATTTAGATGTATTAATTTGTTCCATATTTCACTGGCATAATCAGTGAGTCCATATTGCATAACAAGTTATATTACAGATGGCTGCAAGGCGTCCGCCAGCACCTGCAACAACAACACAAGTTAAAGAAGTGTGACATAGAAGCCCAGGTGGTCACTGCAGCAACAGAAACAGCTTCAGCACTACCACAGTTTCATCAGCAGACTCATCCACCACCACAACAGCAACAACAACAACAGCAGCAGCAGCAGCAACAACAACAACAACAACAGCAACAACAACAACAACAACAACAACAACAACAACAACAACAACAACAACCACACCACAACCACACTCACCAACAACCACCTCAAGTTCTTCCACCACAACCACCAACTCAGGATGACAACACTACAGGAAGAGGTTACCACACTCTTGAATCTACAGCCCCCACTAGTGACACCACGGCTCAACAGACCTTAAATATGTTTCATGTAACGGAGGTAGAGACTCAGCAGCAGAGTATGTTTCAGTATCATTAAAACTGGTTTCTAGAATACAGTATAATAGGATAGCTAACAGACTTTTTTTTAGGAGAATTGTTCAAATAGTGATACAAGCATGCAACTTGGCATGGATATTCTTATATGGAAATTCTTTAAATCCACTCAATTATTTACTTGAAAATTTAAGTGGCCACCAATTTATCCTGCCAAAGATAAATTGACTGGCTGATAGAATGAGCATTGGTGTCCATTTCTTTGTTTATAAGAATGATGAAGCAAATTCTGCTATCATAAACCTGTGGCTCGAGAACCCATAATTTCAGATCTGGAATTTTGTGTTAGCCGTGAGGCTGACAGTTCTCACCCTGATCCGGTCATTCAGAGAAGCAGACTTTGAACTGTATCGTGAGGCACTGTCAGAACTGATACCATGTCTTCACAAACAACAGTGTGAACTATGCATGATGGCTTCGGATTCACCTCTGTGACATGATGCCTCTCGACCAGCAAAATCCAGAAGTGGCTAGAGAAATTTACAAGAGTAATTTGTTTTGCATAAATTAAAAAGAGAGTTCTCTGCACTGGCTATCGACCAAGCCCACAAACAAAACAATGCAATCATCAGAGATGATGGACAAGTAGTTGGCTTGAATGAGGACCCAGCAGGACTTAGAAGATTAATGATGGGTGGGTCAGAAGTGAGTTGTCTTGTTGTTGGTTTCAAGGCAGTGTCAGGAACCAAAGATGCAACAACCAGCAAGTGGTGTAATAGAGACAAAAGCGCTCGACAAACTTCAAGAAAGTGGGAAGCTTTTTACTATACCACATGAGGTGGGCAATCCCTATCAAGAGGTGTGAACTGCCTTCTTTGTGTTAGATATTAAGGATATTGTTGACCTCACCAGTGCTACTATGATTGGTACACATCACAAGAGGTAAAGAATAAATCCATTTATTCATGGATGTGACTCGAGAGAACAGACCAATGCTTATTCTACCAGCAAGTTGCTTTCTTTAAACATGAGGAAATTGCCTGCATTTTTAAAGATAAGGTACAGAAGGACAACTGCCACTACTACTCTCAACTCTTCATCTCATGTCAGAGCAGACAATGTGATCTGCATTAATTCTTCATACATGAGAACCAGTCAGCCCCTGCCTCCCTAAGTGGCAATGGAGAACTCCATACCTGTATTTGTCGGAAGTCCCAGCTGGTTGAAATATTTAAAGATGAAGTGACGAAACCAGATGCCGAGACAGATACTATCATCATAGATGGATCAGCATCATCAACACCCTATCCCCCATGTATATCAGACATCTGTCTGAAGACAGAAGCAAAGTCCAGAAATTATCTGATTATGGCAACATAATCCAGAGTACGTTCAAGAGATGTAGTGAGTTCCATTTTCCGAAACTTTAACCAAGTTTTCTGGTGTTTTTCTTTTTTGGCACTTAGAAAGGTATGGTCCTCATAGCCTCATATAACAATGGCATTAGCATGCAGTAGTGTTGGGGGTGACTGATGTATTTTGGTGTGGTAGAAACTAAACTCTTGTAAGTCACTTTTATTACTTATTATGGTTATTTTTACATTTTATTAGATGTTTTTACCACTATTTATGTATCGTATTTGGATACACACAAACTTGGTATAAAACAGTGGATGATGCAGATGATGTGTATAGTATGTGAAACAAATGACATATAATGAAAATTTCATCCTATATTTTTTAGCGATGTGTATATGAAATGACATATGTCGATACAACAGTATTCCCAAAAATTAACCAGTGTGGAAATACTATTATTGGTATCTTTCCGTCTGAATGCGAGCACTCAATGTCCCAGATCTCCCAGGCAGAAGATCTAATCAAATAGGATCACCACATAATGCTAACTACCTAGGTATTCTAGAACTAATAGCCAAGTTTGATCCTTTTCTGACTAATCACATTTCACAATTTAGAAATAAAAACAAAGAAAATCTTATGTGAATTAAAAGCTCAACTAGTTGTGATGAACTCATTTTTTGATAATGAGGAAAAGGGTTTTGTCAATTGTTTCCAAACTACTTCAGACTACTTATTTTGTTTAGATTTTACACCTGATGTTTGAAGAATTGACCAACTTTCATTCACCATTCAGTATGTTTTTCCATCTGGTGAATCAGTGGATTGTTTTTTGTTATATCATCCCATCAGTTGTCACACAGAAGAAAGTACTACAGTATGTGTGATCACGTTTTAGACACATTAAATAAACTGGACAAAGATATCTAAAATTGTCGTATAATAGTTAATGTTGTTATTTATGTCTGATGGTCTAAATAAAAGGGTGCCACAGGAGACAAAAGTAAGGATATTGGCAACCATCTTGAATTTTCAAGTGATTAATCGACTGGATTTGAAGAATTTTATATAAGATATCCATGCCAATTTCATGCTTGTACAGTACAGTATCACTATTTGAATGAATCTTCTGTTAGCCACTCTGCTAATAATTGAAGCCTCCATGTCATAGTTGTAATCATTTTCATTTTTCAGTAGTAGAAGAATTTATTTTGTATTAGATTACTATGTTTGGCTTTGATATATGAAAGAAAATAGTGCTCAAACTTGAAAGAGAAAGGCATTTATCAAGTTTGTTTTTTACCAGTGTTATAATCATCAATTTTTTTGTCTTACTCTTGCAAGCCTTTTCCCACTATGATACAGGATGGCTGGAGCAAACATAGACTCTCTTCTCTGCTGTCATTTTCTCTTACTGTCATAACAAATGTGTTTTGCTGCGGTTATCCTGACCCATGACAAAGATCCTAGGTTATCACATAGGATTATCATATATAAAATTAATTCCTTTCCCATTTACCTGGGATTAATTAAGTGCCTAAAGCCATGTAATATGGGTGATAGCACAAGCTAGTTTTTTCTTTATTACTGATATTGGGTACCTATCTTTAGGTACTAGTTGCACCCTTCAACTTGGGTAAAATTTATAGACTCAAAAGATTGTAAACTGTTAATCTTGAGGTATGATATAGAGAAAAACTTAAGTAAGAGGAGCCAGGACAACAATGCATTAACCTAGAAGAGTTAGAACACAATAATGGATTGTAAGGCATTGGAAATAGGTCTGAATCCTATTGGTTAGGAAAGAACATGTTAAGTTGGATCAAGATAGATTAGGTTTGGGCCTCATAGGACTGGGGCCCCATGCATTTCACCAGTCACCCGTCTTGTGTTTCTGAGACAATGTGTGGAATACAATGGAGTCATGATAATTCATGGGTTAGGTACATTGGATATTGTGAATTATCAAATCGCAAATTTTAGTTTAATTTATTTAAATGGAAATTATGAGTTAGGTTCCAGAGTCCAAAAAATATTCTTAAATTGTTCCAAAACTGCTTTAATAAACAGTTAATATTGTATGTAGTATTGTACATCAAAAAGTACATTAAAAAATACAGTAACACAAAGATATTGTTCAGAAAGTAGTTATATATTACATAAACAGCTCCAATATCCCACCAGATGGCCAGCTGTTCCCATTATGGGTGCCGGGCTGGCTGGCTGGTCAGCTGTTCCCATTATGGGTGCCGGGCTGGCTGGCTGGTCAGCTGTTCCCATTATGGGCGCTGGGAAAATTTATTACAATAATGTTTTATTAACCCGACACCACATGAACCTAAATAACATTGGAATTACGGTGAAGTTGCAAACTGACGTGTTAACAGGGGCGTGAGGTGATGCAGTGCTCTTGAAGTGGAGGGATTGAATATTCCTCTCTGTCCAGCCACCCACCCACCCTACATCTCCTACACAGAATTCACAAGTGTAAGAGTGAATTACCTGGAGACAACCTGTTACGCTGGATGATGTGATGCATATAGTTGTGGTTGCTAGGTGCAGCCCCCTTCACTAGTGTGTTACAGGGGCTCGTTAGGTTTTGTGCAGTGTGGCAGCTCTGTATCTGCTTACATTTGACAAAAGGAAACTCGCAATAGCAAATATACCATGGAATCAAATTAGAACAATATTAAAACAATCATCTCAAATACTGTGTTATGATTTATGGAATGTTTATATGATGAGCCCCTGTAAATGCACTAGTGAAGAGGACTACTTCATTGAAGAAGTATTGAGAGATGTCAGGATGACTTTGTCTGTGTGCCTCTTTCCTCACCATCATGGATGAACTACTGTACAGGTATCCCTCGCTATGCAAACATTTGAGATATGAAAATCTGCTCCTGTGAATTTCCTAAATTACCACCTCTTTTTTTTTGGGGGGGGGGGGTAATGAAAGCTTTCCCACTTGTATGAATTTGGGTCCCGGCAAAAATTCAAATCATGTGTTCCCAGGAGTCATCTGGGGCGGCCACACCCTCCCTAGTGCTCTCCCTACCAGGCTGAGGTAGGAGTTATGTTATAGTTATTTTTTAACTCGTAATTTTGGGTAGATAAACATACTGTAACTTTTTTCATATATATATTTTTTTTTTCTATTCAGTTACATGCACACACAATCGTACATAGAGAATGTACAAAAGAAAAAGAATTCTCATAAGGTCAAAACATAAATCAAATAAACATTTCTTCATGCACCAGCAAGAGTTAGCAGGAGTTGAGTTATGTTATGGTTATTTTTCAACTCATGATTTCAGGAAGATATGCTTAACTTCCTTCACTTTTTCCTTTTTTACTCATTTACATGCACACACAATCCTACATACAAAATGTGTAAAAAAAATAGCAAGTAAAAGAAATAACAATCATAAGGCTTAAAATATAAATGAAATAAACATTTCTTTGTGTGAGAGCGGGATGGGGAGCGTTGCTAAGGGTCGGCAGAGGGGTGTCCCTAGCTGGGCTGAATTGCTATGGCGAGGCTTGGGAGCAGCCACATGTGACGCAACCAGCATTTATGCAAATGGCGGCTCTATTAAACTTTCATTTAGCTTTTCCTTCATGGTTTTAGCTGCATATTTTCATTTAGATACTGTAGTATGTTATTAATAGTTTTAATGTGTTCTGTAGTAAATTACAGTATGTACTGGTACTGTAGTTGTGTACTATTTATCATTAGTAAGGTAGGTTTTTTTTTCCTGATTTCATGTTTTTTTTGTGTATGATATTGGGGTTTTCTTGTCATTGGAAAACCGAACCCTATTTTCTATATGTTCTTTTATTCGTTATGCGAAAATTCTTTAACGAATGTTTTTTCAGGAACCTAATTCATTCATATAATGAGAGATACCTGTGTATTGGGTATACCTGTACTGTAAACACTGATTTTTTTCTTAAGATCAAGGTTGTGGTTATTGAAAATTTAAAAATCATATTTTTTGCATTAACTCCAGAACAAACAATAGTAAAAGAGGACTTATTACAATAGATCCTTAACAAAAGCTGCCCCAAATTTGTTATTTATGCTTTATAATGTAAATTTTCTCCAGAAAAGGACATAACAAGAGCTTGGATGTCAAAATACATATTTATACATTATGTACAAAATCGTAAGTCAAATTTTATTTCGGATTTAATTGTGAAGAGCCATTGGAGTACCTACCACATAATATTTTTTACATTGATAGGTCAAAGGTCGAGACTACAATGACCCCCCAAAATTTAATTATTTAAATTATCATTAACTTAAAAACCGCTGGACAAAAACTCGTCAAATTTAGTATGGGGTTCTTTATGTAGGACTCTTATTGGCTCATGGAATAATACGAGTGAACAGTGAGATGTCACCAGTGTGGGGCTTCCTGTTGTAATGTGGCTGAGGCGAGGTAAGCCATCTCTGGTTCCCTTGTTAGATTTGTACTGTAGTGTTATGAACATTAATAAACAACTAAATGGCATTATTTCATTTTCATTTTATTTATTCTTTCAAGGCATACATGTGAAGATAGTGGTAATAATGTAAAAGGGCAACTTGGCAGAGAAAAGGTTAAGAAGCCATGATCAACGCAACAGTTTTGAAGATATTATGTTCTAAAGGTGAGTGTACGGGTATGTTCCTTTGTATCAGCATCAGTACCACCAGATGACTGAGGCTACATTACCATCACCACCACCAGATGACTGAGGCTACATTACCACCACCAACACCAGATGACTGAGGCTACATTACCACCACCAACACCAAATGACTGTGACTACATTACCACCACCAGATGACTGAGGCTACATTACCACCACCAACACCAGATGACTGAGGCTACATTACCACCACCACCACCAGATGACTGAGGCTACATTACCACCACCACCACCAGATGACTGAGGCTACATTACCACCACCACCACCAGATGACTGAGGCTACATCACCACCACCACCACCAGATGACTGAGGCTACATCACCACCACCACCACCACCAGATGACTGAGGCTACATACCACCACCACCACCAGATGACTGAGGCTACATCAACCACCACCACCACCAGATGACTGAGGCTACATCACCACCACCACCACCAGATGACTGAGGCTACATTACCACCACCAACACCAGATGACTGAGGCTACATTACCACCACCAACACCAGATGACGGCACCGCTGCTTCATGAAGGGCCCATGGAGGCATTACCACACCCGGCAGGGCCCCTTAGAGTGTGGCTGTTCCTGGTAGAGGCCTTGGGTGCGTCGCCGTCCGTTAGAGGGTCCCTGGAAGTGCTCTTGGCCTTGAGAGAGCCCCTGGCAGTGCCAGCGCCCCTGACAGAGCCCCTGGGGGCGCTGCCGTCCATGGCATTGCACCTGGGGGCACCACCGCCCTTGAGGGGCCCCTGAGTGCGCCAATGTCCCTGGGAGGGCCCCTGATCGCCCTGCTGTCCCTGGAAGATCCTCAGGGGGCGCCAGTGCCCTGGTAGGGCCCCTGAGGCGCTGCCGTCCCTCGGAGGGTCCCTGGGGGCGCCATCGTCCCTGAGAGAACGGCTGGGAGCGTGTCTGTCCCTGGGAGAGCTCGTGGGAGCGCCAGCGATCCTGGCGGAGTCCTTGGGGGTGCCGCTGTTGCTGGGAAGGCCACTGGGAGCTCTGCTGGCCCTGGGTGAGCCCCTGGGGGCGCCGCCGTCCATGGCATTGCACCTGGGGGCGCCACCTCCCTTGAGGGGTCCCTTGAGTGCGCCAAAGTCCCTGGGAGGGCCACTCATCGCGCCACTGTCAATGGGAGATTCTTGGGGGGGCGCCAATGCCCTGGTAGGGCGCCTGGGGGCGCTGTCGTCCCTGGGAGAACGGCTAAGAGTTTGGCTGGCCCTGGGAGAGCTCCTGGGGGCGCCAGCGACCTTGGCGGGGTCCTTGGGGGTGCAGCTGTTGCTGGGAAGGACCCTGGGAGCTCCGTTGACCCTGGGTGGGCCCCTGGGGGCGCCACTGTCGTTGGGAGGGATGCTTAGAGTGTGGCTTTCCCTGGGAGAGTCCCTGGGAGCGGCAGCGACCCTGGCAGGGTCCTTGGGGGCGCCGATGGTCATGGAAAGAATACTGGCAGGGTCGCTGTCCCTGGGAGAAACCCTGAGGAGCCATCACCCCTGTAATGGCCCCTAGGGGTAGTTGTTTTTGCACTACTTAAAAGTCTGGGTGATATGATGTTAAATAAATACACCGCCCATCACATTTCCAGTATCATCGTATCCTGAACAATGAAATGGAGAATAAATATCCATCAGGAAAACATAAGTTGGGGTGTTGTGCTGACTGAGTGCTCTGTTCTCCTATTGGCTGTAATGTGGTGGATTTACATTTAAGTAAGGGAATACTGACGAATGCAATATGTATGACATCTTTATCAAATCTCTGGGGGTTCTGCAGCTCTTGGGATGGGCCCTCCTAGGGGCGGCGGGGCTCGCAGACGCCCTTCTAGGGACGGTGGGGACCTTCACAGGGGCAGCAGGGTCACTGTGATTGGTGGACTAAAATGTACATCCACCAAATTACAGCCAATAGGAGAACAGAGCACTCAGTCAGCACAACACCCCAACTTATGTTTTCCTGTTGGATATTTATTCTCCATTTCATTGTACATGATACGATAATATTGGAAATGTGATGGGCGGTGTATTTATTTAACGTCATATCGCCCAGACTTTTAAATAGTGCAAAAACAACTACCCCTAGGAGCCATTACAGGGGCGATGGCACCTCAGGGTTTCTCCCACGGACAGGGACGCTGCCAGGGGTCTTTCCATGATCACCGGCGCCCCCAAGGACCCTGCCAGGGTGTTCCCGCTCCCAGGGACTCTCCCAGGGAAAGCCACACTCTCAGCGTCCCTCCCAAGGACAGTGGCGCCCCCAGGGGCTCACACAGAATCAACGGAGCTCCCAGGGGCCTTCCCAGCGACAGCGGCACCCCCAAGGACCCCGCCAGGATCGCTGGCGTTCCCAGGAGCTCTCCCAGGGACTGCAGGTTCCCTGCCGTTCTCCCAGGAACGGCGGCGCCCCCAGGGGCCCTTCTAGGTACCTCAGGGCCCCAGGGACCCTACCACGGCACTGGCGCTCCCCGAGGTTCTCCCAGGGACAGCGGTGTAATCGGGGGCCCTCCCAGGAACAGTGGCGCGTTCAGGGGCCCCCTCAAGGGCGGTGGCTCCCCCAGGTGCAATGCTATGGACGGCTGCGCCCCAAGGGGCTTTGTCAGCACAACACCCCAACTTATGCTTTGCTGTTGGATATTTATTCTCGTTTCACTATTTTAAACTCTGGGAGATATGATGTTAAATAAAATACACACTGCCCATAGCATTTTCAGTATTATCGCAACCTGAACAATGAAAAGGAGAATAAATATCCAACAGCAAAGCATAAGTTGGGGTGTTGTGCTGACTGATTGCTCTGTTCTCCTATTGGCTGTAATTTTATGACGTCACATCTTACTCCACCAATCACGTTTAAGTAAGGGATT
>NW_024749657.1:9069464-9071964 GCF_018991925.1 Homarus americanus
ATATATGAGTTATTAGGGATGTCACCTTCATTGGTGAGTTTTGAGGTGACTAGAGAGGCCGATACGGGACCGGCAGAGTTGTTCACTGATGTTACATACGTGGAGGGCTACATCTAGTGTGGGAGGGATGGCGGCAGCGTCGTTCTGGCGTTGGCACTTGTCTGCCTCCGGTATGCAGTCAGCTAACTCAATTATTGACACTTCCTCGTGTGGTGTTCCTCCTCCCCACACACACACACACACACACACACACACACAGCTACAGAAACAGTGACATCCTTATAAAAGCATCATCAGCGCTGGGGACAAACATCTGCTCTGGCCTAATTGACACTGTATAAACACAGCCACCATGTTATTGTACACCCTTAAGGCTCCATCATCACTGGACCCTAACCTAACCTAACCTAGCCCATCCTATGCTAACTTAACATAACCTTACTTCACCTAACCTAACCTAAAGCTAACCTAACCTAACCTAACCTAACCTAATTTAACCTAAGCTAAACTTCCCTTAAATTAATTTAAGTGACTCTACACACCCCCCCCCTTCACGACACCACATGACACCACTGTCACTCACACACTGCCTTCACCCGTCACTAGTGTATGTGTCGTTCACCCGTCAATAATGTGTGTCGTTCACCCGTCACTAGTGTATGTGTCGTTCACCCGTCAATAATGTGTGTGTCGTTCACCCGTCACTAGTGTATGTGTCGTTCACCCGTCACTAGTGTATGTGTCATTACTGAGATCCTAACAATATGTCGCATTAATTTTCCCTCAACTGTTAATGTTGTCACCTTGAGAATCCGTCAACCTGCATCGTCTGTCGTAATTCAGAGTGATAATATCTTGCTTAATATACCATAAACAGGTCGTCCACGGAAAGGTCGTTTGAGTCGTTCATCATAGCTTCATGTTAACTTATAAACCACTATCAACTTTTTCAATCAGGCGTCGTTATAGTAGTTCCTCTCGGGGCGATGTTAACACCCTCTAAGATGTCGTCCATCTGTCGTTCAAGCATTCGTCGTGTCGGTCGTCTCTCAAGGGCTTACCAAGAACCAGAACGGGGAAATAATGTTCTGAATAACTATGAAAATTATATTTGCTCTGCAGCACAGTGAGGCCAGATGTAACATAGGGATTTCTAATCTTGTTATGTGAGCTGTGTTGTGTAGGGCGCGCCCCGGAGCTCTCAGTGCAATGTGTTCTGGATCCTGCTGTCACTGCTGCCTCCCCTCACTCCTATTTTTCCTCCAGAAGCTAAAAATTCCTCACAAATAAAAAAACTTATTTAAATAGCTGAGAGCGAAGTATGACTGCCACGTCACGTATGAACCGAAGTATAAAACCACACACAGAAATAATCTCGTTTGGAAAGACATTCTCACTGCTGCTCTCAGATAGTGATTGTTATACTCGTCTCCAGGAAGGGGGTTGTTCACCAGTAAATTAAGTTCTTAACTAAATTGCATATAACTGGGGATTCCATTAAGAATGTCGAGCTTATTCTGGGTAATTGAAAGTTGTATATCGTAAGCAGCCATGACCTGTTCAAGCCCAGGAACTAAGGCCTTAGTTTCAGGGTTTCATCATGGGCGGAGGACTGGGTTTCCTCTGGTACAGTGGGTAATATGAGGACATGATGGGGTGCGCCTGCCCATGGTGGAGCAGTTGGGTGGATCACCATTGTGCCGGGGGGCGGGAGGGGGGCAGGGGTTGGGGACCCACTAGCTGCTGGATGCCAGGAACCAAGGGATCAGTAGCTGCCACAGCCCCCCCCCCCCACCCCCCACCCTTGGACCATAAAAGGGGACGGCTTGTGTGTGTGTTTAAAAGAAATAATAATATACAAGTCTGGAGTGAAATATATGTAGTGATACGTTTGTGTAGTCAGAGAACAAGAGACGTCACTTAGTCTTTCCACTGATTCTTACCTCACTCTTCACAAAACTACAATACTGTCCGCACTAATGAGATCTTTGGGAGACTTTCAACAACTATTTTTTTCTTAATAACGCGCTGGGAGATAATTGTCGAAAAGCTGTATTATTGGCCAATACTCTAAAGGTTTCCAAGGAGCAAATGAGACCAAAAAAAAAATCTACATATTGGCTCGCGTATCAAACTTTCCCGGGCACACAGTCCAGAGTAAACGCTTCCGGCTCAACTCTTCCCCTGCCAGAGACCCGCTTAACTCAAGGGACCGTACCTAATAAGATTTAATATCCGAATACGTTCCTCGCTCTCTTGTTATGCAGGAGAGGCGAGCGAGTATTTTTCTCATTATCCATAAAACGACGTTGTACCCCGAGATCCTGAAATACTTGAGTCGCTGAGGCATGGCCGGGACGACAGGTGGTGGATGGGAGAGAACGACTATAGACATTGCATGATACTACCTGGAGGAGGAGGAGGAGAGAACAGATATAGAACGACTGCTTGATGATACTACCTGGAGGAGGAGAGAACAGATATAGAATGACAGCATGAT
>NW_024749657.1:9076964-9104464 GCF_018991925.1 Homarus americanus
TCAGTGGAAGATCAAAGCTGCGGGTGGTGTTGTCTTAAGACGGACTAACGCCAAGTGTCACTACAGGAGGAAGGGCACTCCTCCGCCTTGAGTCACGAGGCCAACCTCTCTCACTCACGACTGGGAAGTGCCAAGACGGTACCTGCATCTGGCACTTGTGTGGGTATTTATCTTGGGATGAAGTTTGGTGTGTGTGTGTGTGTGTGTGTGTGTGTGTGTGTGTGTGTGATAGGGTTATAGCGACCTGAAGTGAAATGGTCTCTATGTTCATCTCGCAAACAAGTGATCCCGGGTTCGATGCTCGGAGAGGGTGAATCTATGGGCAAGTCTCTGGTTCTGTCCATCCAGCAGTAATTGGGAATTGTATTTCGGGGTAACGTCTAGCCAGTGCAGTTGGCGAGTTGCCCGGTCTTCTTGGATTACTCCTTGACATATACAGGGACAGCCAGAGACACAGAGAGAGAGAGAGGACACAGACAGACAGACAGACAGAAGGGGACTACTTATACTAGTTGGTTCACTCTCTCTTCTCAATTTCTATTATTCTCTTGTGTCTTTCTCACCATCTATCTCCCATTCCTGACATCTCTCTACTTCCATGATCCATCCAACGAACGAGAGAGAAAGAGAGAAAAGGAGATAAGAGACAGGCAAATAAACAGGAAAAGCTTTTAGGCATTGTTTGCAGGGAGAGGGGGGGGGAGGAGAGAGAGAGAATTAAGTTATTATTACCCCATAGAAAATAGGCAAGTAACCCTTTCCAACGCAATTAGGTTCATCCTATTGTAATTCCTATTAAATTATATTACATCGTCTACTCAGTGTTATGTTATTCTTTGTATAAACTTTATATAATCTGTGTTTGTTTCGTATACATTAAGTATTTCCTTTCAAAACAACGAAATAGGCACGTATCTCATTTCAAAACAACGATATAGGTACGTATCTCCTTTCAAAACAGCGATATAGGCACGTATCTCCTTTCAAAACAACGATATAGGCACGTATCACCTTTCAAAACAACGATATAGGCACGTATCTCCTTTCAAAACAACGAAATAGACACGTATCACCTTTCAAAACAACGATATAGGCACGTATTCCTTTCAAAACAACGATATAGGCAATTCTCCTTTCAAAACAAAGACTTTAACCCTTTATACAACAATATGTGAGTTTTATCAGTTGTGTCACTCCCTCTTCCTATCGAGCCTTTATTCCATTAATATAGCAACACTTTGTATATATATATTTCAACAGCGTTCCCTTCCGGCATGTGTCGTTATATGTTCCAATTGTTTTATCTAATCCTGTAAATTCTCTCTCTCTCTCTTTAACTGGTCACGAATTATTGGGAGTTGAATTGATAGCCGAAGCCAGAACCCAAATATTTTTACTAGATTTACGGGTTAGGTTAGGTTAAGTTATGTACAATTGCATACTGTCCTCCTCTTATTCACAATCTTTATTTTCTTTCTTTTTTTTCTCTTTACTATGACCTGCTCCTGACCCAACTAACCTAACCTAACCGAACCTGACTTAACATAAGAACATAAAAATGGAGGAAACTGCAGCAGGCCTATTGACCCATACTCGGCAGTACACCCAACCCCTATCGCTCATATATCCATCCAACCTATGTTTGAAGCTATCCAGCGTATTCGAGTTAATGATAATATTTGGTAACTTGTTCCATTCATCCACTACTCTATTTCCGTCTAATTTAAAACCATTGTTACGAGTTCGCTCCTGGTTGGATAGTTTGAGTACCTTTGTAATGTCATTATACATAACCAAGCCTAAGCTAATCTAACCAACCCATGACCCAACAAACCTAATCTAACCTTCCCATGACCTCTATATTTAACGTCACATCTTATTTTATACTCTGACCTCCTCCACAATCTTCTTCTCCCATAATCTTCCTCTCCCATAATCTTCCTCTCCCATAATTTTCCTCTCCCATAATCTTCCTCTCCCATAATCTTCCTCTCCCATAATCTTCCTCACTCCCATAATAGTTCAAAATATCTTAAATCTTTCTCCTCTGTTTTAAGATACAGTCAGTTATCTTTCTCAACTTGTGAACTATAAACCAGTATAAAACCGACAGATATATTACTATTATAAAAGTATTAACCGACAGAGAAAGATTTAAGTCACACTACAGAGAATATTATCATAGTTAATGTTGTATTTACTCCATTTTCTTAAGTTGATTTGTGCATCATGTGTTAATATTATAAATGTTATTATTATCATTATTATCATTATTATTATTGTTAGAATCGTTGTTTACTGATATTAATAGTATTATATTTATTCTTATGATGTAAATCGGATAGTGGATACAACCCGTACCCGCCTTATGGTTATGTAGGGGAGGAGAAATTTGTGAAAAGTCTACGGAAATCGCCACCCGCATTTCACTTACTCACGCTGCCGTTATTATTATTATTATTATTATTATTATTATCATCACCATCATCATCTCGCGCTTCTGTTCCCTTTCTTCCAACTTCCTTCCTCTCTCTCTCTCTCGCTCTCTCTTTCCTTTCTGTTTATTTTTTCCACCCTTCACTCTCCTCTCACTCTTGTCTCCACGACTACCTATGTCCCCTTGTGACTTTCTCTATCTCTCCCTCCCTCTTTCTCTTCCAGATTTAGCCACCCATTTGTCTCTCTCCTTTGTTTTCTATCTTATATGTCGCGTTTCTCCTCGTCTCCTCCTTTCTCTCCTTCCTTTCTGTATCTATCTTTCTCTCCATTTTCTCTATATAGTTTTCCTTCTATTTTATTTTTTTTTACTTTCCTTTCTCCTCTTGTTTTCTCTTTTTCTCCTCTTCATTTTTCTTTCCTTCTATTTCTCTCATTTATATCCTTTCTCTCTTTTATCTCTCATCATATTCTTTCTTTCTCTCTTTCTCTGTTTATACTCTTACTCCTTCTCCTCTCTCTCCATCTTATTTTTTTTTCTCCTACCTTTCCTTTCTCCCTCCTCTTCCTTTTCCATACTTCTTCAATAACTTCTCTCAGCATATTACCACACATATTTTTTCTCCCTCCTCATCATTACATGTGTGTGAGTTATAGTAGGCACACAAAACATATGTAAAATATAACCCAAACGGAGCCTTCCTCCACGACACAACACGACACGACACAACACAAACGCAACACGACGACGCAACACAACACAACACAACACGACACGACACGACGCAACACCACACAGCACAACACAACACAACACGACACAACACGACACAACACGACACCAACATAAACACAACACAACACAACACAACACAACACAACACAACACAACACAACACGACACAACACAACGTACAACACAACACAACTCAACACAACACAACAACAATCCATCTTCACCATCCCAAGCAAAAAAAAATAATAATAATACCCAGAAACACAAAGGAATCCTAGAAATAAAAAAAACAAAACAAGAATAACTAAAGAGGAAAAGATAAAGGAAGAAGAATAGAAGGAAAAAAAAATAGTAAGAAAATATGAAAGAAACGGAAGAGGGAAGATCACTTTCCGAGATGGAGCTATTTAGGTCCAACGGAGATGAGATAAGAGTGTGAGAGGTGTTTATGGGAGGGGTGATGCAGGTGAGAGAGAGAGAGAGAGAGAGAGAGAGAGAGAGAGAGAGAGAGAGAGAGAGAGAGAGAGAGGATGTGTGTGTGTGTGTGTGTGTGTGTGTGTGTGTGTGTGTGTGTGTGTGTGTGTGTGTGTGTGTGTGTGTGTGTGTGTGTGTGTGTGTGTGTGTGTGTGTGTGTGCGTGCGTCCGGATAAACACCCCACACAATAACATATCATATTTTCTAACATTTCAACAATACCTCTTGTCATCATCAGACCTAAAACATATAAAACAAAAAAAAACAAACACAGAATAAATCTATCATAAACTGCACAACATGATACATAACACCAATTGTATTATTATGACACATTATTCATAAACATATTAAAAAAAATACTACACTATGCACTAAAACAAATTATTAACAATTATATAGGGATTAATTATTTTACTTGATTATACAGGGTGTCTATAATTTATTCACCTGATTATGAAGGTCAATAAAAAAAATTATAAAATGGTTTGCTGCAATTAATAAAGCAATTCAGGTAATCTTTTGCTACCGGCGTTAATAGTGACAGTAGAGTATTCCATTGGCTCACTGTCCCCGGATGTATCACTTCTGGATTTCTTTTTATGGGGCTACGTCAATGACAAGGTGTATACGATAAAGGTTAATAACATCACTGAGTTAAGACACCAGATTGAAGAGGCTCTGGCTTCCATCACGCTAGATATGCTTCATAAGACAAGGAGTGAAATCAGCTACCGTCTTGATATTCTACGTGTTACCAAAGGGGACCATGTGGAGGTTTACTCAAGTGCAGCTATGTGTGCCAAATACATGTCAAAGGATTACTTGAGTTGCTTTAGTAATTGCAGCAAACTATTTCATATATTTTACAGTAATTTTGTTATTGATCTTCATAATCAGGTGGATAAATAATACACACCTTGTAGTTCAACGAGCTTCTTAACATACTGAGTCATATATTTACTTACTAGTATAAAAATAAACCAATATTTACATACCAGGTAAAAAAAAAAATTAAAAAAAAATATATAAATAAAAACATTGAAAAACTAAGCACCGTCAGCATCCACCTCAGTCACCAAGGATCAGATTATCTTTAACTTTATCTTCAACTATCTTAAACTACAATCCTTAAGAGATCACTAAATCTTACTGACTTCCTCTCACATAAGGAAACAACTGTCCAAACTTCCCCAACCACACACTCAGCCTGACACAGCCAGTACAGACGTCGTTTATCCTCAGGAACAAACCGGCCAAGTTGTTGTGAGAATTTTTGTCCACAAATGTGATTAAGAGTTGTGTAGTATTCAGATGAGAAAAGACTGTAGGTTAGGTTAGGTTAGGTTAGGTTAGGTTAGGTTAGGTTAGGTTAGGTTAGGTTAGGTTAGGTTAGGTTAGGTTAGGTTAAGTTAGGTTCAGATACAAAGATTAAAGCCCTGATGATGTCCAGTTCTCTATTGTTTATTTAGTTATGTGGAGTTGTTGTATGTTGGTGGGTGACCTATGAGACACCCTGTACAGTATGGGTGGGTGACCTATGAGACACCCTGTACAGTATGAGTGGGTGATCTATGAGACACCCTGTACAGTATGGGTGGGTGATCTATGAGACACCCTGTACAGTATGAGTGGGTGACCTATGAGACACCCTGTACAGTATGGGTGGGTGATCTATGAGACACCCTGTACAGTATGAGTGGGTGACCTATGAGACACCCTGCACAGTATGGGTGGGTGACCTGTGAGACACCCTGTACACTGTAACTAAACGACAACTGAGAGCCAGAGTCAGAATGGTTGAGCCACGGGAGCCATCAGAGGCCATAGCCAGGCAGAACATCACCCTATAAATAAGGGGATAGTCTCAATCCTTACCAGTTGCTCCGACGACACGACACGGGTAACAACAGAGCCCCTCCTCGCCTACAGGGTCCAGCCAATTCCGGGCAACCACGAGATCTATACGTCACCCATCTTGCAGGAAACAATCAACGTCATCCATCTTGCAGGAAACAATCAACGTCATCCATCTTGCAGGAAACAATCAACGTCATCCATCTTGCAGGAAACAATCAGCGTCATCCATCTTGCAGGAAACAATCGTACCCAATCTATTTCCTCTCTCCTCCCTACCCGTTCCTACCCCTCTCTTCCTCTCCTCCTCACCTCCTCTCCTCCTCACCTCCTCTCCCCTCCCTTACCCCTCACCTCTCCCCTTCCTTCCCCCTCACCTCCCCACCTCCTCCCCTCCTCACCTCACCTTCCCTCCCCTCCCGCCCTGAGACACTGTGAGAGAGAGAAAGAGAATAAAGGAACAAGAGAAAATAAAAAGTAAAAAAATAAGAGAAAGAACAGATAAAAAGATAAAATAAATGAATAAGAGAAAGAATAATAAATAAAGAGACCG
This sequence comes from Homarus americanus, assembly GCF_018991925.1. Taxonomy (NCBI): domain Eukaryota; kingdom Metazoa; phylum Arthropoda; class Malacostraca; order Decapoda; family Nephropidae; genus Homarus; species Homarus americanus. The sequence continues at coordinate 9,083,022 of NW_024749657.1, forward strand.
AGAGTGAAAAAAAAAACGAAAGATAATGAAAGAAATGATACAATAATGAATTATAGATGATACATAGAGAGACAGGAAGAATATAGAGATTGAAAGAAGGAGATAAAGGAATAAATGAAATAAAAAGAAAGAATGAAGGAATGATGAAAGAAGGATATTACTAAAATTATAATAACCACCACTACCACGACTACTACTACTACTACTAACATCACTTCTACTATAACCATTTTTATTTAACAACTATCACCATTATCCTACTATCATCACCACCAACACCACATACAACACCACCACTATCATCAACACCACCACCACCACCACAACCAACACCACCACTATCCTTAACACCACCACCACCACCACCACAACCAACACCACCACTATCATCAACACCACCACCACTATCCTCAACACCACTACCACCAAACACCACCACAACCAACACCACCACCAAAACCAACACCACAACCACTACCACCACCACTACCATCAACCATCACCACTATCCTCAACACCACCACCACCACCACCACCACAACCACCACCACTATCATCACCACCACCACTATCCTCAACACCACTACCACCTATCCACTCACTACCACCACCACCACCACCACCACCACCACCACAACCAACACCACCACTATCATCAACACCACCACCACCACCACACAACCACCACCACCACTATCATCAACACACCACCACTATCCTCAACACCACTACCACCAAACCACCACAACCAACACCACCACCACACCACCACAACCAACACCACCACCACCACAACACCACCACCACCACCACTACCACCACCACAACCAACACCACCACTATCATCAACACCACCACCACTATCCTCAACACCACTACCACCAAACACCACCACCACCAACACCACCACCAAAACCAACACCACAACCAACACCACCACCACTACCATCAACCATCACCACTACACTATCATGAACTACCATACAGCCAGTTAATATATCAGGATTAAAGTGGTAATTCTTCGTGACGTTTTCAATATGATGTCGACTTAACTACTGCCACACCCGGCTCGACCCTAGGGACTGAAAAATGAACAACGCGCAATAGACAACAGAGATATATATTAACCACGTCATAAACAAAGGGCCAGGTATGTTTGTTACTCTGTCTGTTATTGTGTGTTTGTTTATGGTTGGTTGGGTATTTGTTTGTGCTTGTGTGGATAGGTGAGTGTTTGTTTTGTGTTTGTAGTTATTTGTGTGTATAATATGCAGGTGTGTGGATATTTTATTGTGCAATTTATTTCGTTTTGTGTATATGAGAGAGAGAATGGATGTATGGATGGATTCATTAACGTACATACATAACACACATCCAGTACCACCTTAACAGTGATCCACACACAACTGCAACACACCTGACTACCCTCTGATACATTCTCTCGCATGGACTGAGGCCACCAACCTTGTTTTCAGGAATTTTTACTGTCGGCCGAGTTACAAATGGCAAGGATTTGGCTCCCTTCCCCGGTTAAATTTCCTCCCGTATCTTATGGTAGTTACACAGGTATCTCGTGAGAGGTAGGAGGCACTATTCCCAGGTAACACATTTAAGTGAGGACAAACGACAATGACCGCTCCTGTGTTACGGCTTTTTGATAATAGTCTCCACGCTTTTAGAAAACCCAGGAAGTCGGAGGAGATTGAGGACTCACCATCAACTGTGGACTCTGGGCATGTTTGAGTACCCAGCACCCACGTACACCTGGATAATGTAAGGCGTGTAGTGTGGTCACTGATTATAAAGTACAGGTAGGTACTGGGCAAATTTTATGCCAATCCATAAAATAAATGCTTGAGTCTAACCTCTTGAGCCACAGTTGTGCTCGCCTCCACGGCTTGTGCTGGTAGAGTGTTCCCCGTCTAGAGTTGTATCTTTTATAATATTTAATTGTTGATGGACTACAGTAGCGTAATACTAACCTCGTTACTCGCTAAAAACCTTCGTTGTTGAGGCGCAGTAATAACATTATTACATTAACGTCTTATCTGATGAGTTGCCAGCTGTAAGGGTAATTGGATAATTGAGACGATTTAGTTCAGGAATAATCTTAGCTGCTCTGTGTTGCATCCATGATGCTGTTTTGAAATATTGAAATGATTAGGTTGAACCCGAGAACTCACGCGAGTGTTGACGACACTTGTGTGTGTTGCAATATTATCACAAACCATATTAACGTGAACATAAGATCGGTTGCCTCAGCAGTGACCCGTTACAAGTATAAACAGTGTACGGTAGTTGTCAAACAACTAATTTACCATCGTTTATGAACTACAGTATTCCTCTAAGGGATGCGGTGGCACGGTGGCATCCACACTTAGGAGGCCAAGATTCGATCCCACCTTGGACAGTATAATCACTTTCTACAACTTTTCCCCAATAATTAACTTAAAAACAAACTAAATCTTCGGTAATTTGATCTACTGTATAGAGGTAAAGGTTTATGTCGCTTACTTAAGGGGAAACGGAGCAGAGAGCATTACTGGCCGGACTTCCGAGAAGGTCGTGGCCGCTGGTCCACAGTAAACCTTACCTTATCAGATTAATTACAAAACACAGAGGATCACTTCCCAGACAATACTCCTAAATCTGTGCTTGTGCTGTGTCTCAATTATTCCCACATCTATGAACTTCCCACATCTATGAACTTCCCACATCTATGAACTTCCTAAATCTATGAACATCATGAACTTCAGTACCAGTCTATAATACTCTCAACATGGATAAAACACGTTACCTGTACCTTATAACTAACTCTCTCCTTCAATAATCAGATTACATATATCACCAAACTCTCCCATCTCCATTATTAAACATTGAATAACCTAAATCACCCTAAAAATATCCTTAAATATATCCGCTTATGAATAATGTACATATTGAAGGGGACACATTGTACAGGTGTGCGCCCAGATGAGGTGGTATTTAACATATGATAATTACTCTTACCTGTACAAGACAACACCTACGATTAGCACCCATTAAGATAAGATTCCAAAACTGAAACCCATTTAAACCGAGACCCCATTAGGACTGAAGCTCATTAAGGATAAAGACCCGGTAGGATTGGAAACCATTTGACCAATCACCACTGATGCTCACCTGGCCAGCTGTAATAATCTCAGCCATTAAGTAAAGACGATGGTCATCAGGGGGGGCACAGAAGCCTCTGAATGGGAGCTTAGAAAGTTACCCATGCAGAGAGAAGTGGGATGGGTTGAAGAGAATGGGGGAGAAGGGGAGGAGATAGGGGTAGATTAGGGTAAAGATAATGAGAGATAGAGGAGATAGGGGATAGATTAGGGTAGTGATAATGAGAGATAGAGGAGATAGGGGATAGATTGGGGTAGTGATAATGAGAGATAGAGGAGATAGGGGATAGATTGGGGTAGTGATAATGAGAGATAGAGGAGATAGGGGATAGATTAGGGTAAAGATAATGAGAGATAGAGGAGATAGGGGATAGATTAGGGTAAAGATAATGAGAGATAGAGGAGATAGGGGATAGATTAGGGTAAAGATAATGAGGGATAGAGGGGATAGGGGATAGATTAGGGTAAAGATAATGAGGGATAGAGGGGATAGGGGATAGATTGGGGTAGTGATAATGAGAGATAGAGGAGATAGGGGATAGATTAGGGTAAAGATAATGAGAGATAGAGGAGATAGAGGATAGATTAGGGTAAAGATAATGAGAGATAGAGGAGATAGGGGATAGATTATGGTAGTGATAATGAGAGATAGAGGAGATAGGGGATAGATTAGGGTAGTGATAATGAGAGATAGAGGAGATAGGGGATAGATAGATTATGGGGGTAGTGATGAATGAGATAGATAGAGGAGATAGGGGAGATTAGGGTAGAGTGATAAATGAGAGATAGAGGAGATATGGGGGGATAGTGATAATGAGAGGGTAATAGATAATGAGAGAGATAGAGGAGATAGACAGATTAGGGTAAAGATAATGAGAGATAGAGGAGATAGGGGATAGATTAGGTAAAGATAATGAGAGATAGAGGGGATAGGGGACAGATTAGGTGATAATGAGAGATAGAGGAGATAGGGATAGATTAGGGAAAGATGAGAGACAGAAGAGAGAGATAGGGACGACAGGTAAAAGATAATGAGAGACAGACACACACACACAGACACACAAAGAGAGAGAGAGAGAGAGATAAGGAGAGAGAGAGAGAAGAGAGAGAGAGAGAGAGAGATTGGGATAGAGAGAGAAAAGAAAAGAGAGTAGAGAGATAGCCTTGACCACCTCTCAATAAACACACACACAGGTAAGCAAACACACCCACAGGTATACTCACCAGGCTCGGGATTCCCTTCGGCAGGTTGTCCGGAAGGCTTCAGGAGCAGGAAGAACCACAGCCGAAGGAGAAAGAGACTTAAACCTGCCCTTGGAGACATGGTGGCCAAATTCTCTCTCTATCTCTCTCTCTCTATCTCTCTTGTAAGACCTCCTGGCTTTTCCTCAGTTAAAGCTTCACGTTTCCGATGCCAGTAAAGTCCGTCTTCTTTTTCCTCAACATAATTAATTTTCTATTCACGTTACAGACGAGTAAATGTCAGCTGTTTATTTTCAGTTCCCGTGTAAATAGCACTTGTTGGTGTTTTTTGTTTGTTTGTTGTTGTTTGAGTTTTATTTTATTTTTCTAGTATTTTCTTTTGTCTTTGTTTATCTTTCTTATCGTTGTTGTTTGTTTGTTTCTGGGTTTTTTTGTCTCACTATTTTTAGCTTCTTTTTTTTCTTATCATTTCTATTTCTTGGTTCTTTTTCACTTTTTTTCCTATTATTGTCTTTATTTTGTTCTTCTTTTTGTTCTTCTTCTTTCACTTATTATTATATTTTCTTCTATTTCTTCTGTTTATTTTTCTTATATATTTTGTTTCTGTTGTTCTGTTTTATCTCTTCCTCATAAATTTTCAGTTACAGAACACTTTCCTACGTCTCTTTAACAATTAAGAATTTCATTAATAAAACTCTTCAATAATGTCTATCACAAAATATAATCAATATATTTTTAGTCATTTTTTTTTATCTGAGCACAAACTTTTTTTTCTCAATAATTTCAGTTTTATATCATGTAAAATATTTTCTCTATGTTGGTATATAGTTTTGGTTACGTTTATAAACTTTCTAACGTATAAATATTCTGAAAGTTTGTAAGTTTGATAATTTTCCTACCCAATTTTTATACCGTGTAAAATATCATTAAAAAATATCCACGTAGTTCTGGTTTCAAAAGTTATCTAAAAAAAAAATTCCAACTTTTTCAACTATTTTTAACCACAAAATAAAAAATCTTTAATATTTTCCAACAAATTTCTTACAAGTTCACAGTTATTTAAATAATTCCTTCTAATAATACTTTCAGAATTATTAGTTTTTTCTTTGACATACACAATATTTATATTTTTCCAGTAATATAGAGTTTTTTTTTATTTTTTCTACGAGTTTATATATTACACTGAAATCATACATAATTATTAACAAACACACGTTCAGTATATTAAATGATCATTATATTAGTAAAAAAAACACCTAAACACACCCACGGAAATATATCATGATAAAACACAATCACTCATGGAACTATATATAAAAAAAACACCAATTTAAGTATGAAATGGAAAAATGTAAATTACTATACCACAGGAAAAAACACCCTTGGACACACACACACACACACACACACACACACACACACACACACACACACACACACACACACACACACACACACACACACACAAACACCTATCCTCACAAAAAACACTAACCCCTGAAAAACAAAAACACTGAACTCAAAAAAAAAAAACACACACACACACAAGAAAAGCACACAAACTAAGGGGAAAAACAGGAAATTTTCTCCCTGACCTCACATGCAGATTGAGAAGTGAGTCGTGTTCCTTCAGAGGTCAACAGGAGGTAAACAACATTGTGAGTGACTGAGGAGGCCAAACACAAGGAGGATTGGTGACCTACTTCTCCAGGTGTTTGTCTCTGGTTTATGGAGGAGAAGAGAGAGAGAGAGAGAAGAGAGAGAGAGAGAGAGAGAGAGAGAGAGAGAGAGAGAGAGAGAGAGAGAGAGAGAGAGAGAGAGAGAGAGAGAGAAACGAGAAACAGATACTGAGGATTTGAAAGAGAAGAGAGAGAGAGAGACAGACAGCCAGCAAGAGAGACAGACAGACAGACAGACAGAAAGACAGACTGACAGAAAGACAGAGAAAAAGGGAAAGGAATTCCGTTTCTGTCTCTCTCATTTCTCCCTCATTCTTAATCCCTATCCCACTCTTCCCTTCCTTCTTTCTCACCCCTCTCTGTCTCTCATTTCTTCCCCACTCTCTATCTCTCTCTCTCGGTCACCCTCTCTCATTTCTTCCCTCCTCTCAACTCTCTCCCACACTCTTCCCTCCTCTCACCACCCAACACCCCCTCTCTGTTTAATAATTTCTACCCACCAATCTTTCCTCCCCTCTACCAAATATGGGAATCACAATCAAACGGGGGAAAAAAAGGCCAATCAATTCATGTTTATTGAGGCTACGAGGCAAGAGGTTGTGAATAACCCCCCCCAAAAAAGACAAAAGTGCCTGAGGGAATAAACCAGACAGGAAATTGTCGAAAAAAAATTGAATTTCTGGCCCACAGGAGCAGGTAAAGCGATGAAAAATGGCCGGAAAGGCTTCATAAAATAGTTTCCCCGCGGTGCAACCTCCCCCTCCCCCCCTCCCCTCCCTTCCCCCGATGGTGGGAGATTGGGGAGATGGGGTGGGGGAGGGGAGAGTGATGGGAAGGGGGAGAGGGTGGGGAGAGAGGAGAGTGATCGGGAGGAGAGGGTAGGGGGAGGGTGAAACGTGGGTGGGATCAAGGGAAGATGAGTGAGAGGTGGGAGAGGGAAAGCAGGAGAGGGGAATAGGGAGGAAATGGGTAGGGGAGAGGGAGTGAAGAGGGTAGGGAAAGAGGGGTAGGAGAGGATTATGAATGGGTGAGTAATACCTGATAAATTCACATACATTCCTGATTATAACCTAACCTAACCTATCCTAACCTAACCTTACTAACCTAACCTAACCTAACCTAACCTAACCTATCCTAACCTATCCTAACCTAACCTATCCTAACCTAACCTTACTAACCTAACCTAATCTATCCTAACCTAACCTAACCTAACCTAACCTATCCTAACCTAACCTATCCTAACCTAACCTTACTAACCTAACCTAACCTATCCTAACCTAACCTATCCTAACCAAACCTAACCTAACCTATTTCAATTACTATCCCCATGTCGTAGCTGAGGTGGGCCAATCAGAGACGTTCTTAGATCTCCAAGTACGATGTAATTTAACGAATTTTTGTGTCGTAACTTCAGTGAGCGAGTTATCAGGTAAAAGGAAATATAACTTCCCTACCTTTGAGAATAGATTCTTTACGCCGGAGCTTATGAGAATTAGAGCCATTCTTACATCTTTTATTATGAGAAAATATTTAACGTAAGTGATTCTGTAAAAAAAAAAAAAGTCGTCCTCAGGTAAAGTTAACGTAAGTGCCTTTGAGAGTCAGTCATTATGAGGTAGATTAATTAAAGTTTGTTAGATACGTTTTTAAGTCCTCAGTTTAGGATAGAAAATTAAACTTACGATATTTTGTGAATGTCTGTCTTTATGATGATGGGAGATACGGATGATTCTCCTATGATTATTGTTTATTTGTAGTAGTTTAACCTATTGTCATAAAAACCTGAATAAACTTCAAAATTAGTGTTAACAACCCCTAATTAACTTACAAAATCAATGTTAACAACCCTTAATTAACTTACAAAATCAATGTTAACAACCCTTAATTAACTTACAAAAACAATATTAACAACCCTTAATTAACTTCAAAACTAACATCATACAGACACTTAACTAACTTCAATATCAACGACAACAGACGCTAATAAACCACAAGATTCAATAAACCTCTTCAACTACTTTTCAACTTTCCCCATTATATATTTTTGGGGGTTAATACTTCCCCAAGGCTGGTGTATGTGTGTATATGTGTGTGTGTGTGTGTGTGTGTGTGTGTGTGTGTGTGTGTGTGTGTGTGTGTGTGTGTGTGTGTGTGTGTGTGTGTGTCTCATTCAACATGTTAGTTAATCATTCCATTAGACAACAAGTTAGTTAATCAGTCAATCCGTCAGTCATTCCGTCAATCATTCCGTCAGTCAGTCAGTCACTCAAGCTTCTCAATCGACCAACCAACTCAAGCCAAAATGTTTTCCAGGGATGAATGAGGCAATGCATAAAGAACGGGGTCGTTAGTCAGAGCAATAAATTACTCAGGAGCAGAGGCAAAAAAAATATATATATATATATTAAATGGCTCACCGGGAGAGTTATTTATCGAAGAAAATATAGATAAGTGAAGAAGCAGCGGAAGAAAATGGGCTTCTGGGGTTTATATAAATTACCCTTGAATTTATATGTAAAGAAAACGAGATTAGGGTTACTTGAGTTTATATAAATTACCCTTGAATTTATATGTAAAGAAAACGAGATTAGGGTTACTTGAGTTTATATAAATTACCCTTGAATTTATATGTAAAGAAAACGAGATTAGGGTTACTTGAGTTTATATAAATTACCCTTGAATTTATATGTAAAGAAAACGAGATTAGGGTTACTTGAGTTTATATAAATTACCCTTGAATTTATATGTAAAGAAAACGAGATTAGGGTTACTTGAGTTTATATAAATTACCCTTGAATTTATATGTAAAGAAAACGAGATTAGGGTTACTTGAGTTTATATAAATTACCCTTGAATTTATATGTAAAGAAAACGAGATTAGGGTTACTTGAGTTTATATAAATTACCCTTGAATTTATATGTAAAGAAAACGAGATTAGGGTTACTTGAGTTTATATAAATTACCCTTGAATTTATATGTAAAGAAAACGAGATTAGGGTTACTTGAGTTTATATAAATTACCCTTGAATTTATATGTAAAGAAAACGGATATAATAAAGATTTACACAGAGAATAAAAATATAGAAACAAAACAACAATAAGACTAAAAAAATAACAAAATAAAATAAATAAATAAAAAATATATATATATGATTTTTATATATACAAAAAAAACATGAAAGTGACCCTCAAAAAATATAAATTGTTAAAGAATTAAAATCCGCGGAAAAAAATTGAATAACAAAGTATTTATCAAACGTAAGTAATGAAATTAATAACGGCAAGCTTATGGAAAGAATAAAACAGTGATATCCCACAGTTAAAACAGTGATATCCCACAGTTAAAACAGTAAATATCCCACAGTTAAAACAGTAAATATCCCACAGTTAAAACAGTAATATCCCACCGTTAAGACAGTAATATCCCACAGTTAAAACAATAAATATCCCACAGTTAAAACAGTAATATCCCACAGTTAAAACAATAAATATCCCACAGTTAAAACAATAAATATCCCACAGTTAAAACAATAAATATCCCACAGTTAAAACAATAAATATCCCACAGTTAAAACAATAAATATCCCATAAATCAATAAACATCCCACAGGAAAAAATAAAACAGGAAAAAAGTAAGAATACACCATTGAAGGGGAAAAAAACTAGAGAGACTATTCCCCTAAAAGAAAGGAAAAGGGGAGAAAAAAAATAGCAGGAGTGTAAACAGATCATCCAGACAAGGCCAATAAAGTGAACGCAACACGGTGGAAAAATGCGGCTACCAGGCTTTGACATGGGGACCTGCTCACCACGGGTCCCTGAACTAGTGGTATTCTGTTGTACCGAAGGGAGACGAGCTGGCTGTTGGTGGGGGTGCTGTGTTGGTGGGGGTGCTGTGTTGGTGGGGGTGCTGTGTTGGTGGGGGTGCTGTGGGGTGCTGGTGGAGGAGGGAGTTGAGGGTTGGGGGGGGGTGGTGTGGGGGGAGGGTGTGACACTAGAAAAAAAAGTTAAATAACACGTTAGTTTCTTATTGTTTTTTGACAGACAATCCAGTTGTAGTTTAATCTAACCCTCACAGTTGTGTTATTGTCAGCAGGTGTAAGGTGTTGGCCTCACAGGTGGTCAGGTGTCGCCCTCAGAGGCGTCAAGTGTTGCTCTCACTACACAGGTATGCACTCCAGGGTCTCGGGTCTCCTCGAGGTCTTTTATCAAATAGACTCCACCTTGACCTTTGATATTTAGTTCACCAGACGACAACAAGTCTAGAAGTTATCGAGGCCAAACCCCTTCAGACATGGCCAAACATACTTCTCTAGACATGCCACTTCAGACATCCCAGAACCCCCCATAGACAAACCTACCAGATAAGTCCACCAAAACACCCCACAACCTACCACAATCCCCAGATAACTTCCCCAGACAATCCCCACCCCCCACACCCCCACCCCCCCAGCACCACGCAAGATCTACTCCCAGCAGACAATTACTGTAAAAGGACCAGATGGGTGTTTTCCCCCTCCCCTTAAAACGCTACGAACCAGAAAATTCCCGGTATTATTGGCCAAATATCCCCAGTTTAAACCAGTGAGTATAGCTTGCAGAGTAATTAGATTGACTGCCTTCACGTGGAGAGCTTCACGATAGCTGGGAGAATGCTGTTAGGAGACGCTAGGAGAATGATGTTACAGGAGCTAGGAGAATTATGTTATAGGACCTAGGTGATGATGTTATAGGAGTTAGGTGATGATGTTATAGGAGCTAGGAGAATTATGTTATAGGAGTTAGGTGATGCTGTTATAGGAGCTAGGAAATGCTGTTATAGGAGCTAGGAGAATGCTGTTATAGGAGGTAGGTGATGCTGTTATAGGACCAAGGAGAATGATGTCTAGGAGCTAGGAGATGCTGTTATAGGAGCTAGGAGATGCTGTTATAGGAGCTAGGAGAATGCTGTTATAGGAGGTAGGTGATGCTGTTATAGGACCTAGGAGAATGATGTCATAGGAGCTAGGAGATGCTATTATAGGAGGTAGGTGATGCTGTTATAGGACCAAGGAGAATGTTGTCATAGGAGTTAAGTGATGCTGTTATAGGAGCAAGGAAATGCATAGGATAGGAGTTAGGTGATGCTGTTATAGGAGCTAGGAAATGCTGTTATAGGAGCTAGGAGTTAGAATGCTGTTAGGATAGGAGGTAGGTGATGCTGTTATAGGACCAAGGAGAATGATGTCTAGGAGCTAGGAGATGCTGTTATAGGAGCTAGGAGATGCTGTTATAGGAGCTAGGAGAATGCTGTTATAGGAGGTAGGTGATGCTGTTATAGGACCTAGGAGAATGATGTCATAGGAGCTAGGAGATGCTGTTATAGAAGCGAGGAGAATGATGTTACAGGAGCTAGGAGAATTATGTTATAAGAGGTAGGTGATGCTGTTATAGGAGCAATACAAAAGACCTTGTTTTGGGGGAGTTTTCTTATCGGTGAAGTCTACCAAGGATATGGTTAGATTAGGTTAGGTTAGGTTAGGTTAGGTTAGGTTAGGTTAGGGGTATAGCAGACTAGGTAAGAATCAATGTTAAAGGTCAGGTCAGGGAGCCACCTCATTACAGTGTCTCAGTGAACGAAAAAGGCACAGGTAAGGTGAAGCTCCTGCCACTAAGACCATACCTTAATGAGTGCGACTTACCTGTGTGTGTGTGTGTGTGTGTGTGTGTGTGTGTGTGTGTGTGTGTGTTCTCTCTCTCCATCTACCTTTTTTATTGCTCATCCACGCCTTTATAATCGTCCACTCATTTCACCAATCTACGATACTTAACACTGATCTATTGGTAAGCATCCCTAACCTCCCCAACGTGGTCAACAATCAATTCTATAGTAGCCCTGAGCAACGTGATTCTCTCATTAATCATCATTATACCTCACGATTGACATATATTCATAAATTCACTCCTCTGAGGCTAGTTAATTATTTATCTAAAAATATATGGCAAATTCAGTGTTAAATTTTCCCTACTTAACCTAACCTAACCTAACCTAACTTAACTTAACCTAACCTAACCTAACCTAACTTAACTTAACCTAACCTAACTTAACGTAAAAAAAAAATTCGTGTTCTTTTAATTTCAGTAATTAATTTTGACTCCATTTGCAATTACGGTAATTAATCTGGCTCTAATATTTTGCACCTGGCTGGCTCTCCGTATACAGGTAAGTAAAGAATATATACTTAACACTGAACAACACGTCTATGTATACTTGTAAAGTCTCTTAGATTGTATACATATACATACTAAAAATCTCAATAATCCATGTATACGGGGCCCTGTATATATGAATGACAGTATTATTAACATAGAAGAAAGTAATATACACCTGTACCTGTGTATGTATACCTGTAGTATATACCTGTATTAACCCATTTACATATTCACCTGCCACCCACAGGACAAAAAATGTGACTAGGTATATATTATAATGTTACGAGAATTGTGGGAAATGCTAAGGGTGACGTTATCTCTCTCTCTCTCTCTCTCTCTCTCTCTCTCTCTCTCTCTCTCTCTCTAACAAACTACAGTACATACAGACAGTCAGACACCGATTCTAACACTCACTGGTATTTTCATTTTGTCTCCACGCCACCATAACACTGTACACCACTAACACAGAGATTGATGCTGTGTACTCGTTATCAATGTATTTTTATAACCTGACTTGTGTTAACTGTATTTGAACGCATTCTTTTTTTCTTTTTCTTCTGATCTATAATTTTAGCTACTTTTAGTTTAATCTCAGCTCACGACTGCTCTCAGAAAGATAGCCAAATATATATTGTTTTTTTTTTTTTATCTCAGCTCACGGAAGGTCTCAGATGGGAATATTGTTGTTTTTGTCTCAGCTCACGCAAGGTTTCAGAAGATGCGAATAGTGTTTCTTTATTAATCTCAGCTCACGAGACCTCTCAGAAGATGTGATTATTGTTTTTGTTTTTATCTCAGCTCACGACAACTCTCAAAAAATTTGACAAATGTTGTTTCTTTATCTCATCTCACTACCAGCTCATGAAACTACATATTTCTTGTCTCAGGGTCTTTGTCTCACTCAGCTCACGACAGCTCATGAGAGGACATGTTTCTCGTCTCAGCGCACCTGTCTCAGCTCACGTTAGTTCACAGACGAGGCCAAAATGGTAAATGTTTTTCACGTCAGGAGGCAAATGAAGTGCTGAGCTGATCCTGTCTTTGAGATCTAGGACAAACAGTCATGTAAGTGGTGCTGGGACTAAGCTGTGAGTCCCTAGCAACCCCCCCCCCTTCCCCTCCTAGCAACCACCCCTAGTAACCACCCCTAGTAACCACCCCTCTGGTTTGTTTTGAGTCAGTTAGGGATAATAAAATGCGCGCGCAGGTTTATGACGTCATAGGTGCTTGGGGCTGTTGTGATGTGACGTCAGAGTATTCACCCAACTCTTCCTTCACTCTATAATCTTCTCAGCTTCTTGTGTCCTCAGCCTCAAGGTCTCAGCGCACAAGGTCAGACAACACAATGAAATAAAAACCCTCGGATATTCACTATTCACACACACACACACACACACACACACACACACACACACACACACACACACACACACACACACACACACACGCAAAACACCAAACCTTCACCGTCTTCCTCATGAACATCTTCTTTCTCTCAGCCTGTCTGTCTCAGCGCACACATACACACACCTCCTTTTATATTTTCCTAGCTCAAATCTTTCGAGTTTCCTCCCCGGCCGCCTGAAGCAGAAGGCAGAAGCATCTCTTTAAGTTATTAAATATTAACGCAGGAGCCACCAACCAGCCATCAATCTCTAGGCTAGGTTAGGTTAGAATAAATCAAAATAGATGAGTCATCAGTGTCGTCATTTTCATCTTCTTCAGTCATCGTCATCCACACCCTCATCTTCTACAGTCATCATCTTCACCATCATCTTCTACAGTCATCGTCATCCTCACCATCATCTGCTACAGTCATCCCCATCCTCATCTTCTACAGTCATCCACACCCTCATCTTCTACAGTCATCGTCATCCACACCCTCATCTTCTACAGTTATCGTCATCCCCAACCTCATCTTTTAGTCATCGTCATCCCCACCCTCTAGTCATTCCCACCCTCTAGTCATTCCCACCCACCCTCATATTCTACAGTCATCGTCATCACCGTCGTTATCTCTGCATTAACTTGATTCCCGCTAGAGAGAGAAAGAGAACCTTTAAAACTCCTTGAGACTGTCACACACACACAGTAAAACACCGAGGCCAAGTTCCCTTCTGTCACCACCAGGGTCAAGAGGGCGCTGCTGTAGAACTCACGCTGTCTCTCTCTCTCTCTCTCTCTCTCTCTCTCTCTCTCTCTCTCTCTCTCTCTCTCTCTCTCTCTCTCTCTCTCTCTCTACTGTAAGATAATCCGCAGCATAATTCAAGAACGGAAAAAAGATAATGTCGGTCATACTTGGTTCATATATCTACCATGATGACCTCTAGGAATTATATGCCTTTGAGGTCGAAAGGTCAAAGGTCAATGTTAAAAAAAAAGGCTATACAAAGAAAAAATTAGGACTTGATATGACACCTCGCTCGAGTGTAGTCATATAAATTTATTATCATCATTTTTTTCGTACGTGAAGGATTTTTTTTCTTAAGTATACCCACAAAATAATGCTCAAGACCACCTACGTTTTCTGTAATTAAATATGGGTGGTAATTCATCATTGTAGGCAAATGGCACCTATCAGCTATGGTACTCGTGGATCCCGACTTATCTTGACCACTAACAATATTCCATGATCTGAGGTGAGCTGAACTGTCAATTCATTCTTGTCAGAGTATAGATTATGTAATACCTGAACGATTACCTGAATAATTAACTGAATGACTACCTTTCATTACACCTGTACCCGTACCTCTGTCTATATTTCGTACCTATAACTATAACTATACCTACCCTTTTACTATACCTATAATTAAACCAGCACGTGTGGGCCTATACCTGAAGAGGGTGACACAGGCTTGGTGTTAGAGGGAGCGACTGACACAACCCACCAGGTAAAATATCATGACACTGCTTAAAGAAGGTGGTGTCATGCCTTGGCCTCTCTCTCTCTCTCTCTCTCTCTCTCTCTCTCTCTCTCTCTCTCTCTCTCCTTCCCTCCCTACATAACATAACATAACATAACATAACACAACATAAACTAAATCTCCATTTCTTCCATATCTCAATTTAAAAAAAAAAAATCTAGAACCGAGAATTATTGACCTAACCCCCTCGCCAAAGAACACCAAACTCTACATAATATAAAGGTAAACTAATAAACACCTGTACATATTTCATCGTTAATCACCTCTTAGATATATATGGTAATTACTCTTGAAGTGGTGTTGATATTTTCTTGTTTTAAAGTCTAGGAATTATTATCGTTTTTTCTTTCATTCCAAATTTCCGGGGTTTTGGGAAGTGAGGACGGAGGTGAGAGGGAAGGAGGAGGAGGTGAAGGGAGGAGGTGGAGGAAGGAAGGGGCAGATTACGAATGTTTAATTTTGGCAGGGGACAAATTTACGTACTGTAGTTAAATGGTTTCTATCTATTTATCTATCTAACTATCTATCTATCTATCTATCTATCTATCTATCTATCATTGACTGCAGCACCTATCTCTTGGCTACTCAGTGTGGAGGTTCTCGAAGTATCCATGTCTCAATAACCTCTCTCTCTCTCTCTCTCTCTCTCTCTCTCTCTCTCCTCTCTCTCTCTCTCTCACATAGCCGGGAGTCTCAGATCACGTGTCTCAGCTGTGTTCTCAGGGCGTGACTTCCATTAAGGGACAACAGGCGGGAGGAAAAAGGTGCAATATCTTAGAAAGGCAGGAACTTCTTGTTACAACTCCTTCAGGTGAACCCCAGCGGATCCTCTCTCTCTCTCTCTCTCTCTCTCTCTCTCTCTCTCTCTCTCTCTCTCTCTCTCTCTCTCTCTCTCTCTCTCTCTCTTTCTTTCTTTCTTTATGTCTCTCTATCTCTCTCTCTCTCTCTCTTTCCTTTGTGTCTGTATATTTCTCTCTCTCTCTCTCTCTCTCTCTCTCTCTCTCTCTCTCTCTCTCTCTCTCTCTCTCCAGGAGGTCAATGCTCCCAACTACAATGCTTCCCTGACCACCGCTTTGGAGCTCATCGTTCTTTTAACTCTTCACTGTAAACTGCATTGGCCTCCTCCCCTCACCATCCACCTCACCATCCCACCTCATCATACCTTGACCATCCGCCTCCTGTCACATACCATACCTTGACCATCACCTCACTATCCTTCACCATCCCACCCCACCATGCCTTCACCATCACCTCACCCATACCTTGACCATTCACCTCCACCATCCACCCCCACCATACCTTCACCATCTACCTCACCATACCTTCACCATCCACCTCACCATACCTTGACCATTCACCTCACCATCCACCCCACCATACCTTCACCATCCACCTCACCATACCTTCACCACCTACCTCACCATCATCTCACCATACCTTCACCATCCATCTCACCATACCTTCACCATAAGCTCCTAAAGCGGTCCATCACACAAGCTAGAACAGTCATTATGGCCGTCGGAATCTTATTAATAATTACAACTCAAGAAAATAATTAATTTTAACCATTTATTCATTTTTATCTCATTCATTCATCATTATTCATCTGAGGATTCTTCACTTATTCTCGTGTTCTGAAGTAGTGAGTGTTCTTACATCACCACCTGTCTCACGCCCTGGAACATCGGACAAGCAGCACTGGCATATTCTCATGGTGATCCCCTGGCTAAGATAAGACTGGAAATACCGTGACGTGTAAAGGAAGGTAGGATCTATTCTCTCTCTCTCTCTCTCTCTCTCTCTCTCTCTCTCTCTCTCTCTCTCTCTCTCTCTCTCTCTTTCTCTCTCCCTCTCTCTCTCTCTCTCTCTCTCTCTCTGTTCCTGTACATAAAAAAATAAATCATATGGTTAAGAAGAAAGAACAAGAAAGAAAAATAAGAAGAAAGAAGTAAGAAAGAAGAAGAAGAAGAAGAAGAAGAAGAAGAAGAAGAAGAAGAAGAAGAAGAAGAAGAAGAAGAAGAAGAAGAAGAAGAAGAAGAAGAAGAAGAAGAAGAAGAAGAAGAAGAAGAAGAAGAAATAACATACATACATACATACATACATACATACATACATACATACATACATTCATACATACATTCATACATACATACATAAATACATACATACATACATACAACAAGAGAAAAAATACTACAGTACAGTTCTATTACTTTTTATATAATCCTCTAACAAAACTACAACAGGAAGAACAATAAACAACTACAAAAAACCAAAAAACAAAAAGAAACTAAAAAAAAAATACAAATAAAAAAGGAAGATTTGTTTTCCAGCGGGGCGCCATTGTTTGCAAGTCAAAGTTTACTCGGGTTTTGCTCTCTCTCTCTCTCTCTCTCTCTCTCTCTCTAAGGTTAGGTTAGGTTCCATGAGCTTGACAATGAAGACCTCCTCTCCGTCCCCGTGTGTTAGATGCTGTCAGTCTATAGCCAGATAAGTCAGTCAGGCTTCCCACACTCCTGTACTGGATGTGAGATGTGGGGTGGATGGAGGTGCTCGGGTTATCTAGGGGGGCGGGTGTTGGTGTGTGGGTGTTGGTGTGGGTATTAATATAGGTGTGGGTGTGGGTGTGGGTGTGGGTGTGAGTGTGCGTTTGGTATGGTCTTCTGTTTTCATATCTTGACTGTCACGCTTGTAAAAAATTAACACTGTGGGTCTTCTCTCTCTCTCTCTCTCTCTCTCTCTCTCTCTCTCTCTCTCCACTACCAATTACCCTTGTATTAGACACTTCAGGGTTCCTCATCTTCCACCTGTCTCTTCCTTAACTACTAATGATGGGCAAAACTTTCCCCATCCTCGCCTCCCGCCACTCACTGACAGCCATGGACGACCTTTTTGCCTCACTGACAGCCACGGACGACCCTTCTCCCTCACTGACAGCCCTGGACGACCCTTCTCCCTCACTGACAGCCCTGGACGACCCTTCTCCCTCACTGACAGCCCTGGACGACCCTTCTCCCTCACTGACAGCCACGGACGACCCTTCTCCTCACTGACAGCCCTGGACGACCCTTCTCCCTCACTGACAGCCCTGGACGACCCTTCTCCTCACTGACAGCCCTGGACGACCCTTCTCCCTCACTGACAGCCCTGGACGACCCTTCTCCCTCACTGACAGCCCTGGACGACCCTTCTCTCCCTCATGAACCCTGGACGACCCTTCTCCCTCACTGACAGCCCTGGACGACCCTTCTCCCTCACTGACAGCCTGGACAACCCTTCTCCCTCACTGACAGCCCTGACGACCTTCTCCCTCACTGACCCTGGACGACCCTTCTCCCTCACTGACAGCCTGGACGACCCTTCTCCTCACGACAGCCCTGGACGACCCTTCTCCCTCACTGACAGCCCTGGACGACCCTTCTCCCTCACTGACAGCCCTGGACATCCCTTCTCCCTCACTGACAGCCCTGGACGACCCTTCTCCCTCACTGACAGCCTGGACGACCTTCTCCCTCACTGACAGCCCTGGACGACCCTTCTCCCTACTGACAGCCCTGGACGACCCTTCTCCCTCACTGACAGCCCTGGACGACCCTTCTCCCTCACTGACAGCCCTGGACGACCCTTCTCCCTCACTGACAGCCCTGGACGACCCTTCTCCCTCACTGACAGCCCTGGACGACCCTTCTCCCTCACTGACAGCCCTGGACGACCCTTCTCCTCACTGACAGCCCTGGACGGCCCTTCTCCCTCACTGGCAGCCCTGGACGACCCTTCTCCCTCACTGACAGCCCTGGACGACCCTTCTCCCTCACTGCCCCTGACACCCTTCTCCCTCACTGACAGCCCTGGACGACCCTTCTCCCTCACTGACAGCCCTGGACGACCCTTCTCCCTCACTGACAGCCCTGGTCGACCCTTCTCCTCACTGACAGCCCTGACGACCCTTCCCTCACTGACCGACACCTTCTCCCTCACTGACAGCCCTGGACGACCCTTCTCCCTACGCTGGACCCCTCTCACTGACAGCCATGGACGACCTTTTTGCCTCACTGACAGCCACGGACGACCCTTCTCCCTCACTGACAGCCCTGGACGACCCTTCTCCCTCACTGACAGCCCTGGACGACCCTTCTCCCTCACTGACAGCCCTGGACGACCCTTCTCCCTCACTGACAGCTCTCCACACTCCACCACATCACCAAAACCCTCACCATCACTCCTCTCGTTTTCCTCCTCCTCCTCCTTCATCTTCCTGCCTCATCTTCCTGCCTCTCCTTCCTTCTCCTCCTCCTCCTCCTCTTCTTCCACTTCCTCCTCATGTCCTTCCTCCTCTTCTCTCCACTCCTCCCTTCCTCCTCTCCTCCTCCTCCTCCTTCATCTTCCTGCCTCATCTTCCTGCCTCTCCTTCCTTCTCCTCCTCCTCCTCCTCCTCCTCTTCCTCCACTTCCTCCTCATGTCCTTCCTCCTCCTCCACTTCTCCCTCTTCCTCTTCCTCATAATCTGTTCATCAACTCCACTTACATTGTTCAATCACTGGGTAATAAGTTTTTCCCTCTCTCCTAAAACCAATAACCCATCTAAATTAATAATGACCAATGTATTGTTCTGAATAACCAACAACAAATACCTGACCTGACCTGACCTAACCTAACCTAACCTAACCTAACCTAACATAATCTAATCTAACCTAACCTAACCTAACCTTAACCTAACCTTAACCTAACCTAACCTAACCTAACCTAATCTAACATAACATAACCTAACCTAACCTTAACTTAACCAAAACCTAACCTAACCTTAACCTAACCTAAACTTAACCTAACCTAACCTTAACCTAACCAAAACCTAACCTAACCTTAACCTAACCTAAACTTAACCTAACCAAAACCTAACCTACTCTAACCTAGCCAGATTTCCCTCTTCCATACACTCTCCAAATACTGACACTTCCCCAGACACCGTCACTTTCCTCCACCATAAACTTCCCCAGATACCGTCACTTTCCTCCACCATACACTCCCCCAGATACCGTCACTTTCCTCCACCATACACTTCCCCAGATACCGTCACTTTCCTCCACCATACACTTCCCCCAGATACCGTCACTTTCCTTCACCATACACTTCCCCAGATACCGTCACTTTCCTCCACCATACACTTCCCCAAGATACCGTCACTTTCCTCCACCATACACCTCCCCAAGATACCGTCACTTTCCTCCACCATACACTTCCCCAGATACCGTCACTTTCCTCCACCATACACTTCCCAAGATACCGTCACTTTCCTCCACCATACACTTCCCCAGATACCGTCACTTTCCTCCACCATACACTTCCCCAGATACCGTCACTTTCCTCCACCATACACTTCCCCCAGATACCGTCACTTTCCTCCACCATACACTTCCCCAGATACCGTCACTTTCCTCCACCATACACTTCCCCAGATACTGTCTCATCTCAGAGCACTAGACAAAGTAGCTCGTTAACATAATCCCAGCTCACCCAACGCTCATCTTACAAGACGCTATGGTTACTATTATTGCAGAGTGTCTCAGAAATGGTCCCTCAGGAGATGAGCTGAGACATGCTGATCCTACGTCTTTGTAAAGCTTTCAAATTCAGCTTTATTTTACGCTCTCAGCTCACGGCACTTAGCTATAATCTCCTCAAAGCTTAGTTCTAATTTACATATTGTTTAAGCTGTGTCTCTCTTATTATTTATTATTAGTAGTAGTAGTAGTAGTAGTAGTAGTAGTTTTGTTAGTGGTGTCATTATTACTAGACATATTATCACCATCATCATCATCATCACCATCCCCATCACCATCATCATCATCATCACCATCACCATCATCATCATCATCACCATCACTCACCATCATCATCATCATCACCATCATCATCACATCATCACCACCACCACCACCATCACCATCACCACCCCCACCTCACCACCACCACCACCACCACCACCACCACCACCACCACTACCACCACCACCATCACGTCTTATCAATGGGCGCCTCTTCCACGACAGGTCCTAAGAGATGTTCTCCACCACCTTCCCTGAGGCCAGGTCCTCCCCCAGCAGGAGGCGCCACAACCGCTCACCTCACCAGAGACAGTTTACATGTTAAAGAAACTGGAGCCTTCCTCTCTCTCTCTCTCTCCTCTTCTCTTCCTCCTCTCTCTCTCTCTCTGTATCAATCTATCTGAATATCTATATGTCTGTCTATCTGTGTATCCATCTGTCTATATGTCTGTCTGTCTATCTGTCTATCTCT
>NW_024749657.1:9109464-9176294 GCF_018991925.1 Homarus americanus
AGCCTTGGGGCATCCCTGGAGAGAGACACACACCCACACACACACACACACACACACACACACACACACCCACACACACACACACACACTGTTGTTTACCATCCTCCTAACCAGCAAGAGAGAGAGACACATGGACAGACAGAAACACGTATCACCACTCCCAGCCTCGTGTGTGTGTTCGATCCTCTATCACTAATACGCTGTAGCTTATTCATCCACCCATCAATATGTCGACATGTAACGTGACGTATTTTTTTCCACTTGTTCATATTTACGTAATTTACAAGTCATATTTGGTATTGGAAACGACTGTAGGTATTAAATGATAACACAAGGGTGGTAGGGTGGCTATCTTTTGTATATAAACGTGTTTTTAGTGAGTAGAATTGAGTAAGTTATTGATTAGGTGTGGGTGTGTGTGTGTGTGTGTGTGTGTGAGTGTGTGTGGGTGTGGGTGGGTGGGTGTGTGTGTGTGTGTGTGTGTGTGTGTGTGTGTGTGTGTGTGTGTGTGTGTGTGTGTGTGTGTGTGTGGGTGGGTTAGTGAATAAGTAAGTGTGTAAGTAAGTAGGTAAGTAGGTGTGGAAGTAGGTAGGTAAGTAAGTATGTAAGTTAGTAACTGTGTAAGTATTAAGTAAGTAAGTAAGGAATTAAGTAAGTAATTATGTAAGTAAATAATTGTGTAAATGAGAATGTAATCAAGTAAGAAACGAGTAAGTAATACGTAAATAAGTATGGATGGAATAAG
Organism: Homarus americanus; assembly: GCF_018991925.1. Taxonomy (NCBI): domain Eukaryota; kingdom Metazoa; phylum Arthropoda; class Malacostraca; order Decapoda; family Nephropidae; genus Homarus; species Homarus americanus. The sequence continues at coordinate 9,110,210 of NW_024749657.1, forward strand.
TAAGAAAGCTTTATAAGTAATAAAAACGCAGGTGAGAAAATAAGTTCATAAATATTTACTTTTAAGGTAAAATATTCACTTCTAGGGTAAAATATTCACTTCTAGGGTAAAATATTCACTTCTAAGGTAAAATATTCACTCGTAGGAGTAAAATATTCACTTCTAGGGTAAAATATTCACTTCTAGGGTAAAATATTCACTCGCAGGAGTAAAATATATACTTCTAGGGTAAAATATTCACTTCTAGGGTAAAATATTCACTTCTAGGGTAAAATGTTCACTCGCAGGAGTAAAATATATACTTCTAGGGTAAAATATTCACTTTTAGGGGTAAAATGCTCACTTCTAGGAGTAAAATATTCACTTCTAGGGTAAAATACTCACTTCTAGGGTAAAATATTAACTTCTAGGGGTAAAATATTAACTTCAAGGGTAAAATACTCACTTCTAGGGTAAAATATTCACTTCTAGGGTAAAATACTCACTTCTAGGGTAAAATATTAACTTCTAGGGTAAAATATTAACTTCTAGGGTAAAATATTAACTTCTAGGGGTAAAATATTAACTTCAAGGGTAAAATACTCACTTCTAGGGTAAAATATTCTCTTCTAGGGTAAAATACTCACTTCTAGGGTAAAATATTCATTTCTAGGGTAAAATATTAACTTCTAGGGGTAAAACATTCACTTCTAGGGTAAAATATTCACTTCTAGGGTAAAATATTCACTTCTAGGGTAAAGTATTCACTTCTAGGGTAAAATATTCACTTCTAGGGTAAAATATTCACTTCTAGGGGTAAAATACTCACTTCTAGGGTAAAATATTCTCTTCTAGGGTAAAATATTCACTTCTAGGGTAAAATATTCACTTCTAGGGTAAAATACTCACTTCTAGGAGTAAAATATTAACTTCAAGGGTAAAATATTCACTTCTAGGGGTAAAATATTCACTTCTAGGGGTAAAATATTCACTTCTAGGGTAAAATATTCACTTCTAGGGTAAAATATTCACTTCTAGGGTAAAATATTCACTTCTAGGGTAAAATATTCACTTCTAGGGTAAAATATTCACTTCTAGGGGTAAAATATTCACTTCTATGGTAAAATACTCATTTCTAGAGTAAAATATTCACTTCTCGTGTAAAATACTCTTTTTGGGGAAAATACTCACTTCTGGGGTAAAATATTCACTTTTCAAAGGTTTTAACGCACTCTCTCCCTCCCTCCCCCCTCCCTCCCTTTCAAATGGTATCAGGATCATGTAGGTGTTCATTCAATAGGTGTTATAACATACAGTGAGGGAGAGAGGGAGGACAGTGAGGGAGAGAGGGAGGAGCAGTGAGGGAGAGAGGGAGGACAGTGAGGGAGAGAGGGAGGACAGTGAGGGAGAGAGGGAGGAGCAGTGAGGGAGAGAGGAGGACAGTGAAGGAGAGAGGGAGACAGAGGGGAGAGAGAGAGGAGCAGTGAGGGAGAGAGGGAGGACAGTGAGGGAGAGAGGGAGACAGAGGGGAGAGAGGGAGGAGCAGTGGAGGGAGAGAGGGAGGACAGTGAAGGAGGAGAGAGGGAGGACAGTAAGGGAGAGAGGGAGGAGCAGTGAGGGAGAGAGGGAGAACAGTGAAGGAGAGAGGGGGAGGACAGTGAGGGGAGAGAGGAGACAGGGGAGGGAGAGAGGGAGGACAGTGAGGGGAGAGAGGGGAGGACAGTGAAGGAGAGAGGGGAGTGGAGCAGTGTGAGGGGAGAGAGGGAGGACAGTGAAGGAGAGAGGGAGGACAGTAAGGGAGAGAGGGAGGAGCAGGAGGGAGAGAGGGAACAGGAAGGAGAGAGGGAGGACAGTGAGGGAGAGAGGGAGACAGTGAGGGGAGAGAGGGAGACAGTGAGGGAGAGAGGGAGGACAGTGAGGGAGAGAGGGAGGACAGTGAGGGGAGAGAGGGAGGACAGTGCGGGGAGAGAGGGAGGACAGAGAGTGAGAGAGGGAGAACAGTGAAGGAGAGAGGGAGGGTAGTGAGGGAGAGAGGGAGGAGCAGTGAGGGAGAGAGGGAGAACAGTGAGGGAGAGAGGGAGGACAGGGAGACTATTTCAACCCCTTCAGCTCCGCCTTTCGTGTTTCATAAAATTTGTGTTGAAGTCACTATTCAATAAGTAATTACTGGGGCAGGGAGATAATTTTAACCTTGCCTTTCCTCCTTTCTCTTGCTCCCCTTCCCTTCCTCCCCTCCCTTCCTTTTCTCCTCCACTTCTCTTCCTTCCCTTCTTCCCCTCCCTGCCTTTTCTCTTTCCCTTCTCCCTTCTTCCCCATTCCCTTAATACTCTCCCTTCTTTTCCTCCTTCCCTCCTTCCCTCCTCACTCCCCCCTCTCCTCCCTTTCCCCTTCCCCATCTTCTCCTTCTCTACCCTTCTTCCTCCCCTCTCTTTCAAATTACATATAAATTAATTTTATTACTATAAAACTCAATACCAGATTAATTACTACACGGAAACAGGACTTCAGATTAATTATTACTGAACCCATAAACCTTAAGTGTGTGTGTGTGTGTGTGTGTGTGTGTGTGTGTGTGTGTGTGTTTGTGTGTGGTAGGTAGGTGTGTGTGTGTGTGTCTTAGGGTCTTACACAATTCTCCCACACCTCCCTCCTGCCTGACAGATACAAAATCTCTACCTCCTACGAACCAAAGGAAAAAAAAATGTTGCCTAATTTGTCTACCTGAAGGTGATGTTTGATCGTGTTTTATCTCACCTCTCCACACACACACACACACACTAAGGCTCTTTCCTCGGACAGATATTTATAGAATTTTTTTTTTCTAAGGAAGATCTTCGTAACGCTGTCTATAAAAGGTCCTCTAGTGTCATTGTTGGTACACCACCTCCCTCCTTTCCTCCTCCCTCTCCCCCACCGCCTCCTCCCTCTTCCTCCTCCTCCAGATGCCGCGCGAAGCTCAAAAGGAAGCGAGGAAACTGTAATTTGAGCATGAGGGTCACCAGATGCCTTAGCTAAACACGGTATTTGATTGATATTTTTCGCTTTTAATTCATTCATGGTTTAACGAGAAGGGGGGAGGGGGGGGTGATGTACATTGTTAAAACCACTATTTATTGATTCGTATTTATTTATTTATTTATTTATTTATTCATTTTTGCGTGAGGGTCATCTACCACCTCGTCTCAACACGCCCTCATTGCTTCACAGGCAGACATACAGATGGTCTTCATAACACTGTCTCCCACAAGGTCTTCCCGTCACATTTTCCTCCCGTACTTTATGTGAGGATACTGTAACACGTGAAGGAGGCGAAGGAGGAGGCGGGGAAGAAGGACGGGGGGAAAGGAGTAAGGAAGGTGTTCTAACAGGTCTTTCTACAACACGAATATTGAATTGCTATTTTACGTTGAAGATATTGTAACGTCGTGGCTTAACTGATATCTGGATGGACTACTAAATTTTCCTTTGCTTCGAGATCCAGTAACAGCGAGTCTTAAGAGGTCTTCTGAGGCACCAATATTGGAATTTTGTTTTGGGGGGGGGGTGAAAATTTTTAAAACACCACGATTTGTTTTAGTTTCACTCTCCGACACACACACACACACACACACAGACACAGACACACACACACACACACACACACACACACACACACATTTTATATGAACCACTTGACTGTTGTAATTTTAATAAACTGTTTACACCCTTCCACCACCACCTCTTTCCACCATCGCACCTTCTTCCACCATCCACTATCACTTTTCCACCACCACCACCTCTCCCTCCCTTCCTCCAGTATACAGGTGTTCTCCTATCCCACAATAAATGGAAACGAGAAGAGAGGGTGGCATCATTCTGTTCCACATATTAAAGAATCCCACCTATTCTTTCCCACCAGCCTTTCACATCCTCACCCACAGTCTCCCGGATGATGTATGAGCACTTTAAACCCTGGCAGAATTTAGGTAAGATAAGACGACCTCTCTCTCTCTCTCCTCCCATCCCATTCATCCTCCCTCCTTCCAACCTCCCTCAATTCTCGCTCCAACCCTACCTTCACCCCTCTTCCTTCCACCCCACCTCACCTCTCCCTCCTCCCCCATCCCTCCTCCCCCCACCTCCCCCCACCCATCCCTCCCCTGATGGTATTGTGTACACCTGCAGCTGTTATGAGATGGAAATGATGGCGGGAATATATCTCCAGGTGAGGTGAAATGCGTTTAGTGTTAAGGAGCCCTGTATAGGTAAAACTTGTCCTCAGGTGTTGTGAAGGTGTGTGTGTGGTAAGGTGTTGTGAGGTGTTGTGAAGGTGTTGTGATGTGTTGTAGTGTGTGTGTGTGTTGTGTTGTGAAGGTGTTGTGATGTGTTGTGAGGTGCTGTGTGGTGTTGTAAGGTGTTGTGAAGGTGTTGTAGGTGTTGTGAGGTGTTGTGAGGTGTTGTGAAGGTGTTGTGAGGTGTTGTGTGGTGTGTGGAGGTGTTGTGAGGTGTTGTGAAGGTGTTGTGATGTGTTGTGAGGTGCTGTGTGGTGTTGTAAGGTGTTGTGAAGGTGTTGTGAAGGTGTTGTTGTGAGGTGTTGTGAGGTGTTGTGAAGGTGTTGATGTTGTGAGGTGCAGGTGTTGTGAGGTGTTGTGAAGGTGTTGTGATGTGTTGTGAGGTGCTGTGTGTGTGTAAGGTGTTGTAAGGTGTTGGAAGGTGTTGTGAAGGTGAAGGTGTTGTGGGAGGTGTTGTGTGTGTGAAGGTGTTGTGATGTGGAGGTGCTGTGTGGTGTTGTGAAGGTGTTGTGAGGTGTTGTGAAGGTGTTGTGAGGTGTTGTGTGTGAAGGTGTTGTAGGTGTTGGGGAGGTGTTGTGGAAGGTGTTGTGAAGGTGTTGTGGTGTTGTGAGGTGTTGTGAGTGTTGTGAGGTGTTGTGGTGTTGTGAGGTGTTGTGAGGTGTTGGGGTGTGTGGAGGTGTGTGAAGGTGTTGTGAGGTGTTTTGAGGTGTTGTGAGGTGTTGTAAGGTGTTGTGAAGGTGTTGTGATGTGTTATGAGGTGTTGTGAGGTGTTTTGAGGTATTGTGATGTGTTGTGAGGTGTTGTGAGGTGCTGTGGAGGTGTTGGGGAGGTGTTGAAGGTGTTGTGAAGGTGTTGTGAGGTGTTTTGAGGTGTTGTGGAGGTGCTGTGAGGTGTTTTGAGGTGTTGTGAGGTGTTGTGAGGTGTTTTGAGGTATTGTGATGTGTTGTGAGGTGTAAATGTGTTGTGAGGTGTTGTAAGGTGTTGTGAGGTGTTGTGAGGTGTTGTGAGGTGTTGTAAATGTGTTGTGAGGTGTTGTAAGGTGTTGCAAAGGTGTTTTGTAAGGTGTTGTGAACTGTTGTAATGAGTTATAGTGTGTTGCAAATATTAATAAGGTGTTGTAAATATTAATAAGGTATTGTAAAGGTGTTGTAAAATGTGTCAAGGGGTTGTAAAAAAATTTGGTTCTGTTAAGGGATCCTATATGCAAATTATATATGCCACAGATGTCATAATTAATGCTATCTCCACCTCTCTGTGACTCAATACTTGGTATATTGAGACTCTCTGTGATGCGTACTCATACTTGGTATATTGAGACTCTCTGTGACTAAATACTTGCATATTGAGACTCTCTGTGACTCAATACTTGGTATATTGAGACTCTCTGTGACTCAATACTTGGTATATTGAGACCTTGTGAATATCCCTGTTATCTTGTATATTGAGATCTTGTGAAATGGTTATTGAGACTATCAAAGGTATCTCCTGTGACTATTTGTATATGAGACTCTCTGTGTCAATATTATCTTGTAAATATTAATAAGGTAAAAATATTGAGGTGTGTAAATGTGTCAATCTATCTATCAAATCTACCTATAAGGGATCTATCTACTATTCTATCAATATTCACCATTCAGATGTCAATAAGTACTATCTCACCTCTCTCTCTGTGACTCAATACTTGGTATATTGAGACTCTCTCTGCTAACATGCAGTATATACCAGTTATTCTATTAATACGATATATCCCTTTATTATAGTATATAATAAATGTTATCTATAAATGTATCTTATCTATTTATTAACTAATTTATCATTCAAAAAATATTATGTTTATTAATCTATCTATCTATCTACCTATCTATCTATCTACTTTCTATCTATTTAATTGAAGGTTAAAAAGTAATCCAAGTTACTCTCGCTAAGAACATTACACCTTCCAGTTATTCTATGTTATGAGACTTTAATAGGTTCACTTATTTCACATATATATTTCACACCTGGAGTTTAGAGCCAGGTGTGTTGGTCTATTATTATGTATATTCAACCACAGCCGGATATATTCAACCACAGCCGGATATGATCAACCACAGCCGGATATATTCAACCACAGCCGGATATGATCAACCACAGCCGGATATGATCAACCACAGCCGGATAATATTCAACTACAGCCAGATATATTCAACCACAGCCGGATATATAGTCAACCACAGCCGGATATATTCAACCACAGCCGGATATGCGATCAACCACAGCCGTGATTGTTCAACCACAGCCGGATATATTCAACCACAGCCGGATATATTCAACCACAGCCGGATATAATCAACCACAGCCGGATATATTCAACCACAGCCGGATATAATCAACCACAGCCGGATATATTCAACCACAGACATATATATTCAACCACAGCCGGATATAATCAACCACAGCCGGATATAATCAACCACAGCCGGAGATAATCAATCACAGCTCGATATACTCAACCATAGCCGGATATATAGCCAGATATACTCAATCACAGCCGGATATATTCTTACTTGACCGTATTATTAAGGAAAATTTCAAAATATTTTAATCATTTACGAGGAATTCACAGTTTGTTAAGAGACCTGAAGAAGTGTTTGGTTCTTACGGGTTGAAAATATTATGAGAGTTAACAGCGCTCGGGGAGTTGTTTGTCTGAGGTGTTGTGTCTTGTTTATACTTCATCCATGGACGGGTCTTTTGATGAGTGTTGTTGTTGTTGTTGTTGTTGTTGGTGGTGGTGGTGGTGGTGGTGGTGGTGCAGGTTGTGTTGTTGTTGTTGTTGGTGGTGGTGGTGGTAAGTTGCTGCTGCTATATTGTTGTTGTGGTGTACTTTCTTTAAGTTGAGATCACCCCTGAAGATGTGTGTGTGTGTGGGGGGGGGTGGGCGTGTGTGGGTCCGTGTGTGTACGTTTGTCTCAACACATGTTCCCCAAATTCCAGTGATAACCTCGCGGGTCAACACCAATATTGGCAATATTCGGCGGCCTTCCTGCCACCACCACCACCAAGGTCGTTCCCACGGGTCATCAATGAGCACTGTGGCCTTCCTTTGTCCCCGCATTAGTCACGCTCCCGTCGCTACACCTAGTTCTCGGGACTCGACTCTTCCCCCTGGCTTACACAGAAACTCCATCGTCCAGCAGTTTCCCGTACCTTTGGCCTGGATGAGTTCCTTCCTTGAATTCCAATCGTCTCTCTCTCTCATTTCAATCGTTCGCTATAGGTATTAAAAGTATTAACCAACACACCACGTATGATCTGTATGGCTTCAAGGAGAGTGACTCACCTGCCACCGTCAACATCAATCATGCTACAGTATATTCTGCACTCACCTGACTCTACCTGGCGGGGTCCACTTCCCAATCCAGGTGATATTAACACAAGTCTCTCTCTCTCTCTCTCTCTCTCTCTCTCTCTCTCTCTCTCTTGCATCTTTTATGTGGCTTGACTCACTCTAATACCACCACACTCTCAAGGTCCGAATCTGAATATGAAATACAAATATATACTTTTACTCATACCGGCCTTCCTGCCCGTGTGGTGAATATACCTGCATCATGTATACCTGCCTCCTCTCTCAGGTATATATATCAACATAGTAATATACCTGCACCATATATACCTGCCTCCTCTCTCAGGTATATATATCAACATAGTAATATACCTGCACCATATAATACCTATAACATAATTAACAACCAGATACAGATGGCTTAATATACTCCATATAGTGAGGTCTTCTCCTGGCTCTTTGTGTCAGTCAAGACTTCGGATCACCTGAATATTAACCTCCTTAACCTAACCTAACCTAACCTAACCCAACCTAACCTAACCTAACCTAACCTAACCTAACCTAACCTAACCTAACCTAACCTAACCTAACCTAACCTAACCCAACCTACTCTAACCTAACCTGATATGAGATAAAATTTAATGTTTAATTAAAATGAAGAGTTGACGACTATAAAACCAGCTCAAGGGAAAGGTAAACCAAAGAGAGGAGAAAAGAGGAGGTGGAGGGAAGAGGAGTAAGAAGAGAGAAACAACAACAACAACAATAACAACAACAACGACAACAACAACAACAACAACAACAACAACGACAACAACAGCAACAACAACAACAACAACAACAACAACAACAACGACGACAACAGCAATAACAACAACAGCATCTTCCAAATTTCCCCAAAATATTAAAAATAAATAAATCCCAAATCCCCTAACCTAACCTAACCTAACGTAACCCAACCTAACCTCTTCTAACCATCAATTATTTCTTAATGACAACAAACAAACAAATTTATTCAACACAAAACAACAACAACAACAACAAAAAACAACAACAACAATAACACTCCAACCAATCACAGAACGAAGACGAGATCACAATGAATAACAATGAATAATACAATGAGTCCCCAACCAATCACAGAACGAAAACGAGATCACAATGAATACCAATGAATAATACAATGAGTCCCCAACCAATCACAGAACGAAGACGAGATCACAATGAATAATAATGAATAATACAATGAGTCCCCAACCAATCACAGAACGAAGACGAGATCACAATGAATAATAATGAATAATACAATGAGTCCCCAACCAATCACAGAACGAAGACGAGATCACAATGAATAATAATGAATAATACAATGAGTCCCCAACCAATCACAGAACGAAAACGAGATCACAATGAATAATAATGAATAATACAATGAGTCACCCCCCCCTCAAAAAAAAAAAATTACACAAACATTATTAAGACGGATATTCCCAACTTCCTGAGGTCTCCAATTTTTATTTCAGAGGAAGTCATGAGAGAAGGATAGCTCAAGCGCTCGCTATTACCATATTAAACCTAGTCAGTCAGGTGAAGTCAAACGGTGAGGGAGAAATTGACTTGAGTGCCTTTGGAAATATTCAGTTATATGGTTGTTGTTTTTAAATGCAGTTGGTGCCATTTTAACGAGGATAACCGGATAACACGAGATAACACAAGGTAACACAAGGTAACACAAGGTAGCATGGTAACACACAATTACAAAACTTCTTCACATATCATCATAACACCAACTATAGCGCAAGGCGTGTTTAATTTAACCAAAGTACTGTAGTGTATTTTTCACGCCAATTACAGAAAACTAATGTAAACTATTCATTGCCAATATAACTAATTGCCCATTCTAGTCAATTAAACATGAAAAGTGCATTTCCTCGCCATCTATGGAGAAGAAATGCAACTATTGAGAGAGAACGTAATTTTTGCTTCCATTTCATTTAATCAGGGAAGTGTAAGCATACGCCATCTATTGAGGAACTACACAACTTATTACCAAGACGGTGTAACCTAATTTATCCATCGCATTTTAATAATATTAGATAAACGAAGTAAAATATTATACACAGCAATTCACAACACAGAGGTTACTGCATTGGGATTGGTGGGTGGCTTCGTAGTGGGTGGAGTTTGCAGGCCAGCTAATTGGATGCTGCACTGGGATTGGTCAGTTCATAGTGGTTACCAGATCTTGTTCTAAGGAGGTTTAATAAAAAAAAGCTCTTACTCTCTCTAATCATTCACGAGAACCAATCAGCGTGTGTCTGCTAGGATCAGCACACCAACTCTCTTAGGAGTTTACTGTACAAAAGTTCTTGCAGTTGATAAATAATAATAACAATAATAATAACAAAAATAATAATAATAATAATAATAATAATAATAATAATAATAATAATAATAATAATAATAATAATAATAATAATAATAATAATAATAACAATAATAATAACAATAATAATAATAATAATAACAATAATAATAACAATAATAATAATAATAACAATAATAATAATACTAATAATAATAATAATAATAATCACAGAATGTTAACACTATGCAAATATGTTAATAATACCTGGGAGTAGAAATTACACGGGTAATATCAGAACTTGAGGCGGATATTACACACACACATACAGCCAATAACAACTAAGGGAAGGGGGTAGGTAGATATATCACACACAATAATAACTGGCGGGGGGTAGAAATTACACAGGGACTATTAATTGCTGAAGGGGGAATGGAACTTAGAGGCAACATTAATTATAATTTCAATATTTGTTGGTGTAATATAAATATTTACACAATCTCTATGGGAATCTGTAAGGTAGTGTGTGTCTGTGTGTGTGTGTGTGTGTGTGTGTGTGTGTGTTTTGTTGCCATTTTCGGTGACATTCTTCCATATATCATTTATTATTCTCCCTTGTTGCATCTCTCCCCTTTCTTTGAGTTTTCTTTAACCCATGAGAAAGAAAGGAATAGCTTGAAAGACAGACATAGAGAGAACACAGTCTGGCAAATACTGTACCAACATTTATGCTTTTGAGACGATACCAAGTACACTTTCTCTCTCTCTCTCTCTCTCTCTCTCTCTCTCTCTCTCTCTCTCTCTCAGGTAGGTAAGTAGGCCTTTTCCTCTCTGTCACCGGCGTCAGGTTATTAAAGAAGTATTTTTTATATTAACTTATGCAAAGACTCACATTTCTATTACGTTTCACTGCGCTGTACTTGTGTGTTGACTTAGCAATGGTGTTATGGATATTTTTACTGAGATACCAGAAGGTTTAGGTCAGGTTAAGTTAGGTTTAGGTTAGGCTAGTACTAATGGATTACAGGTAAGGTTAGGTTAGGTTAGGTTAGGTTAGGTTAGGTTGGTACTAATGGATTACAGGTAAGGTTAGGTTAGGTTATGTTAGGTTTAGGTTAGGCTAGTACTAATGGATTACAGGTAAGGTTAGGTTAGGTTATGTTAGGTTAGGTTAGGTTGGTACTAATGGATTACAGGTAAGGCTAGGTTATGTTAGGTTAGGTTAGGTTGGTACTACTGGATTACAGGTTAAATTGGCCCCAGTCCTAATCGGCTCTAAATCAACCTGTCCATTTAAGACTGAAAACCCACACACAACAAAAGGAAAACCAGTAATTCATCCGTCTTCCCTAGAGTGATCCCTTGACCATCAGTGCACAAAACAGCCCGAGGTTCTTCTCCCCGTCACACACACACACACACACACACACACACACACACATACGACGTAAACAAAACACCTCAGTCCAGAATCCTCTCAGCGATCGTGGTATTATCGTTACAGCTTCAGTGTGTAAGTAACAAAGTATTCCCTGACATTGGCCCAAAATACCTACCTTCTGTTTTTGTTTCTGTTGTTTTTTAGTTTATATTTGTTATCGATACAGCCCGTCATAGCGGAACCCGTAAAGTGAAATTGGATTACCTGTATCTCTTCCTGCGCTGGGATATATATACGCATGTGCATTTATTCACAGCACGATCACGAGGAGGAGAAGTGGGGGGGCGGGAGGGGGGTGTTAGATATGCGGAGAAACACTATATATATATTTCTGTAGAATTCTGGGTTTTTTTTTTGGTTTCTGGATTCATATTTGGTTACCGTGATGGTGTGGCGGCGGCATTAAGGAAGGAACATAACTGAGTTTACAATATGTGTAGGAGAAGAGAGAGAGAGCAGTTTGTAAGTGGTGGAATTATTATGATGGAAATGTGTGTGTGTGTGTGTGTGTACTAAGTAAGACACACTCTATAAAAAACATGTAGGAGAAGGACACAGTTGAGTTGTGTCTTGAATTCTTACATTTTTTCTACGATTCTAACTGTGGCATACAACACGCCCTGCCCTGCCCTGCCCTACCCTGCCCTGCCATACCCTACCCTGCCCTACCCTACCCTACCCTACCCTACCCTATCCTACCCTCCCTCAAACCATATCAAAATCGCTCATCAAATACAGTTTCTCTTCCCATCAAATCAACAAAGATATTCACTACTACTCTTGAGACGAAACACAAAAAAAAATTCACCAAACCCAAATACCAGTACATGTAACCTCCTCTGGCGTGATGGACTGGCTCACTGTGTATACCCTAGTCGGAAAGGTTGAAAGATGAGGTAACAAATACGTGAATAATAACCCGGACATTGAAAGTCGACGTGTGCTGTTATGCCCTGTGGGGTTGTGTTAGACAGAACATTGTAATAACACTGGGAGAAATATATATTGAACCTCCTGCAATAATAAAAAAAAAAGGAGAATTTACGCTTATTTATTGCAAACTATTAAATATGCAATCTCTAAAATAGTTAATCCTGTCTCATAAACTTTACACTGTTAATTAAATATTTCATCTGGTGAATCAGAAGAAGAGAGAAAGAGAGAATATACCGCCATTGTGTTATATTATGTGTTGCTGAGTTTAATAAAAGAACAGCAGTGTAAAAATAGAAATACGTGTTAGAGATACAATAGGGATTTGGACTCAGTATAAGACAAACAGAGACACGCCAATACACAAGGGAGATAAAAAATAAATAATACAAAGAGTAATGAGAGAGAACAACAGAGAGAGAGAAAGACAAAGAGAAACGATATACAGAATCTGAGAGGAAACAGAGATAAAAAATAATGAAGACGGTAATGAGAGAAAAATAGAGACATACATACAAACAGATAATTAGAGTCATGTGAGAAAAATAGGAACACACACACACACACACACACACACACACACACACACACACACACACACACACACACACACACACACACACACACACACACACACACACACACACACACACACACACGCACACAAATCCTCGTCGAGATTCAAGAGCCTGACCCAAGCATAATAGGTTGTGACCAAGTTTTGAAATACTAGATAACACTCCGACACCATCAACACCTGACACGATCAACACCTGACAATGATCAACACTCTGACACTGTGCCACACCTGACACCATCATCACCTGACACCACTGCTCACCTGACATGATCAACACCTGACACCACACTCTGACACCAACACCTGACACCATCAACACCTGACACCATCAACACCTGACACCATCAACACCTGACACCATCAACACCTGACACCATCAACACCACCACCACCACGACTCACCACACCAAACACAAACAGTATGAACCCACAACACGTTCTCAAGTACACGTCGCTTAAACTCCACTTATGTAAATAGTTTTAAATACCATGAGGGTAAGATTTAAAACACATGACTTAAGAGGTTTATTGCACTGGTTTATATACCTACACGTGCTGTAGTTAATAATGGGGCGGTGTTAATTAGCTTACAGGTGTGTGTGTGTGTGTGAGAGAGAGAGAGAGAGAGAGAGAGAGAGAGAGAGAGAGAGAGAGAGAGAGAGAGAGAGAGAGAGAGAGACGCTTATATGGTGACTCCTTAACTAGACCCCACTTCTGTTAGTCCCCAGTCTTAATAGGTTCCCAGTCTTAACAGGCCCCAGTCTTAACAGGCCCCAGTCTTAACAGGCACAGGCTATCTAATCCATATAGATTACGGTTCAGCTATAATGGAGGATAATATTAATGGCTCCCGACCTCATTAGACCAATCATAATAATGTCTTTATGTTTACATACATACATACATACATATATACATACATACATACATACATACATACATACATACATACATACATATTCACTCAGTAAATCGTCATAAAAGTTAACATTGAATCGCCGTGTATATAAACAATACAGGTATATGCATAATAATAATTAGTACCTGACCTTACCTCAAGTCCAGCCACTCAGATGTCTTAAAAAATGCCATACATTACAAAACCCTAACCTAACCTAACCTAACCTAACCTAACCTAACCTAACCTAGCCTAACCTAACCTAACCTAACCTAACCTATGGGTATTAGAGTATGGCTAGGAGTATGAACTAAGAACGTGTAAGAACTAAGACCCTGTGAGTGTATCTGTGAACACCTGAGAATTATGAGTAAATAGCAATAACAAGTGACTTAAGAATTAAGACTTTATGAGTTGTGAGTCTTAATGGTGATAATTCTGTGAGTAAAAAAAAAAAAGTCCAAACGTGTGAGAATAATGAGTTTATGAGAGAAATAAAACACTTCAGGGTCCAGGTACGTCAGTGAAGATATTAACCATGATGCAAATTATACTAACACCTCCAGCCTGGCGAGTCTTTGGACGAGGTGTTGCATGATAAAACCCAAGGCCAATTTCCTTTACTTGTTAGAGGAAAAATAAGGCACTAAGGTATATTGCAGAGAACAGGTATATCTGGTATGTTTATCTGGTATGTATTCCATGACAGGTATGCGTCAAGGTAATGTTGTGTGTGAGGATCTTAATCAAGGGCCTTGTGTATTGGCGTGGTAACATTGAGCCAAACAGGAAACCAGACAAGAGTAGGTTAGGTGTAAACACGTTGTTGTGGTGGACCAGCAGTGTACAGTGTGTCTGTGTGTGTGTTTGGGTGTGTGTTTGTGTGTCTGTGTGTGTGTTTGGGTGTGTGTTTGTGTGTCTGTGTGTGTGTGTATGTGTGTGTTTGTGTGTATGTGTGTGTGTGTGTATGTGTGTGTTTGTGTGTATATGTGTGTGTCTTTGTGTGTGTGTGTGTGTGTGTCTGTGTGTGTGTCTATGTGTGTGTTTGTGTATATGTGTGTGTGTCTATGTGTGTGTTTGTGTGTATGTGTGTGTGTCTGTGTGTTGTGGGTGTGTGTCTGTCAGGAGTTCAAGGAGTGAGACGTGTACCGTACCTGTCAATCACTCAGGTAACTCTTAATTACGTAACAGGTGAGGTCACTAACACGTCACTAAACAAGCCACAGGTGAGAGCGCTCGTGAAGTGAACAATATTAATGGCAAAGACGAGTCCCTTAGCTGATGGACTCCCCGTGTACGCCAGGCGAAGACTCAAGATAACTGAGCACCAACACAGGCGAAGTGAGGTTTACTAATGCAGGGAACACTAGAGGTCAAAGTGTGCAGCGATAACCAGTAAAAGTGGCCTTGTTGTTCCCGTGTATCAGGGAGGCGAGGAAGTATTGACAAGACAAAGGAGTTTTATCCGGTAGAGTAATCAAGCATGGAGCGTGGTGGTGGTGGTGGTGGTGGTGGTGGTGGTGGTGGTGGTGGTGGTGGTGGTGGTGGTGGTGGTGGTGGTGGCGGTGGTGGTGGCGGGTGGTGGTGGTGGTGTGGTGGTGGTGGTGGTGTGGTGGTGGTGGTGGTGGTGGTGGTGGTTGTGTGTGTGGGGTGTGGTGGTGGTGGTGTGGTTGGTGGTGTTGGTGGTGGTGGTGGTGGTGGTGTGTGGTGGTGGTGGTGGCGGCGGTGGCGGTGGTGGGTGGTGGTGGTGGTGGTGGCGGTGGTGGTGGTGGTGTGGTGGTGGTGGTGGTGGTGGTGGTGGTGGTGGTGGTGGTGGTGGTGGTAGTGGTGGCGGTGGTGGTGGTGGTGGTGGTAGTAGTGGTGGTGGTGGTGGTGGTGGTGGTGGTGGTGGTGGTGGGTGGTGGTAGTAGTGGTGGTGGTGGTGGTACTTGGGTTGGGTTAGGCCCAAAGGGGTTTAGAATTACAGCCCTGAAGCACACTAGCCGAGTGAGAGGTCAAGAGCCTCACTTGGCTGGAGTGAGTGTGTTTATATTCTTACTGTGAGAGAAAAGAGAGAGATTCTATGTACCTACGTATTTAGACATATACAATAGTTGTTGAAGCAAAAAAAATTTACAATAACAATAACAACAAATAATAACAACAAACAAACAACAAAAAACAACACCACTTCATCTTTTCGGGAAGTGAGAATTTTATCATAATAAGATGCACCAGATGATGAAAGAGGCTGCTTCACACATATTGCACAGCATCCCTCTCTTGTTGCAGCGAGACACACACTTGATGATCAGTAACGAGGAGTATGAAAGAGACAAGGACCATCTCTGTTATGTTGCAAGCCAGAAGAACTCCCATATTGCAGAGTATTCTCCCATATTGCAAGACATTTCTCCCATACTACACATCGTCTATTATATAATATTATAGAGCATCTCTCCCATATTATAGAGCATCTCTCCCATATTATCTCCCATATTATAGAGCATCTCTCCCATATTATAGAGCATCTCTCCCATATTATAGAGCATCTCTCCCATATTATAGAGCATCTCTCCCATATTATAGAGCATCTCTCCCATATTATAGAGCATCTCTCCCATTTATAGAGCATCTCTCCCATATTATAGAGCATCTCTCCCATATTATAGAGCATCTCTCCCATATTATAGAGCATCTCTATATTATAGAGCATCTCTCCCATATTATAAGCATCTCTCATATTATAGAGCATCTCTCCCATATTATAGAAACATCTCTCCCATATTATAAAGCATCTCTCCCATATTATAAACATCTCTCCCATATTATAGAGCATCTCTCCCATATTATAGAGCATCTCTCCCATATTATAGAGCATCTCTCATATTATAGAGCATCTCTCCCATTATGACATCTCTCCATATTATGAGCATCTCTCCCATATTATAGAGCATCTCCCATATTATAGAGCATCTCTCCCATATTATAGAGCATCTCTCCCATATTATAAAACATCTCTCCCATATTATAGAGCATCTCTCCCCATATTATAGAGCATCTCTCATATTATGAGCATCTCTCCATATTATAAAACATCTCTCCCCATATTACAGAGCATCTCTCATATTATAGAGCATCTCTCCCATATTATAGAGCATCTCCATATTATAGAGCATGTCTCCCATATTATAGAGCATCTCTCCCATATTATAGAGCTCTCCATATTATAGAGCATCATATTAGAGCATCTCTCCCATATTATAGAGCATCTCTCCCATATTATAGAGCATCTCTCCCATATTATAAAAACATTCTCCCATATTATAGAGCATCTCTCCCATATTATAGAGCATCTTCCCATATTATAGACATCTCTCCCATATTATAAAACATCTCTCCATATTACAGAGCATCTCTCCCATATTATAGAGCATCTCTCCCATATTATAAAACATCTCTCCCATATTATAGAGCATCTCCTATTATAAAAACTCTCCCATATTACAGAGCATCTCTCCCATATTATAGAGACATCTCCCATATTATAAAACATCTCTCCCATATTATAAGCATCTCTATATTATAGAGCATCTTCCCATATTATAGAGCATCTCTCCCATATTATATAAAACATCTCCCATATTATAGAGCATCTTCCCATATTATAGAGCATCTCTCCCATATTATAAAACATCTCTCCCATATTATAGAGCATCTCCCCATATTATAGAGCATCTCTCCCATATTATAAAACATCTCTCCCATATTATAGAGCATCTCTCCCATATTATAGAGCATTCTCCCATATTATATATCTCCCATATTATAGAGCATCTCTCCCATATTATCTCCCATATTATAGAGCATCTCTCCCATATTATAGAGCATCTCTCCCATATTATAGAGCATCTCTCCCATATTATAGAGCATCTCTCCCATATTATAGAGCACCTCTCCCATATTATAGAGCATCTCTCCCATATTATAGAGTATCTCTCCCATATTATAGAGCATCTCTCCCATATTATAGAGCATCTCTCCCATATTATGAGCATCTCTCCCATATTATAGAGCATCTCTCCCATATTATAGAGCATCTCTCCCATATTATAGAGCATCTCTCCCATATTATAAAACATCTCTCCCATATTATAGAGCATCTCTCCCATATTATAGAGCATCTCTCCCATATTATAAAACATCTCTCCCATATTATAAAGCATCTCTCCCATATTATAAAACTCTATAAAAACCATCAAATACTCCTAAGAGATAACAAAACAAAGATACAATTTCAGAAAGATTATACACCGTAACCTCTCTCTCCGATATTACAGACAGACAGACAGACAGACAGACAGACAGACAGACAGACAGATACAGACAGACAGATACACCTGATCAACATAATACACCCCTCAAAATATACATATATACCGTATACATATCTACATAAGTTTGGGTATAGGTCAACTAGGTCATCTGTATGCTAGGCGGCGTGGTGTTCCCTCCTCGACTCGGTACCTTGTCACTTGGCTCAAAGATATGGCATGGGTGACTGTACCGATATGGCATGGGTGACTGTACCGACTTGTTGGCGGGAGTCATGTACTGCCCGGGACCTCTCAGTTTAGTGCATGATCTTACTAGTGGGAGGAGGGAAGGGAGGAGGGGTTTAGGAGAAGAAAAGAGGGAGAAAGTGAAAGGGAATCAAGAGAGAGTGAGATAAGTGAAGGTAGGAGTGAAAGTGAGAGAGAGAGAGACAGATAGGAAGGGGTTAGGAGAAGGGAATCGAGAGAAAAAGTGGAAAGATGTGAGAGAGACAGAGAGACAGAGAAAGAAAGAAGGGGTAGGGAAAGAAAAGAGGAAGGAAGTGAAGAGAGTGAAAGAATTTAAAAGAGTCCAAAGTTGAGAGACACACACACACACACACATACACACACACACACACACACACACACACACACACACACACACACACACACACACACACACACACACACACACACTCAAGAATATACTCCACCATATCGCTGACGACTGAAAAAAAGGATCAAATCGTCACTATTTCATGTGTTTTTTTCCCTCCAGTCTGTTATGTGATCGTAAACACACACGTCTCCTACACACTGATGCTGCTGCTGCAAACTCTTTAAAACTAACACAACAAAATGTATTGGTGTTTCCCACAAGTTTACAACCACAAACTTCCTTTCCTTGTGTTTACTCTCTCTCTCTCTCTCTCTCTCTCTCTCTCTCTCTCTCTCTCTCTCTCTCAGTCTAACACAACATTATACTGATGGGCTCAACATGTTATTCCACTATATATCTTCTTGGTTAAGTGAGGTTAGGTTAGGTTAGGTTACACAAATATACACGACTTGACCCTTTTAGCTCCTCAAACTAGGCCAAGCAAAATACTGCCGTGGTCGACCTAAGTCACTGCATTATAAACATCAAGAGAGTGAGAGAGGTGAACACGTACACTTGGTCACGGAAAAACGAGCCTCTGCGTGTGTGTTTTTCTTACAGTATGTATCTAAATGTGGCTCTGTGTGTGTGTGTGTGTGTGTGTGTGTGTGTGTGTGTGTGTGTGTGTGTGTGTGTGTGTGTGTGTGTGTGTGGCGTGTGTGTATACCTCAAGGCACTTGAAAACTTTCACCAACGTAGTCTTCGTTCCATCCTCCGAGTTCGCTGGGAAGACAAGAGAACAAATGCCAGTATTCTCGTTGACACCAACTGTAGGAGCATCGAGGCTACCATTATCCATGAACAACTATGCTGGACTGGCCATGTTACCCGCATGGACTACAGAAGACTACCAAAACAGCTACTTTACAGTCACCTAACGAATAGTAAACGTAACGCTGGCGGGCAACTGAAAAGGTATAAGGATAGTCTTAAGACAAACCTGAACAAAGTGCCAAATCGACCCCCTCACCTGGGAGACGATTACTCCACACCGTAACGCTTGGAGGAGCACCACACGAGAAGGTGTCAATACTTTCAAGTTAGCCCGACTTCATAACGAGGCAGACAAGCGCCAACGCCGGAAAGGCGCTGCCGCCGGCCCTCCCGCAATAGATGTAACCCCCCACATGTGCAACATCTGTGATCGACCCTGCCGGTCCTAGGTGACATCCTGGATGATCGTCATACTCGATTCCGAGTGACAGCAAAGTAGTAGTAGTAGTAGTATATATGCCTCTAAATGTACTACAGCAGTGTGGGGTTTTCCGTGTAGTGAGTGTGCTGGTCTGTGTTTTTTGTATCTAAATGTAGTAGTATGTTTGTTTTTCTGCGCATCTACTGGATATGTTCTACTGTAGGTTTTTTTTACGTATTCATCTGAGCTAATTAGTGTTTCTTCTGCATATCTCTACGTTCTAGCGTGTGTTTTTACATACCCATCTGAGCTAATTGGTGTTTTTCCACGTATCTGGATTTAAATATATGTGTGTGTTGTGTTTTTTTCCTATCTCAATGTACAAGTGTGTGTTTTTCCCTCTCTTATTTCGTCTTGAGGTGAGTGAAAAGTTCGACAAGTAATTTATATTTATAGGAGCCTGGTGACCTAACACAGGGTAAAGAAGAACGAGGGAGGAGAAGTTTGGCTCGAGAGGGAGAAATATGTGAGAGAGTGAGAGACAGACTGAGAGAAACGGGGAGAGAGAGAAAGAGTTATGTGACATTGAGAGACAGCAAGAAACAAAGATAGACAGAGAGATAGAGAGAGAGAGGGATAATTATGTGAGTCAGAGAAAAAAAAAGAGAGAGGGAAGGAGAGTTATGTGACAGAGAGAGAGAGAGAGAGAGAGAGAGAGACAGAGAGAGAGAGTTATGTGAAGGTGAGATACAGAGAGAAACAGAGAGAAAAAGAAGAGAGGAGATACAGTAAGACAAAATGAGAGAAAATAAAAGAAAGGTAGAGAGAGAGACAGAACTAGAAACAGAGAATGAAGGAAAGAGAAAGAGAACGAAAGAGAGAAACAGAAAGGAGAAAAAAGAGAAAAAGAGAGAAAAAAAAGAGAAAATAGAGAGAAAGAGAGAAAAAGAGAGAAAATGGAGAGAAAGAGAGAAAAAAAGGAAATGGAGAGAAAGAGAGAAAAAGAGAGAAAATAGAGAGAAAGAGAGATAAAGAAAGATAAAAGATTAAATTGGTGTTGGTAATGGCAGCAGCTCTTCCTGAGGGACACACTACGGCACTAAAATATTTATAGCAACAGACGCCGCCAACTAACTTAATCTAACACAACTTGACCTTAGGTTAGGTTAGGTTAGGTTAGGTTAGGTTAGGTTAGGCTAGATTAAGTGAGGGTTAGGTTAGGTTAGGTTAGGTTAGGTTAGGTTAGGTTAGGTTAGGTGAGGGTTAGGTTAGGTTAGGTGAGGGTTAGGTTGAGGTTAGGTTAGGTTAGGTTAGGTTAGGTGAGGGTTAGGTTAGGTTAGGTTAGGTTAGGTTAGGTTAGGTTAGATTAAGTGAGGGTTAGGTTAGGTTAGATTAGGTGAGGGTTAGGTTAGGTTCGGTTAAGTTAGGTCTAGGTTAGTTTAGGTTAGGTTATATTACCATAGCCACAACATTATTATTATCAGCAAAGAGACAGACAGACTGACAGACAGACAGACAGACAGTCACACAGACAGACAGACAGACAGTCACAGACAGACAGACAGACAGTCACACAGACAGACAGAGTGAGAAAGAGTCGACTGGGGGATAAAATAAAATGTAAACAAATAAAATAAACGACCGGAATGGGAATCATATAAAATGTAAAACAAATGAAGAATTGGAATGGGAATGGTTACAGAATTATGATACATGATTAGAACAGAAGCACACACGAGTAAACTGGGAATAATAAATGAAAAAAGTAAAACGAATGAATAATTGCAATGGAAATAATTACAAAATGTGTGATAAATGATATAAATGATGAAACAAAAATAAACACGAAAGAAGAGCAAGAAAAAATAGGAATAAATTTTAATAAATGTAAGTGGAGATCAACGAAAAGGAATAAATGACGAAATGTGAATAATATAACAAGGAATTACAGGAAATTGACGAGAATGAATGAAAATTGTTAGACAAGAAGAAGTGAACAATATGGAACTGGGTCACTATGTTGCATTGTTCATATACGTTTATTTTGTAAAGTTAATTGAGAAGCTTGTGTGTGTGTGTGTGTGTGTGTGTGTGTGTGTGTGTGTATTGTCTGTTTCTGTGTATGCGCTTGTTTATATGTGTGAGTGTGTGTGTCTGTGTGTGTGCATGTACGTATATGTATGTATGTGTGTATTTGGCATGTATATATGTGTATGTATGTATGTATGTATGTATGTGTATGTATGTATGTATGTATCATGTATGTATGTATGTATGTATGTATGTATGTATGTAGTTAAGACATATGCATACAAGAAAATATTATATAAGCTATAATATAAAAGACGTTTATTCCCCAGCTCAAATATTTGTGATATATGTTAAAAAATCCACTCCCGAGTTCATACTTAACATGACTCACTCGGATAAAACAGCCATCAATAAGTCAGCGAGGAAGGGGCGAGCATTGTGAGATAATCAAAAAAAAAAAAAGTGTTTGCAGTAAAGTGCGGTATTCTGAGGAGAGGCAACAGGGTGATGATGATGATCTGGAGGTCTTCTGGAGGGAGTGGGGGAGTGGGGGAGTGGGGGGAAGGGGAGGAGATTTTACAAGAAAATACATCAAAGCAAGATTTATGACTCAACGACCATTAAACTAACCCCCATCATTCTCCTCTTTATCATCTTTCCTCTCATTCCCTTCTTCCTCTTCCCTCTGTCCCATTACTCTCATCACTTCCCCTCCCTTTCTCTGTTGCCCCTTCCTCTCATCATAATCCCTTTCATCCCCTTTCTTCCTCCCCCTCTTCCCCACCCCTCCTCCCCTCACCCCAGGATGAAGGGAGAAACTCTTACTGTCGTTGTTGTTGTTGTTGTTGTCGTTGTTGTTGTTGTTGTTGTTGTTATTTATTTGTGTTTTCTCCTCCACAACCCCGTGCCTCATGACAGACCATCCACACAATGACAGACCATCCACCTAATGACAGGCCATCCACTGATGACGAGCCATCCACACAATGACAGGCCATCCATCCATCCATCCATCCATCCATCGTTATCTCCTTGAAGCATCCTTACATCTCCATATCTTGACTCACACTGCACCAAAGATTATTTCACTATTCCCACACTTCAGAAGCCTCCGTACTTCCCCTCATACTACCATCAGCAGGCTCTTTTTTTTTTGGGGGGGGAGAGGGAGACTATGGGGGAGGGAGGGGAGACTATGGGGGGGAGGAGGAGACTATCAAGGGGGCTATTGTTTATGGTATAATTCTCTCGCTATTAGTTGAGGTTGGGTAACGTGAGCTATTAGGTTAGGTTAGATTTGGTTAGGTTGGGTTGGGTTAGATTAGGTTGGGTTGGGTTAGGTTGGGTTGGGTTGGGTTGAGTTACGTAGAGGCCATTAGACTGGTGATTTTTTTAGTGAGCTGGACGTGTTGAGGTGATTCGTGATTTTTGTGATTGATCAGACAATAGCAAAAAGTCATATTCTCAACAAAACAGTTCTAAGATTGCCGTAACTTCAATTATCACTTGTAACGCTTGTGATTGATCAGACAACAATGATAAACAATAACAAAAAACAATAAAGCATTAACTAATACATCAGAATACAATAACTACATCCAGAAATGTCTTAATACCTCCTACGATTGGCCTAAACAATACAATACTTCTCTGATCAACGTTACACACACACACACGCACACACACACACACACACACACACGTCTGATAACCTCATTATTATGTCACCATTCATCTGACATACATCGTTCTTGAAGTCATGGAGGGAGGGGGTATCCTGGCTTCCTTCATTGACACGCAGCCTTCAAAGACTTCATGTTATCCACCTTAAAATACCCTCGTCCTTGAATCATATCCTCTCTCTCTCTCTCTCTCTCTCTCTCTCTCTCTCTCTCTCTCTCTCTCTCTCTCCCCTCATCATTCATTCATTCTCCTCCTCCTATCGTTCGGTTTTTTCGTTATCCTGCCATCGATTTACACTCTATATTAATTAGACCTACAAGAATCGGAAAAGGTACAAAGGCGTTTGTTTTTCCCCAGTTCTTGAAAAATTGGGTGGGTGAGTGGGGGCGTCAGTATCTGTAGGTCTTTAACAGCAGCGTAACTCAAGAATGAATTAAGTGTTCATATCAGGTATAAATCACTGTATTTCAATATAATAGGTTGTTATCTTTCGTCATAAGAGTTACTCAGTCGTCTACTAGAGAGGACACGCCCATATCCTCAGCTGTATATAAACACCTAACTACAGATGAGGATGTGAAGACGATCGAGCGCAGTGCCAGTGATTCTCACCTTCTTGTATACCGGTGCCGTAGGTTAGGTATATAATATTTACACAATAGACTCTAATTCACTTTTTGTTTTCTGTTTACTCCATGTAGGTTTTTTCTAACTACAGTAATCCTATAGATAAATTTAGGCCTATACTGTATATAGTTTTTCTGCCTTATACAATTTAGCTTTACACCTTAACAAACATCTTATCTTGTCATAATCCTTCGTCATGTAATTTCATAAACACAAATTTATATAGATAGTTTTTACGAATGTTTATATACGTCTGTTAATGTTTTTTTCTAAGTTGTATTTTCTATTTTTATATAATTTCACTTCAATCTCTTTTCAAAAATAAAGAATAAATGAAAAATAATTCTAAATAATATGTTAATTTTCTGGGTATTTTAGTTGAATATTTCGCTCCTGTGTGTGTTGAGTAAGTAACTTCAAACTAAAAAGAATTACATTTCAAACTCACTTTTTTCATAGTATTTTTAATTCACTTTCCCCCTCTCTCTCTGTCCTCTCTCTTTTCTCTCTCTGTCTTTTCTTGCTTTCTTTCTTTCTTTCTCTCTCATTACTTCTCTCTATATTTCTCTCTCTCTCTCTCTCTCTCTCATTCTTTATCTTTGTTCTCTCTCCCCCCTCTCTGCTATTTGCTCCTCTCTCTCTCTCTCTCTCTCTCTCTCTCTCTCTCATATACCACAACACCCCCCGTCCCTTGGCCCATCACGAAAACTCCCAAAAGACGATAACAAAATATATACACTGCCGTTCTTTCATTTATTTATTTATTTTTATTTTTTTTACCCTCAGATTCACCGATATTTTAAAACATTGGTAGACTTTGTATTTGTGTCCATAAGTTTCAAGAAAAAAAATAAATACGATAGAGTTTCAAGTAGTTTTTATGTTGTATTAGTTGGTTGTTATTGTGTAGTTGTTGTTGTGGTTATTTGCGGTTGTTGTTGTTGTGGTTGGGATAATTTTTTTTAAGTTTGGGAATTTAAAGTGTTATCTATCTATCCTATCTATCTATCTATCTATCTATCTATATCCTATCTAACTATTTTTTCTGTCTGTCTGTCTGTCTGAGTAGCTGTTAATATATCTTTTAAACACCATAAATTAAAGTGTGCAGCTCACAAATGTCTTCTAAAGACGTAGTTTTTGAGTCATAGACACCATACATACAATCTCAACCACACACACACACACACACACACACACACACACACACACACACACACACACACACACACACACACACACCTCCAGAAATAAAAATCAATAATGTGTCTCAGGTAAGGCCGTAACAGTGAGAGACACGGAAGAGAATCACAATAAACCCATGATTAGTTTCACCTGTGGATAAATTGGATAATAATGTGTAAAATAACAGGGCGGGGAGGAGGAGGAGGAGGGAGAGTGAGGGAGAGAGAAAGGAAATGAGGAGAGAGAAAGAGAGTGAGGAGAGAAAGAAGTGAGGAGGAAAAAAAAGAGTGAGGGAAGGAGAAGGAGAGAAGGAGTGAGGGAAGAGTGGGGAAGGGGGGAGGGAGGGCAGGAAGGAGGAAGGAAGAAGGAGAGTGAGAGGGAGAGGAACGAGAGAAAATGAAAGGAGAAAGTGAGAAAAGGAGAAAGGGGAAGATAGAGACAGGGGATAAGAATAGGAGAGAAGTAAGAGGGGGGCTAAAGGGGAGGAGGAGGGAGAGAAGGGGATAATGAGGAGAAAGGTGGAGGTACCATCCCCCTTCCTTCCTCCTCACTTCCTTATTCCTCTTTTCTCTCCTTCCCCCAAACCCCCCTGTCTCTCTTCCCCACCCTCCTCCTTCCTTCACCCCTCCCACCCCTCCCTCTCACCCCCCCATTCCTCACTTTCTCTCTCCTCCTGTCTCCTTTCCACCCTCTTCCCTTCATCCCTTCCCTGTTCCTTCTTTCTCTTGTATGCCCTCCTCCTTCTCCTGACCTTCCCCCTTAAGGTATCACGGTTTTCCTCTCCTTGTGTGACCAGACATATTTTAGTCACATTAATGTACAGATGCACTCGTGTGTCCTTACTGGGCCGTGGATGAGACATGATGCTATTATGATTTATTTTAGATGAATTAAATTTGAGTTGGGTAGTGTGTGTGTGTGTGTGTGTGCGTGTGTGTGTGTGTCTGTCTGTCTGTCTCAGGGGAGTGTTGGAATAAATGCCAAGAAAGACAGGGGTTACTACACACACACCACACACCTACCTACACACACACACACACACACACACACACACACACACACACACACACAAGCACACACACACACGCAAAGCCCAACCCCAACCTTCCACGTTGAGTTGCAGGGCCCCGTGGCACTGGGGCCTACCAGGACTGGGGGGGTGGAGAGAGGAAAGAAGACACTGAGCCGAACCCCTACACCAATCCTGCATTTTCTCCCGGAGTAAGCTGGGTACATGTTGTCCCGGGTGAGCTGAGTACATTTGTCCCAAGGGTGAGCTAGGTACATTTTTGTCCCAGGTGAGCTGAGTACATTTGTCCCCAGATGAGCTGAGTACATTTCTCCCAGGTGAGGCTGGTACATTTCTCCCGGGTGAGCTGAGTACGCTGTCCCGGAGTGAGCTGAGTACATCTATGGGTTCAATCTCTCAGCTTTAAACTAAAAAAAAATTGTAAATCTAACCTAACCAGAACTGAGGGAGAGTAACGCCGTATTTCACCTCTCAGAAATATGTTTCATTTATTATAACTGAGTCTCGATGGCGATAGGTCAAGGTTAAAATGGACGGCAGTGTTAATGGACCCCCTTGTATTATCTTTATCTCGTGTATTTGAGACACCATTATTTCCCTTAACACTGGGTAGATTAGGTTAGGTTGGAATTAAGTGAAACACATTAGAACTTGAGGTCTTTGGGACTGGGGACTACACAAGGAAAAGACCTTGCAGTGAACAGGGCATATAAAAGACTACACCCTATTAGATTAAGACATAGTAGACTAAACCCTATTAGGTGAGGAGATCTATTACACCCTATTCAGTCAGGGGCCAGTGCAACAACCCCCAGTGCCGCCCCAGTGGGTTAAGAGCCTATTAACATAACCTCCCCCATCCCCAAATTAGGTCAAGGGTTAATTAATTTGCCCGTGCAAATTCTGACCTGACAAGCTAGGTCCTCCGGCCATCTGATCCCGAAGGTGGTGAAGTGTAGTTCAGCAGTGGCCACGGGTGTATCACGCCTAATGAATACTACAGAGTGTCAGTCAGCTGGTTACTGTAAAACAAACCATTCGTCTACACACACACACACACACACACACACACACACACACACACACACACACACACACACACACACATGGTGGGGCAGCTACTCTCTTGTACTAGTATCATCTCGAATAATTAGAAGGTGAGAGAGAGAGATAGATTACCTGTCAACGCCTCTTTGGCCACATGACAGGTAACATTATTTTAATTAATATGTCATTTAACACTGACTCACATTTTTATCCCAAATATTATTTGTTACAGTTGGTTAGGTTAAGTTAGCTAATAATAATAATAATAATAATAATAATAATAATAATAATAATAATAATAATAATAATAATAATAATAATAATAATAATAATAATAATAATAATAATAATAATAATAATAACAATAAAACGGTACAAGCAATAAGAAAAACAACACTAATCACAACATCAAGAAAACAATAACAACTATAAAACAACAATAACAACAACAATAACAAACAACAATAATAACCAAGAAACACCACTGCACCTACAACAGATCAACATTCACCCGTTTAGGTTGTTTCACCTTTGAGCCTCACCTAAAATCCCAAAAGGGCAGCAAAGATAGACCAAATTGTGGAAGGTAATTTGGGAGGTGTTAGGTCAAGGTTCACGTCTGCCAAGTTCAGATTAATCGTCGCACAAGATGAAGGACTGACGATTAATTGTTCATAATTTACCAAGAAGAAAAGATAACGACAACAACAACGGCAACCTTAACAACAACAACAACAACGTGGATGGAGGTCGTGGGCAGGGGGAGTGGAGGGTCGTGGGCGGAGGATGGAGGTCGTGAGCGCAGAGATGGAGGTCGTGGGCAGGGATGGAGGTCGTGGGCGGGGGATGGAGGGTCGTGGGCGGGGATGGAGGGTCGTGGGCGGGGATGGAGGTCGTGGGCGGGGATGGAGGGTCGTGGGCGAGGATGGAGGTCGTGGGCGGGGGGTGGAGGTCGTGGGCGGGATGGAGGTTCGTGGGCGGGGATGGAGGTTCGTGGGCGGCCGGGGATGGAGGTCGTGGACAGGATGGAGGTTCGTGGGCGGGGATATTAGAGGTCGTGGGCGGGGATGGAGGTCGTGGGCAGGATGGGGCCGTGGGCGGGGGATGGAGGGTCGTGAGCAGGGGGATGGAGGTTCAGTGGGCGGGGGTGAGGGGGTCGTGGGCGGGGGATGGTGGTTCGTGGACCCGGGGGATGGAGGGTCGTGGGCGGCAGGGGATGGAGGTTCGTGGGCGGGGGATGGAGGGTCGTGGGCAGGGATGGAGGGTCGTGGGCGGGGATGGAGGTCGTGGGCGGGATGGAGGTCCGTGGGCGGGGATGGAGGTCGTGGGCGGGGATGGAGGTCGTGGGCCCCCGGGGATGGAGGGTCGTGGGCGGGGATGGAGGGTCGTGGGCGGGATGGAGACTAAATGGGCGGGGATGGAGGGTCGTGGGCGGGATGGAGGGTCGTGGGTGGGGATGGAGGGTCGTGGGCGGGGATGGTGGGGATGGTGGTTCGTGGACGGGGATGGAGGTCGTGGGCGGGGATGGAGGTTCGTGGGCGGGGATGGTCGTGGGCAGGGGATGGAGGGTTGTGGGCGGGATGGAGGTTCGTGGGCGGGGATGGAGGTTCGTGGGCCTTTGGGGATGGAGGGTCGTGGGTGGGGATGGAGGGTCGTGGGCAGGGGATGGAGGTCGTATTGGGCGGGGATGGGGTCGTGGGCAGGGACGCTTTTGCCTTCCTTGATATTCCCTTGTATTCATCTGGTCGACCACCCACACCACCAGACAGACGCAGATAGACGGAACACGCAGATAGACAATTGAACAGACAGAAACAGACTAACAGAAAAGCAGAAACAAGAAACAGGCCTAATAGAAAAACAGACACAAACAAACAGGAGAGACTTACGAAAAACAAAGAAACTAACAGAAAACAGATAAAACAGACAGGGAAAAGAGACAAACAAGAAAAACTAGAACAGACAGACAGACGGACGCCAATTATGCACCTGTACCGTCAATTTCAACAAAGTTCATAATCCGATTGCTAAGAATACGAAAGTTCCTATCTGTAACCCGTGATATAATTACTGTACCTGTAACTCATATTTAAACTGTACCTATATTTAAAAACCTTGACTAATAATATCCTTTATCACTGTATTGTACTTATAATACTGCCAACAACACTTTACCTTTATACCAACCTTATAATGTAACTAACACTTTACATATATCAACATATATAATACTTTCACACTAACACTTTACACTTTAATCTACAGCAATTACTTTCCAAAGCTTGATATAAACACATATTCTTTTCTTTACACAAAATGGTCCGAAAAGAAAAGGAAATAAAGAATGAAAGAAAGAAAATGAATAAAAAGGAAAATAAAGAAAAGAAAGAAAAAGAAAGAAGAAAAGTGAATAAATAAATAATGAAAAGAAAGAAAAAGAAATCCCTGTTGTTTCGTAGTCTTGTTATTGAGTTTCCCTCCCTCGTCTCCCATTTTCATCTGCATTTATATATAACAATCATTCTACATTTTTCCATTCATTCTTTCATTCATTTCTTTGTTCTTTTCATTTTTTTTTGCTATTCGACTTTTACTTTTTGTTTCCTTTTGCATTTTTTAGTTTTTGGTATTCGTATATTTTGTTGTTTTATACTGTTTCATCATTCATCTGTTTCATCACGATTCATCATTCACCGTTCCATTATTCACCTGTTTTATCACTTTTTTAGCAGGGTGCGTAGGAGAAAAAAATAAGAACAGAAAGAAATTAAAAATATAATCTATACCGAAGATGCCAAATCCACCGAACATGGCCCGTTAAAGTACCTGTATAAAGAGAGTGAAGCAACATTGCGGCGAGGAAAGATTGTCGACTAAAGGAGGATTAATAAGACGAAATGCCTTGATTCACTATCTAACAGATGGACAGAAGAAGAGCCACCCCAGATATGAGAGCAGTACTCCAAGTTAGGACGAATGAATCCTTATATACTTGGACAACTGCTCCAGGGTGAAGTAGCTGCGGCATCTGTACAGCATTCCCAACTCGGGAGGCGGCTTTAGATTATACTAAGGATGATTTCCAGGACATATTGGAGAAATGGTGAGGCCTAGCATCATTTCAGAATTTGGCAGAATGATAGCGTCCTGAAATGTGATTGATGAAACCATCTAATTTAGAAAGTGTAATTGGTAAATACTTAAGTTTTATTATGAATTTAACCAAGTTTGTACCTCCCATTCAGAGATGCTGCACAGATCCGCATTGATAGAAGTAATGATATCAGCTCAGAAACAGATCTGGTTGAGTTAGGAGGAAGAGGGAAAATGTTGGTAGAATCATCAGTGTAGAATGGAAGAAATTAGTTGTAGTGTGAAGTAAACCATTCTTCTGTTTCATCACGTTTCAGCTTCGTCACGTTTCATCATTCTTCTGTTTCATCACCTTCATCATTCATTTGTTTCATCACGTTTCGTCTCCATATTTATCAATACAAAAGGAAAATGTTGTCAATGGAAAGATAAGAGGTTTGTGAGTTTGAGAGGGAAAGAGGAGGGAGTGTGTTGTGTGTGTGTGTCAGAGGTGAGAGGATGTGTGTATCAGGGTGAGGATGTGTGTGTGTCAGAGGTGAGAGGGATGTGTGTGTCAGGGGCGAGGGGATGTGTGTGTGTGTGTGTCAGAGGTGAGAGGGGTGTGTGTATCAGAGGTGAGAGGGATGTGTGTGGGAGAGGTGAAAGGGAGAATAGAAGTGTCTTACCTTTCACATCTTTCATAAGGTTTCTCAGTGTCCTCCTCACGGTGTTAAGGATCCTGGACAGTTCTATTTGATCCAAAGCTCCCAGTGGGCCCTTTCTAATAGGCCAGTTGTATAATGACCCCAACCTAAATGAACCTCAAGTCTTAATAGACCTCAATCTTTAATAGCCTCTTCCTTAATAGACCCCGGATAAAATAGGCCTCAACGTAACATTAAGACTGAGATTCCCACCTATTTCGAATGGGGGTCTATTATGGCAGGGGACTATTTAAGTTCGGGATATCTAGGTCTGGGGTCTATTAGGACTAAGGTCTAATGGGCCCCACATGACCTCCAACCAATCAGTGGTCAGAACGTCGCTTTCTGTTTATTCAACCAATCAAAGACCAGAGTGTCTCTACACCCACCATGCATTGTATCGTATTTGTTTATGTAATGTTCTTCAGCCAATCAGCAAGCAGAGTTTCATCACCAAGCCAATCAACAACCAAAGCTTCGCCATTCAACCAATCAGTTACCAGATCTTCGTCACCTAACCAATCAACAGCCAAAACTCCCCCACTTAACCAATCAGTAACCAGGTCTCCGTCACCTAACCAATCATTCACCAGCTCAATGAATGCCGTTCCTGACTGACTGACTAACTGACAGAGAAAACAAATCAAATCCCTTCGTCCCTGGCCCGTGTACGCCGCAGACTCCTCCCACAGCACCCCGAGGCACCCAGTACTCCTCCCCACCGCACCCCAGGCAGTACTCCTCCCCACCGCACCCAGGCACAGTACCCTCCCCACCACCCCGGGCACCCAGTACTCCTCCCACCACCCAGGCCCAGTACTCCTCCCACCGCACCCCAGGCACCCAGTCCTCCTCCCACCGCACCCCAGGCACCCAGTCCTCCCCCCAGCAGACTCCTCCCACGCCAGGCACCCAGTACTCCTCCCCGCCCCAGGCACCAGTACTCCTCCCCACCCAGGCACCAGTCTCTCCCACCACAGCCCAGTACTCCTCCCCGCACCCAGGCACCAGTACTCCTCCCACCGCACCCCAGGCACCAGTACTCCTCCCCGCACAGACTCCTCCCTAACCCAGACTAATTCTTCGTCATTCTTATCTAAATTATTTCTCTCTCTTTTACGTGTTGGAATTCTATCATTTTTTCACAGGTAAAGTTTTAGCAATAATTAAAATCGAGCTGAGAGAGAGGGAGAGAGAGGTGTGTGTGTGAGTGGGGAGAGAGAGAGAGAGAGTAGAAAGGTGTGTGAGTGGGAAGAGAGAGAGGTGTGTGAGAGTGTAAAGTAAATCGTGTGAGAGTGGGGAACTGAAGTGTTTGAGAGGATGAAGAAAGAAAAGTACGAGAGTGACAAAGAGAAAAGTAAAGCGAGAGCGTAAAGAAGTCTCCGTGTTGGTGGAGAGAGAGAGAGATAAGAAACACACTCCCTATGACCATGGATACACACTAATCGATCCAATATATTTAACAACAAGTTTCTCAGAGCTAACAACAACAACTAGTAGATAAGATACAAAAGCCTACCGTGTTTATTCTTTTCCCACCACTCATAAAGGAAGCCTCACCCACCCCCACCCACCCACCCACCCACCCACTCACCCACCCCTATAGACTCTGATAAAGGCTCCCAAGATGAGGGTTCGAACGCGTGTGCTGTGAATCCTTTGTTATTTTGTGGTATAATGGAAGCCCATGGGTGGTATTTGTGTAATGTGAAAATAACAATAGTGAAGATGATGGCATTGACAAGAAGAAGAAGAAGAAGAAGATAAAAATGGAGGAAACTGCAGCGGGCCTCTTGGTCCATACTGGGCAGTCCCGTTTACACCCAACCCCTATCACTCATATATCCATCCAACCTATGTTTAAAGCTATCCAGCGTATTCGAGTAACAACAACATCAACAACAAAAAGAACAATAATAATAACAAACTAGTATTAATAATAACAATAACAACAATAACAAAACAAGAACAAACAGAACAATAATAACATCACCAACATTAATAATAACAATAACAACAATAAATAAAAATAACAATAATAACAACGATAACAAAACAACAAAAATAACAAATAAAATTATAATAACACCAACATTAATAACAACAATAACAGTAGTGGTCAATCTTAACTACCAAGAACACCACACACACACACACACACTCTCACAGAACCCTCCTAAATCTCACCCCAAGATACTTATTAATTCCCTGGTGACACAAAGCCTCTCTCTCTCTCTCTTCATCCCCGCTGCTACACTCTCAGAGATTCTTACGTATTTTTAGTCCATTGTGAGACATGGTGAGTAAATATGGCGACTAGAATGCACTGGGACTCTACCTTACAATGTGTGGGGTTTTTTTTCCAGACAGAGGGAAGAAATTCGCTGGGTTTTTTTTCGATATATTTCAGAATTTTTGAGAATATATCAAATTCGATCACTTTAAGCAACGGAAGAAATATGGTTGAGGATAATGACGACTATAATGGGCAGAGACTAGACTGAAATAATGATGAAGGATAATAATAATAACATTGAGATATACGTAACACCCAACTGAAACGGAAAATACGACTGAAAATGTGAACTAAAATCTACTAAAACTCGACTGAAACGGAAAATACGACTGAAAATGTGAACTAAAATCTACTAAAACTCGACTGAAACGGAAAATACGACTAAAAATATGAACTAAAATCTACTAAAACTCGACTGAAACGAAAAATACGACTGAAAATATGAACTAAAATCTATTAAAACTCGACTGAAACGGAAAATACGACTGAAAATAACTAAAATACCGAGACTCGACTGAAACCAAAAATACGACTGAAAATACACAGAAACTCAACCGTAAGAGACACGTCCAAATTTCCATTTAACAGGAAGGGGAAAAGGAAAACACAGTGAATATTTGAAAGACCCGTCATAGCACCTCAGGGTCCCTCTCCATAACAAAACAAGCGATCCCCCTCTGGTAATAACCCATCTTCCTCGTTCACCTTCTATAGGAGTCAAGGGAAGAGAAAACTGAGGAAGGCGCTGAAGGAGACATCTGCCACCTTATATTACTGAGAAGTCTTTGACGAGGTGGAGGGGAAGGGTTCATTTCTCGTGTTGCGAAGGGCATTATGTGAGTTGGGTTCGAATCCCCCCAAAAAAGAGGTTTCAATAGTTTACTTTATGGTGAGAGGGTCGAAAACTGTATCGTAACACCTATGTATCTTGAACCTCTGATATGAGCTCTCGAGGGGTTCGTTTTAAGGGTTCGAAAAGGGTATTGTAACACTGGTAACCTTTGAATACCCTGAAGTGAACTCTTTATTCGTTATTAAGGTTCATTTCAGGGGTTCGAATGCAGTATCGTATCATCATCTTTGTTTACGTGTGTGTGTTTACGACCGAGTTTATGTATGTGTGTTTGCATGTATGTATTTTATTTATGTGTGTGTGTGTGTGTGTGTGTGTGTGTGTGTGTGTGTGTGTATGTGTGTGTGTGTTCCAAGGGACATACATAACCAGCCACCAGTAACATAACATAAAAGACTCGACAAGAGATGTAATGTTTCCTTCTGTTTCCAAGGTGAAGGAACTGACTGATGATGACTGACGATAACTGACGATGGCGGACGATGACTGACGATGGCAACAACTGACGATGACAACAACTGACGATGACTGACAATGATTGACTTACAGGTACACATAAAAGGCAATACTAAATATCACCCACAGGTAGAGCACACCTGTCAAGCCGACTCACAGGTAAAAGGTTCAGCTTATCTGTACGAACAAGAGGAAGAAGCACACTAATACCTCCTGCGTCTTTGTCTGCGTTTTTCTCTGCGTCTGTGCCTCAATCTACGTTTTCCTCTCCATCTTTCCCTTAGTCTACGTTTTTCTCTCCATCTTTCCCTTCTTCTGTGTCTCCGTCTACGTTTTTCTCTCCATCTTTCCCTTCTTCTGTGTCTCCGCCTACGCTTTTCCCTGCGTCTGCGTATTTATCTTGTCTTACCACTGAGTCAGATCGGATAACGTCGACCTTCCTAATCGATTCACTCAGGCGTTGTCTTAAGAGATTATCTGTTAGGGTGCCAACGAATAATCGGCCCATCAATCAGTGGTAAACGATCAGCCCTTTACAAGCTGACGAATGGCCAGTCGACAGTAAAAAAAGATTGGCGATTCTGAAGTTGGTAAGATAACCAATCCCTGAGATATTATTTAAGAGACAGTAATATACGTCTCCCTGCCTCCCTCCTCACACAGGTAACACTGCCCCTCCTCACACAGGTAACACTGCCTCTCCTCACACAGGTAACACTGCCTCTCCTCACACAGGTAACACTGCCTCTCCTCACCCAGGTAACACTGCCTCTCCTAACACAGGTAACACTGCCTCTCCTAACACAGGTAACACTGCCTCTCCTCACACAGGTACCTCTCCTAACACAGAGTAGCTGCCTCTCCTAACTGAGTAACACTGCTCCTCCACCTTTTAGGTAACACTGCCTCTCCTCAAACAGGTAACACTGCCTCTCCTCACACAGGTAACACTGCCTCTCCTCACACAGGAAACACTGCCTCTCCTCACACAGGTAACACTGCCTCTCCTCACCCAGGTAACACTGCCTCTCTCCTCAAACATGGAAGTGGCACTCTCCTCCCACACAGGTAACACTGCCTCCTCCTCACACAGGTAACACTGCCTCTCCTGCCCCACAGGCTTACTCACCTCTCTCACACAGAGTACTGCCTCTCCTCCTGTAGTAACACCTCTCCTCTCATGGCTCTGCCGCTCCTGAGTAACTCTTCTCCTCACCTGAGTAGCCCTGCCTCTAACAGAGTGTAGCACACCTCTCCTCAAACAGGTAACACTGCCTCACCTCCACTGAGAGTAACACTGCCTCTCCTCCACAGGTAACCTGCCTCTCCTCACCCAGGTAACACTGCCCTCTCCTACTATTGCACACCTCTCCTCACCCAGGTAACACTGCCTCTCCCTCTTAGGCCAACACTGCCTCCTCCTCACTCACACGGGTAGCACTGCCTCTCCTAACACAGATGTCGTGCCTCTCCTCACACAGGTGACACTGCCTCCCTCACCCAAGGTAGCTGCCTCTCCTCACGGAGGTAACACTGCCTCTCCTCACACAGGTAACACTGCCTCTCCCCTCACACACAGGTAACACCGCCCCTCTCCTCACACAGTGTACTGCCTCTCCTAACCCCTAGGTAACACTGCCTCTCCTCCCCTGAGTAACACTGCACTCTCCTCACACAGGTAACACTGCCTCTCCTCACACAGGTAACACTGCCTCTCCTCACACAGGTAACACTGCCTCTCCTCACACAGGTAACACTGCCTCTCCTCACACAGGTAACACTGCCTCTCCTCACCCAGGTAACACTGCCTCTCCTCACACAGGTAACACTGCCTCTCCTCACCCAGGTAACACTGCCTCTCCTCACACAGGTAACACTGCCTCTCCTAACACAGATATCATTGCCTCTCCTCATTCAGGTGTGCCCAATCATTAGAAAAAGTATCACGTATATGCGTCAATTAGCTCTATGAACGCTTATCCTGACAGTACGCTAAAGAGGAGAGTTTTCCCGTGCTCGCTCACCCCACTTCAGGCGCTGCCGGGCGTTTGGCCATGATTACAATAGAGCAATCATAGCCAATGCTTAAATGTTCTTGTTTAGATGCGTCAACAAGCTCTAAAAAAGTTGATCCTAACTAACTGTTGATGATGTTTAGCCAACCAAACCGACCAGCCGGCGATGATGTTGCCCGTGTGCTGATCCTCATGTATAAACAACTGCAATATTTCCCGTTTACAAGTATTGATTTACTTTCCCCCATATTATTCCTCTAGTTATCAAATTTCCTCTTCTTCTCTCCCTCCTGCGCCGCCTCACTCTCAACCCACGTCTCCCCCGAGGCTGTTGTGATGTATCGGCTCACACTAATATCCGGACCAGATACCGGACCCAAAACTTCACTTTAACAACATCAAGTTTACCGAGAGATAAGTTACTGTTGGTCCGGGAGTGAAGGAGTGAGCCTTCATATACAACACCCGGTCTACTGTATACTGTCTACTTATACAGATTTTTAATTTATATTGTAATTATTAATCCAATTTGTTACCCCAGTCGTTAGTAATTACCATATATACATACTATAATCACCGCTGTCCATAGTAGTAACCCTCAACACTTATCCCTATTATGTACTGTACTCCATAACACCCCATCAGCTCGCCAGCACACACGCCACCAAACTTTGCTGGAAAAAAAAACTAAAAAAAATATGAGTAAATTTTCCTGTATTCCTGTAGAGACCAAAACGTACTTTAATATGTGCGTTATCAGAGCGCTGTGCCCCCACCATCCATTGTTGCACCAAATACAACTCTCGCTAAAAAGTTCGCACCAAGTTGAAAACTGAGGAAAATAAATATAAATATGTTTTATAAATACTTAATTAAACAACCACGAGTATTATAACTAACACTTATTGATCTCCAGTCATTACGTCAACCCAGAAGGTGACGGAGAATGTGTTGTGTGTTTGCGAGCGAGTGTGGGAGAGGATGGCGAGGGAGACGGAGCTTAGGAGCCACGTCCGTACACCACTACGGTCGAGACAAGACTGACTGCCTCTGAGTGGCTGTACCCTGACCGCCACCACCACCAACCCCCACCACAACACACACACACACACCCACCACAAACACACACACACACACACACACACACACACACACACACACACTGTAATAAATGCAAAACTGATATTTGTGACTTTGGTGCTGTGTGTGGTGCCGGAAAAGGTGTGTGACAGACCGACAGACAGACATACAAAGGCAGACTGACAGACAGGTAGACACAGAAAAACAGATAGACATGAGAATACAAAAGGTGAAAACCAGAGAGAGAGAGACAGATAGACAGAGAGAGAGAGATAAAGATAAAAACAAAGAGAACGGAAGGTAGGGAACGAGAGAACGATAGAAAAAGAGATTAACGAAGAAAGATCAAAAGAATGAGAGAAATATAGAGAAGGGGGAGTAAAGAAGAGAGAAGGAGAAAACAAGAGAGCAACAAAAACGAAACACCACCACCACCACCACCACAACACACACACACACACACACCACAATAATTCCCAGGATGGTGTAAAGGCATCATACAACCCAATACCTTAATACAGATATGAAGAAAAATAATTGTCTCAGAATATTACCCAACTTACGATAGTCATTTACGTGTGGTAATGTAATCAACCCGAACAACGATTTT
This sequence comes from Homarus americanus, assembly GCF_018991925.1. Lineage (NCBI taxonomy): Eukaryota > Metazoa > Arthropoda > Malacostraca > Decapoda > Nephropidae > Homarus > Homarus americanus. The sequence continues at coordinate 9,148,782 of NW_024749657.1, forward strand.
TTAAAAGATCGTAGGTCATATATTCGTCTTACAGTAGGTAGTCAACAACCTAACCTAACCTAACCTAACCTGTTAATTTGAGGTAAAATATGAAGTTCATATCCAAGATGGCGTCAAATTTACACTGAGACTAGAGGCCTTTGTTTAGTATCACCTATGGGGATAAAATTACACTGAGACTCTACCTAGATACGTTCACTTAATACTGATTATTATGAGACAAACTTCATGTATGCAAAATTATGTTTTGTATCTTATTTCATAATTATCTAACTTACGGATACATAGGTACAGGTACAGGTACAGGTACAAATACAGGTACAGGTACAAACACAGGTACAGGTACAAATACAGGTACAGATACAGGTACGAATACATGTATAGATACAGGTACAGGTACAAATGCAGGTACAGGTACAAATACAGGTATGGATACAGGTACAGGTACAAACACAGGTACAGGTACAAATACAGGTACAGGTACAAACACAGGTACAGTACAAATACAGGTGCAGATACAGGTACAGGTACAAATACAGGTATGGATACAGGTGCAGATACAGGTACAGGTACAAATACAGGTGCATGTATAGATACAGGTACAGATACGGAGTATAGATACAGGTACAGATACAGGTACGTACAAATCAGGTACAGGTACAAACACAGGTACAGGTACAAATACAGGTACAAATGCAGGTACAGGTACAAATACAGGTATGGATACAGGTACAGATACAGGTACAGGTACAAATACAGGTACAAATGCAGGTACAGGTACAAATACAGGTACAAACACAGGTACAGATACAAATACAGGTACAAAGCAAGTGGATACAAATACAGGTATGGATACAGGTACAGATGGGTACGTGCAAATGCAGGTACAGGTACAAATACAGGTATGGATACAGGTACAAATACAGGGTACAGGTACAAATACAGGTACAAATGCAGGTACAGATACAAATACAGGTATGGATACAGGTACGATAGGTACGTACAAATGCAGTACAGATACAAATACAGGTATGGATACAGGTACAGAATACGGGTAGGTACAAATACAGGTACAGCAGGTGCAGGTACAAATACAGGTACAAACACAGGTACAGGTACATACAGGTACAAATGCAGGTACAGGTACAAATACAGGTATGGATACAGGTACAGATACAGGTACAGGTACAAATACAGGTACAGGTACGTACGGTACAGGAATAATACAGGTACAGGTACAAATGCATTAAATGCAGGTACAGGTACAAATACAGGTATGGATACAGGTACAGATACAGGTACAAATCAGGTACAATACAGATACAAATACAGGTATGGATACGGTACAGATACAGGTACAGGTACAAATGCAGGTACAGATACAAATACAGGTATGGATACAGGTACAGATACAGAGGTACAAATACAGGTACAAATGCGGGTACAGGTACAAATACAGGTACAAACACAGGTACAGGTACAACCAGGTACAAATGCAGGTACGGATACAAATACAGGTATGGATGGACAGGTACAAATACAGGTATGGATACAGGTACAGATACAAATACAGGTACAAACACAGGTACAGGTACAAATACAGGTACAGAAGGTACAGGTACAAATACAGGTATGGATACGGAGCAGATACAGGTACGGAATATACAGGTATGGATACAGGTACAGATACAGGTACAGGTACAAATACAGGTATGGATACAGGTACAGATACAAATACAGGTATGGATACAGGTACAGATACAGGTACAGGTACAAATACAGGTACAAATGCAGGTACAGGTACAAATACAGGTATGGATACAGGTACAGATACAGGTACAGGTACAAATACAGGTATGGATGCAGGTGCAGATACAAATACAGGTACAAACACAGGTACAGGTACAAATGCAGGTATGGATGCAGGTGGATACATAGGTACAAATACAGGTATGGATACAGGTACAGATACAGGTACAGGTACAAATACAGGTATGGATACAGGTACAGATACGAGTACAGGTACAAATACAGGTGCAGTACAGGTACAGATACAAATACAGGTATGGATACAGGTACAGATACAGGTACAGGTACAAATCGGGTACAGATGCAGTACGGTACAAATACAGGTCAAACACGGTCAGGTACAAATACAGGTACAAATCAGGTACAGGTACAAATGCAGGTATGGATACAGGTACAGATACGGTACAGGTACAAATGCAGGTACAGGTACAAATCAGGTATGGATACAGGTATAGATACAGGTACAGGTACAAATACAGGTACAAATGCAGGTACGGTACAATACAGGTATGGATACAGGTACAGGTACAGATACAGGTACGAATACATGTATAGATACAGGTACAGGTACAAATGCAGGTACAGGTACAAATACAGGTATGGATACAGGTACAGATACAGACAGGTACAGGTACAATAATTATCATCTGATGACAACGTAAGATCTCTGGTGTTTTAAAGGGGCCAGTACAATGTTGTCTTGATATCAATATTTAGGTTCACACACACACACACACAGTCTCTCTCTCTCTCTCTCTCACACACACACACACACACAACTTGGAACCCTCAACACCCTCCCCCCCCCCGGACCTTATAAATTAATAGTCGTATAATAAACAAGTGGATCTTTTATCAGGAGTTAACTCTTGTACTGTACGACACTGCCTCGCCAGCCACATGTTGGTGACGTTGTAGGTACTGGTGGAAGTAATGGTGATATTAACACCTTTGACGACGATGGTTTAAGTTTTTGAGGATGGTGGTTTATGTGAGGATGGTGGTTTATGTTTTTTGAGGATGGTGGTTTATGTGAGGATGGTGGTTTATGTTTTTTGAGGATGGTGGTTTAAGTGAGGATGGTGGTTTATGTTTTTTGAGGATGGTGGTTTAAGTGAGGATGGTGGTTTAAGTGAGGATGGTGGTTTATGTTTTTGAGGATGGTGGTTTAAGTGAGGATGGTGGTTTAAGTGAGGATGGTAGTTTATGTTTTTGAGGCATCATCCTCAAAAGCTTAAAATTAAACAAACATCCATCCTCAAAAAAGCTTAAAACATAATCCTAAAAAAAGCTTAAACCACCATCCTCCAAAGCTTAAACCTCCTTTAAGTCATCGGGCTGGAAACGTTAAGCAGTTTAGAAAATCGGATATTGCTTCAGCACCAGCCAGGGCCCTAACACAGTACAACATAGCATTAAGGCAACACCCAAACTCTGGACTACTCTTACGGAATTGTTGGTTATATTGAGGGTTTTTTTTTCCATGTATGCAATTTTTATTTTCTATTTTTAATTTTTTTTTTAGTTTTTTTGTTTTTTTAATTGATTTTTATTTTTTTGGGGGAAAATTGCTGGGAGTTAAGTATTTCAGTGTCGTCTAACCAAACCTAATCTAACCTAACCTAACCTAACCCTTACCTAACAACCAAACCTAATTTACCCTACCCTAAACCTAACCTAACTTACCTTAACCTAACCAAACACAGATTAAACGAACTATAATTTCACTTCTTTTTTTTTTCGGTAAAAGATTTCAACAAAAGTGAATAAAAAATTTCTACCAACTTTTTTTTTTGTTCTTTCCCAAACTTTAATGACAATGAATGAAACCGCAGATGAAAAAAGCTTCGGTTTACCCTGAACTGCTTCGAACCTTTGTGAAGTAAAGTGTTAGTTAATGATTCACTTTGTAAACTGTGTCGGTTGGGGGTATGAACAAGAGTGAGTGTGTGTGGGTGGGGTGTGCAGCCAGGGGGAGGGAGTGTGGTGAGGAGCAGGGGAGGGGTGTGTGGGGGGGGTGAGTGTGTGGGGGTGGGGGGAGGGTGTGTGTGGGGGGTAGGGTGTGTGGGGAGAGGCAGTGTGTGGGGGTGGGGAGGTGTGTTGTGTGTGGGGGTAGTGAGTGTGTGTGTCTGTGGAGAAAGGAGGTGTGTGTGTGTGTGTGTGGGGAAGATAAACAGAGAGTACTAAACACAAATCCTTAACACCACTGAACCAAAACCTCAGAATGGCACCTGGGGAGTCAGCCGCTTAGTGCCAGGGGACCATTGTGGCACCGTCTGCAACCGACTAAGCAGGTGCCATTATTACCGAGAGAGAGAGAGAGAGAGAGAGAGAGAGAAAAAACAACCAGATTATATCCACAACATTCTCCAGCGGATGATTGGACTGTTTTTACTCAGCTCTTCCAATCGTATACACAGGATTCGAATTACCACACGCATTCCAATCACGCAGTCAACAAGGCATACTGACTAGGAGACAACAAACAAGCCAGGGAGGTTAGGGTTGGGCAGAGTAGGTCAAGGGTAGGTCACGGTAGGTCAGAACAGGTCATGGTGGGACAGGGTAGGTCAGAACAGGTCAAGGGTAGGTCAGGGTAGGTTAGAGGAAAGGTCAAGGTTGGTCAGGGTAGATCAGAACAGGTCAGAGTAGGATAGGATAGGTCAGGGTAGGACAGGATAGGTCACGGTAGGACAGGATAGGTCAGAGGAGGTCAAAGATAGGGTCAAGGTAGGACAGGATAGGTCAGGGTAGGACAGGATAGGTCACGGGAGGTCAAGATTAGGTTCAAGGTAGGTCACGACATGTTAAGAGTAGGTTCAGGTAGGTCAGCGGAGAGATCAGGGGAGATCGGGGTTGGTCAGGGAAGGTCACAACAATGCCAGAGTAGGTCAAGGCAGGTCAGCGGAGAGATCAGGGGAGATCGGGGTTGGTCAGGGAAGGTCACAACAATGCCAGAGTAGGTCAAGGCAGGTCAGCGGAGAGACCAGGAGAGATGAGGGGAGGGTCGAAGTAGGTCAGAACATGTCAAGAGTAGGTCAAGATAAGTCAGAGGATGAGGTGGTTAAGGGGAAGAGTCTACAAGCCTCAAGGTGTTACTGGGAACAAAAACCAAAAGGTCGAAGATGTTTATGTGAACCCTTTACACTTTGGCCTTTAAAGCGTTTTATCTGAGATTGTGTTATCCTCCTCCTCCAGCACCGGGTGAGGGGGAGGGAGGGGTGAGGGAGGGGTGGGGAGGGAGGAGGGGGAGGGAGGGGTGGGAGGGGAGGGGTGAGGAGGGGTGAGTGAGGGGGTGAGGGGAGGGGTGGAGGAGGGGTGAGGACAGAGTGAGGGGTGGGGAGGAGGGGGAGGGAGAGGAGATGGGTGAATGGAGGGGTGAGGGAGGGGTGAGGAGAGGGGAGAAGAGGAGGAGTAAGGGAGGGGAAGGAGAGGGAGTAAGGGAGGGGTGAGGGAGAGGGAATAAGGGAGGGGGTGAGGGAGGAGGAGTAAGAGGAGTAAGGAGGGGTGAAGGAGGGAGTAAGGGAGGGGTGAGGGAGAGGAATATGGGAGGGGTGGGAGGGGAGAGGGGAGTAAGGGAGGGGTGAGGGAGAGGAGTAAGGGAGGGGTGGAGGGAGAGGAGTAAGGGAGGTGAGGGAGAGGGGAGTAAGAGAGGGGTGAGGGAGAGGAATATGGGAGGGGTGAGGGAGAGGAGTAAGGGAGGTGTGAGGGAGAGGAGGTAGGTCAGGTCAGATTTAATGCGGCGCTTGTAAGTCTGGTTGGTAGGAAAGACCATTTGTTTCAGCATTAAATTCAAAGATAATAGCTGTACTTTTTTCTTCTAATTTTTGTATTTTTCCTAATATAATTTTTCTGTATATCTATAATAACTAGTTGTGTATTTGTCTATCAATCTGTCGAGTTAATTATCAGTCTATCTATCGGTGCTTCGATTTATGTTTGTACGTATGTGGTGTAATGGTCAACATGCTCGCCTCGCAAGCTAGTGGACCCGGGTTCGATCCTCGGGCAGGGTGAAACTATGGGCAAGTTTCTTTACGCCATTTGCCTCTGTCTACCCAGCAGTAATTGGGGACCTGGATGTTAATCGATTTATGGATCGTGTTCCGGGGTCATGCAGCTCGTTAACTCAGGGTGTGGTTGTTGTGTTGGTGACAGCTTCTACACCTTAAACAAATTCACGCCTAGGGCCGGCCATCCTCGTTAACGGCACTAATAGTCCAATAATATAGATTTGACTCTTATATTTTAGAGATAATTACACTGTATCGATCCTTTATATCAGTTTTTGTATTTCGAATGTTCAAACTAATCCAAATATGTGAACGATCATGTGGATTTATAACTATAGAAACTATAGATATGCATTATAATTACTGACCTGACCTGACCTGGCCTGACCTGACCTGACCTAACCTAACCTAACCTAACCTACATTTATTTAAGTAGAATGTGGTTGTGTTTTGACAATAAGTGACCATTTGTGAAGTAATTTCCACTGTTATGCTTATATAAACAAAACGTCATTTAACACACACACACACACACACACACACACAACACACACACACACACACACACACACACACACACACACACACACACGCACACATACACACACACACACACACACACACGCACACGCACACACACACACACACGCACGCACACACACACACACACACACACACACACACACACACACACACACACACACACACACACGCACACACACACACACACACGCCATAATAATACCGACTAATTAGACTTTATCACAACCTAACGGGAGGAAAGTGACCGCAGGTAAAAATTAAAATTATTAAAGAATGGTTAGAGGTCAAAGGTCACCACTAATGAGTCAAACCTTAACAACAAGTGACTCTAATGACATCAAGCACAGAAAGTCAAGGATGAGAAGGACAGTAAGGTCAAAGTTCACCGCTAAAGGTCGAGAAGTAGGACAATTATCTTGCTGTGTGTGAGTAAACCTAACCTAACCTAACCTAACCTAACCTAACCTAACCTAACCTAACCCAACCTAACCTAACCTAACCTAACCTAACCTGTATAACAGATGGCAGACACACTCCCTCCCCCACAAGCAGCAGAGCTCATTAGGGGCCGCCCATCAGCAGACACCCCCACAAGCAGAGAGCTCATTAGGGGCCGCCCATCAGCAGACACCCCCCACAAGCAGCGAGCTCATTAGGGGCCGCCCATCAGCAGACACCCCCACAAGCAGAGAGCTCATTAGGGCCGCCCATCAGCAGACACCCCCACAAGCAGAGAGAGCTCATCAGGCCGGCCATCAGCAGACACCCCCAAGCAGAGCTCATCAGAGAGACACCCCACAAGCAGAGAGCTCATCAGGGCCCGGCCATCAGCAGGCAAGCAGCAGGCTCATTAGGGGCCGCCCATCAGCAGACACCCCCCACAAGCAGAGAGCTCATCAGGCCCGGCCATCAGCAGACACCCCCCAAGCAGAGAGCTCACCAGGGCCTGCCATCAGCAGACACCCCTCTCCTTCAAGCAGAAACCTCATCAGGGGCCACCCATCAGCAGACAACCCCCCTCAAGCAGAGAGCTCATCAGGGGCCGCCCATCAGCAGACAGCCTCCACCTCCTCAAGCAGAGAGCTCACCAGGGACCGGCCATCAGCAGACACCCCCCTTTCCCCAAGCAGAAACCTCATCAGGGGCCTTCCATCAGCAGACAACCCCCTCAAGCAAAGAGCTCATCAGGGGCCTCCCATCAGCAGACAACTCCCCTTCAAGCAGTGGCTCATCAGGTGCCGGCCATCAGCAGACAACCTCCTGCCTCCTCAAGCAGAGAGCTCATCAGGGCCGGCCATCAGCAGACGACCCTCCTGCCTCCTCAAGCAGAGAGCTCATCAATCAGCAACAACCCTCCTGCCTCCTCAAGCAGAGAGCTCATCAGGGCCGGCCATCAGCAGACGACCCTCCTGCCTCCTCAAGCAGAGAGCATCAGGGCCGGCCATCAGCAGAGAGCTCATCAGGGGGCCATCAGCAGACAACCCTCCTGCCTCCTTAAGCAGAGAGCTCATCAGGGCCGCCCATCAGCAGACACCTCCCTGCCTCCTCAAGCAGAGAGCCCATCAGGCCGCCCATCAGCAGACACCCCTCCTGCCTCCTCAAGCAGGAGCCCATCAGGGAGGCCCATCAGCAGACACCCCTCCTGCCTCCTCAAGCAGAGAGCCCATCAGGGGCCGCCCATCAGCAGACAACCCTCCTGCCTCCTCAAGCAGAGAGCCCATCAGGGGCCGCCCATCAGCAGACACCCACAACCCTCCTCCCCCTCAAGCAGAGAGCTCGCCAGGGGCCTCCCATCAGCAGAGACACCCTCCTCCCCCTCAAGCAGAGAGCTCATCAGGGCCGGCCATCAGCAGAGAGCTCATCAGGTGCCGGCCATCAGCAGACAACCCTCCTGCCTCCTCAAGCAGAGAGCTCATCAGGGCCGGCCATCAGCAGAGAGCTCATCAGGGGCCGGCCATCAGCAGACGACTCTTAAAACACAAGGCCGAAAATAAGCAGAGCATAAAAGCAGACTCAAGCCTCTCCCGCCATATTTCGTTCATATCTAAATGAAATCTAACTTCTTTTACAAAACGAATTAAGGGAATAAAACTGCGACAAACACTTTTTAAGCTAATAACAAATGCATGAAAGCGTGACGTACTGTAGCGGGAAAATACATTATTTCAAAAATTTTGGCTAAAGAGAAAATAGGAATTAAAGTTTTGTACCAGTTATCCCTCACAAACCGGAGGGGAGACTAGTATGTTTTTCAGAATTGGTTTTCATTGATAATCATAACATTTTACTGCACGAGGTGATACCAGATGGATTTTATATGAGTAGCAGAGATTTATAGCTGTGAGACTCTATGTTAGACTAAAGAAGGATTCGTTATGTATGTATGTATGTATGTATGTATGTATCAGTGACGTATTCTTAATGAATGCCTAGTAGAAAGCAAAATATATTTTTAAATAGTATCTTCAATAATACAGATTTAATTTTAGAGTCTTCACAGTTTTCACTCAGTCAAGTGGAGGAGACTCATCGTCCCTGATGAATGCGTGCAGAAGCACAAGCCGCATGCCCTCAATGAACATATGGACGTAACCACCCTATCAATAACATGCTAAAATGATCTTTATTGTGTTGGAACATAAGGAATTTGAGCCATTTTAGTCAAATTTAATATTTTTTTTTCCCTTAACCCTTTCACCGCGTGTCACGCGCTCGCTATTTTATTCTGGCTACCGCCAGACGATTTTATTCAGCTTAGGGTAACCTTCTGCTGTGAAAGGGTTAATAAGCATGAAGTCTTATATTATACGGTGATATTATATTACCTAAGAGTTGTTGTTCCATAAGAGTGGCTATTTAATAAGGTTTCTGTAAATGTAATGTGTACAAATGCATGCACATTGAAAACTGCATTCACTTGTCGAGAGGCTGTGTAGACCAGCGGCGGCTGGACAAAACTGGTCCACATTAATAATTTTTAATGTTTCTAAATAACCCGACAGTCCGCTTTCAGTTGTAGTTTTTTCTCTTGGGAAAGTTATTCAGTTTTCTGTTTTACTTGAAATAATAATCGGATCATATAAATATAAATATTTACTAATTATTTAAATATTCATCAATCAGATCAGTGGCAGCCTCATAGAGGGCCAGCGTCGTGCATGATGCCTAGTGTTTTAAACTCCTTTGTTTCTAAATTACTGTAGCTCAACACTAAAGCTTAATATTATTTTACATTAAGTATTTTTGCACCCATTATTTAATGATTTATAATAGATACTTTGTCAGATGCCACTGACATAATTTAAAAAATTAGGTGTTTATAAAAGCTTGCCAACCCTTATTTAGAGAAATGTTATATCCTACTTGACATTTGAGTTGATAACTGATATACGTGGGTGTTGTTCTGCCTCAACACTTCAACCACGGTACTCCACTGGTATGTGTGGGTGTATTATTATTATTAGCACCATCCAAAATCAACTCCATCCACTCCAAAAAAACAGCCCTCTCGTAACTCCTCGTTACTCCTCGTCACTCCTCGTTACCCCTCGTCACTCCCCGTAACTCTATTATCAGTATCATCATCAAATTTACGCCTGTGGCCCAGAGACTTGACCTTACTGTATATACTGCCTGTGAAACTTTTGCTCATTGGGAACCTTGTTAGTGTGTGTGTGTGTGAGCAGGGGTGGTGCTGAAGGAGAGGTGGTGTGGGAGGGGTGCTGAGGTAGGGGTGTGTGTGTGGGGGGGTGGTGCTGAGGTAGGGTGTGTGTGTGGGGGGAGTGCTGAGGGTAGGGTGTGGGTGTGGAGGTAGGAGGTGTGTGTGTGTGGGGGGTGGTGCTGGTAGGGTGTGTGTGGGGGTGGTGCTGAGGTAGGGTGTGTGGGGGGTGGTGCTAGGTAGGTGTGTCAGGTTTTGTGCAGTGCCTGTGTTTGTTTATATTCGACAGAAGGCAACTCGCAATAATAAATTTACTATAGAATCAAAGTAAAACAACATTAAAACAAAATATCTCGATGTAATGATTTGTGGGATGTTTCTATGACGAACCCCCCTGTAAACGCGCTAGTGAAGGGGACTGTACATTCGGGCACGAACTTACCGTTGAGGAAGTGAAGAGGGTCGAGTACAGTACCACCCATGACTACCGCCTTGTGTACCGAAAAATTATGGGATATGTTTATTTTTGGGTTGGGTTAGTTTAGGTTAAGGTTGGGGTAGGTTAGGTTAGGTTAGGTTAGGTTAGGTGAGGTTAGGTTAGGTTAGGTTAGGTTAGATAAAAATTCGATAAGGTTAAACTAGGTTCAGGTCATTAGTGCATCCTTTCCACCATCCTCTTTCCTTCCTCCTCCACCCCTACCTACCCTCCCACCCTCCTTCCCCTCTCCCACTCCTACCCCCTCCTCCTCCCACTCCTCCTCCCTCCCCCCCCTCACCCTCCCTCCCGCCCTCCCTCCCTCCCTCCCTCCACTCCCCTCCCCCTCACCCTCCTCCCCTCCCTCCCTCCTCCCTCCCTCACCCCCTCCCTCCTCCCTCCTCCTCCTCCTACCCTCCTCTCCTCCCCTCCCCACCCCTCCTCACTCCACTCCTCCTCCCTCCTCCCTCCTCCCTCCCTCACCTCCCCCCTCCCTCCCCTCCTCCTCCCTACCCTCCCTCCACCCCTCACCCTCCTCCCCCCTCCCACCCTCCTCCCTCCCTCCCCACCCCCCTACCCCTCCCTCGCCCCCTCCTCCCTCCCTCCCCTCCCTCCCTCCCCCCCTCCCCTCCCTCCTCCTCCCTCCCCTCCTCCCTCCCTCCCCCCTCCCCCTCCTCCTCCCTCCCCCTCCCCTCACCCCTCTCACCCTCCCTCCCCCTCCCTCCCTCCCTCCCTCCCCTCCCCCTCCCCCTCCCTCCCTCCTACCCCCTCCCCTCACCCCTCTCACCCTCCCTCCCCTCCCTGCTGCCTAAACTAACTAACGACTTCCCATTTCCCTTAACAGTGTAACTTTTGTAGAACGGAGGTAATAAGCTATCTGGAACATACTGTATACATTTTTTCCTCTCTTCTGGTTATATACACGACGGGTCTCTCTCTGCAGTGTGTGTGTGTGTGTGTGTGTGTGTGTGTGTGTGTGTGTGTGTGTGTGTGTGTGTGTGTGTGTGTGTGTGTGTGTGTGTGTGTGTGTGTGTGTGTGTGTGTGTGCGTGCGATGCGTGTGTGTGTGTGTGTGTGTGTGTGTGTGTGTGTGTGTGGTGATGTATGCAATGTAACTTTGTGTGAGTGTAGCAGAGTAAACCTTCAGTAGTCGCGTGTGTGTATTTCACAGCAGTGTGTAAGTATTTTGACATCATGTTTAATAGAAAGACAACACTTTTGTAAGTATTTTTATATACACCTATCCTAAACACACACACACACACACACACACACACACACACACACACACACACACACACACACACACACACACACACACACACACACACACACACACACACACACACACACACACACACACACACACACACACACACACACACACACACACACACACACACACACACACACACACACACACACACACACACACACACACAACAAAACAAAACAAAACTCACCAAAAAAACACATTCTTTCTTTTCCAGCAGACGTAGCACGCATCTCTCTCTCTCTCTCTCTCTCTCTCTCTCTCTCTCTCTCTCTCTCTCTCTCTCTCCCTCTCTCTCTCTCTCTCTCTCTTCAACCATGTCTCGCTTCCGTGATAAACTCGGCCTTCACCTAAAACACAGGAAGAATCGTCTCAGGTCAGGTCGATGATGAGGCTGTGTTGTCAGGTGAAGTCGATGATGGTGGCAGTGGTGTCAGGTGAGGTCGATGATGGTGGCAGTGGTGTCAGGTGAGGTCGATTATGGTGGCAGTGGTGTCAGGTGAGGTTGATGATGGTGGCAAGTGGTGTCAGGTGAGGTTGATGATGGTGGCAGTGGTGTCAGGTGAGGTTGATGATGGTGGCAGTGGTGTCATGTGAGATCAATAAGGGTGTAAATATATAGTTAGATAGATAACAACAGAAACACACACACACACACACACACACACACACACACACACACACACACACACACACACACACACACACACACACACACACATCACATCAATATACCCTCCAAAAAAAAAAATTCATCCCTCACAACCTCTAGAAATACATCCATCAGTCAAACTAGGACAGGCGGACACTGACACCTGACTTATTAAACCCAACCTAAACCTGAGTATTTAACCTAGATGTGGGGGGTTATTGTGCCTGGTGGTGGTGTGGTACTGTCAAAAAACTCTTCCAGGTCTAATACTACGGCCATCAGTGAGGCTAATTCTTATGCAAATGGGGAGGAGGAAGAGGAGGAGGTGGGAAGGGAACTCTGACTACATATGTGTGTTAATATGCTCTCTCTCTCTCTCTCCCTCTCTCTCTCTCTCTCTATTTTCTTTCATCATGACTTTTCTATTACCTACTCATTCTCCCTCTCCCCTTCCTTCATTTTTTATGGACTTTTCTACTTGAACTTTTCTTCTTCTTCTTCCTCTTCTTGTTCTTTACTCTCCCGTCTCCTTTCTTCTCCCTTCCTCCCTCCCTTTATTCAACGCATTTACCATCTTCAACTCATTCCAACTTTTCCTAGCTCTCTTTACTTCAATTTCCTTCTTCTTTCTCCTCTCCCCACGTCTTATCTCTCTCTCTCTTTATTTCCTTCTATCTCCTATCGTTCATTCACTCTCCCCACGTCTTACCTCTCTCTCTATTTCCTTCTATCTCCCATCTTTCTTTCACTCTCCCCACGTCTTATCTCTCTCTCTCTATTTCCTACTACTACTACTACTACTAATACTACTACTACTCACTAATAATAATAATAATAATACTAATAATAATAATAATAGAAACAACAATATAATAATAATAATAATAATAATAATAATAATAATAATAATAATAATAATAATAATAATAAAATAAAATAATAATAATAATAATAATAATAATAATAATAATAATAATAATAATAATAATAATAATAATAATAATAATAATAATAATAATAATAAATAAAATAATAATAATAATAATAATAATAATAATAATAATAATAATAATAATAATAATAATAATAATAATAATAATAATAATAATAATAAATAATAATAATAATAATAATAATAATAATAAATATAATAATAATAATAATAATAATAATCTACAATGCTCATCACTAGTACTCGAAACCATTGCAATTTCCAGGTAAATTCAACATAATTAACAGTTCTGCGTTTGGGATAATAATGTTCATTCAAAACAAAATGAATTGGCATTAAGTCAGCGGATTCATTGGTGCTGACGAGGAAAGAGACAAATCATCATATCAGATTTAACTCTCACGAACGCGTCGGATGTGTTGTGGGTAATCAGCTGTTCGTAAGCCGCCATCACGCTGAGTTATGAAATCCACGGGGGATATTTCGCCAGTGTTTATGGTGATACGGTTTAGCATAATAAAATACATCTATGGTATATATTGGTGTATAACGTGTGTATGTATATTTATATGTATACTCAATATACTCTCTCCATACAATATAACCCTGAAGAATTACGCTTTTGAGATATATTGTATAAGAAGGTAAAATGCACTGCACTCTACAGCCCTCATAACCTCACTTGTAAAATAAGGTTCCCATTGACAATAAGGTTGACTAAGGATACCCAGTATGCGAACTAGTACCCCTTAGGATACGACGCGAGGGTTGTATCCACTCGTCCACTACCCACATACATACCAGGCAATCGAAAAATCAGTGTGGTGTAATAATTAACAATATACCTGTGTCTTGTTATACCTATACATCTATTATATACCTTGATATATTTACGGTATATATTGAAAAAAATACCAACAACCTTTCAAATATACAATCATTTTTTAATATTTACTGCAGGTAGACAGGTGTATTAGGTAAATTACAAGGCAGGTATAACAAGGAACACCTGGATGATTATTTGATATAGATGCACAAGGACAGAACAAGGACAAAAGCCTACATGCTGCTACAAAAACAACACCATATCGTTGTTAGTGTTTTTATCTTATCTGTAGTTGATAACGTTAGTGTTAGTGTTAGATGTGTTAGCAGTGTGTTAGACGTCTGTGATGGTTATTGTACAGCACGAGGCGATTATTCTGTATGTGTGTTGAAGAGGATTAGGTTAAGGGATTTCATGACTGGTTAATCCCCTGTACCGGTATCCTGGATTTGAAATGAGATGTAATTGGATTTCACATAAACCTAATTTAATCTAATCCTAATTAGTCCCTAACCTAGACTATATGTATCTAATTTAATCTACCTAATCAAAGTTAACGTAACTCTAATCTGACATAACAAAATCTTACCTTACCTAACCTAACCTAACCTTACCTAACCTAACCTAACCTAACTATCTTCACATGATCCACGATGTTTATTGTCTAGTCTGCCCAATGTTTGTCCAGCATCTCATTAAGTACTGGAACAAACTGAGCAGGTGAGAGAATTATTTCCTACTGCTTTACATTATTCTGTCTCTCTCTCTCTCTCTCTCTTTCTCTCTCTCTCTCTCTCTCATGAAGGAACACTGACTAGACAGGGGTGGTACACACTACCTCCGTCACCGCCGCCTCCAGGAATCTGTGATTGAATAGACGAGACGAGACAGTGGAGTTGGTCGATTGGAAAGGTCTACAGAGAGAGAGAAATAAAGAGAATAGAGCAAATACAAAGCGAAAAGAAGAGAACCCATCCACCAATATCTCACCCCTCCTCCTCTCCTCCTATCTCGCTATCTACTGTACAAACATCTCTCCTAAGACCTGCCGCTATGTAAGCCTCTCCACCACTCATCGATACTCCTTTATCTTCACTAATCTTCACTACAGAGTCCAGGGTGTGCTTAACTACCTGGTCCGTGTGTGAGTTAGGTTAATAGGGGAAGGGGTAAGTAATAAAGGGTAGAATAGGTTTAGTTGGGTTAGTTTTACGTGAATGTTTAAATCTGATCTGATTCGGTGTTGGGTTAAGTTTGGAATGGGTTAGGTTAAGTTTGGTTTGGTTTAGGTTGGGTTTGGGTTGGGTTGGGGTTGGTTGGGTTGGGGTTGGGTTGGGTTGGGTTGGGTTGGTTTGGGTTGGGTTAGGTTTGGTTTAGGTTGGGTTGGGTTGGGTTGGGTTTGGGTTGGGTTGGGTTAGGTTGGGTTGGGTTGGGTTGGGTTGGGTTGGGTTGGGTTGGGTTGGGTTGGGTTGGAGTTGGGTTGGTAAGGGTTGGGTTGGGTTGGGTTGGGTTGGGTTGGGTTGGTTGGCAGGTTCGCTTTCCTAATGGCTAAATCAGTGGAAGGTGTGTGTGTGTGTGTGTGTGTGTGTACCTGTCTGTCTGTCTGTCTGTGAATGTCAGCTGCGATAAAACACAAAGAATCCCAACAAACTCCTTAGAAAAATAAAGAACTTCGTATCAAAACCTTGGCAGAAGCCGACCCTCCACGTCCTGTTATCCCGGCCCCTCCACGTCCTGTTATCCTACGCCCCACCAACCCTCCCACGTCCGTTATACATCCCCCCCCGTCCGGTAATCCTGCCCCACGTCCTGTAATCGCCCACGTCCTGTTATCCTGTCCCCACGTCCTGTAATCCTGCACCTACGTCCTGTTTCTGCCCCCACGTCCGGTAATCGCACCCCACGTCCTGTAATCCTGCCCCCACGCCCTGTAATCCCCCCACGTCATGTCCTCCCCCGTCCTGTAATCCTCCCACCCGTCCTGTAATCCTGCCCCCACGTCCTGTCTCCTACCCCCACGTCCTGTCATCCTGCCCCCACGTCCTGTCATCCTGCCCCCAGTGTTATTCCCTAAATAGTATTACCTCGCACCACCACCACCACCACACAGGCCACGCACATGAGTGGGCCACTGGGGACCATTTTGCAGGCAGAGATTAAATGTAAACAAATCAGCTGTGACTCACCTCCCGCCAGCAGGACCTGACGGGCACGACGGACATGAATCACTAGGCAGAGAATTTATGAGCTGAGGGTGTGTGTGTGTGTGTGTGTGTGTGTGTGTGTGTGTGTGTGTGTGTGTGTGTGTGTGTGTGTGTGTGTGTGTGTGTGTTAAAGACGATGCAGGCCTCCTTCAGCGTTGGAAAGAGCACGACCATTCACTGCTCAACCGAAACACTGGTGTGGATGTCCTGACTGCCCAGCAGGTTTCTCAGCATCCAGAGCTGACCCACCTCATCAAACAGATGAAAAATAACAAAGTCTCAGGGCCTGGCGAAATCCCAGCTGAGGTGTATAAAGCAGCAGGACCTCTGCTTACCAGCCGTCTCCACTTTCTCATGGAGAATATATGGGAAAAGGAGGAAATCCCCCAAGCTCTTAAAGACGCCTCCATTGTCAATATTTATAAGAACAAGGGAGACCGGTCAGACTGTGGCAACTACCGCGGATCTCGCTGCTGTCCGCAGCTGGCAAGATTATCGCCCGAGTCGTCCTAAACAGACTACTACCTGTGGCGTAAATCTTTCTCCCAGAATCTCAATGTCGCTTTAGACCATCACGTAGCAACACCGACATGATCTTTATTGCCCGCCTGATACAGGAAAAGTGCAGAGAACAGCGTCGTGACCTGTACATGGCTTTCATCGACCTAACCAAGGCCTTCGACTCGGTCAACAGAGAAGCCCTCTGGTGAACCCTCAGCCGTTTTGTCTGCCCACCAAAATTCATCGAAATTATGCGACAACTCCACGATAGCATGAACGGCAGTGTCCTGAACAATGGCACCCAGTCTGAGTTCTTCCCCCATCCAACCAGGGGTTAAACAAGGGTGTGTACTGGCACCAACTCTCTTTTCCATTTTCTTGGCTGCTTTCCTTACTCGTGCCAGTGCCAATTTAGCCGGTAGGGTGGACATCGAGTGCCGGGTGAAGGGGGGTCTTTTCAACATAAGACAACTCCAGGCAAGAACAAAGGTGTCGGCAGCTTCCATTACTGAACTTCGGTATGCAGACGACCTCACTCTTGTTGCTCACACTGAACGCAACCTACAGGAGCACCTCCGCAGATGCGTATGCACACTTCGGCCTTGAAGTGAATGTACGTAAGACTCAGATTCTCTTTCAACCTGCCCCTGGTTCAGGCACACCTCCGCCATCCATCCATCTTAACGGTACTACCCTCTCTAATGTTACCCACTTTCTGTATCTCGGCTCCCACCTGTTCACCACCACGGACATCGATGAGGGGATTCAGCATCGGATCAGATGTACATCTCAAGCCTTTGGCAGACTCCGAAATCGTGTCTTCAGCTGTAGGGAGCTGAAATTATTTACAAAGTTTCACGTACAGCGAGCCGTAGTCCTCCCTACCCTGTTATTTGGCAGCAAGACATGGGGCACTTACAGGAGGCACCCCAAGGCACTTGAAAACGTTCACCAACGTAGTCTACGTTCCATCCTCCGAGTTCGCTGGGAAGACAAGAGAACAAATGCCAGTATTCTCACCGACACCAACTGTAGGAGCATCGAGGCTACCATTATCCATGAACAACTATGCTGGACTGGCCATGTTACCTGCATGGACGACAGTAGACTGCCAAAGCAACTACTTTACAGTCACCTAACAAATAGTAAGCATAACGCCGGCGGGCAACTGAAACGGTACAAGGATAGTCTTAAGACAAACCTGAAAAAGTGCCAAATCGACCCCTCACCTGGGAGACGATTACTCCACACTGTAACGCTTAGAGGAGCACCACACGAGATGGTGTCAATACTTTCGAGTTAGCCCGACTGCAAACCGAAGCAGACAAGCGCCAACGCCGGAAAGACGCTGCCATCTCCCCTCCCGCACTAGATGTAGCCCTCCACATGTGCAGCATCTGTGAACAAGTCTGCCGGTCCCGTATCGGCCTCTTTAGTCACCTCAAAACTCACCAATGAAGGTGACATCCCTAATAACTCATATATTGCATCATAGCTGGATGATCGTCATACTCGATTCCGAATGACAGCAAAGTAATAGTAGTAGTAATGGTTGGATGTTTATGTTGTTGGTGTGGTTGATTACAAACATCCAATTGACTGCTGCGGACGTCATCTTAACTGGTTGCAAACAGCTTCACACAGATCCATTAGACCGCTTCACACAAACACTAGAAAGATAAATACGACTCAACCCAACCCAACCCAACCCAACCCAACCCAACCCAACCCAACCCAACCCAACCCAACCAACCCCAACACACACATCAGGGTAATAGGGTTTAGGGCCGAGTAGATTGAAGACCATGCCCCTTTATATACCATCCCTAAGGACCTTTTTAGTCCCTTTATAGATAGAGTGTTAAGGGTACAGCAGCCTCTCTTAGTGGTAAGTGCGTTGGTGTGTGTGAGTGTGAGAGGGAGTTATGACTTCGAGAGTGACTTAAGTTTATACAGAACTTGTATACCTTGAGGAGGGATGGATGGATGGAAGGAAGGAAGGAAGGAAGGAAGGAAGGAAGGAAGGAAGGAAGGAAGGAAGGAAGGAAGGAAGGTGAGAGAGGGGGGATATGGATGGAGAGATGAGGAAGGAAGGAAGGAAGGGGGAAGGGAGAGAAGGGGGAGAAAGGGAGAGAGTAGGAAAGAAGGAAGGGAGAGAGAAGGAAAGGAGAAAGAGATAGAGAGGAGGGAAGAAAAGAAGGGAGAAATGCGATATTACGGAGGAAAGAAAGATAAAAAAAGCAAGGAAAGAAGGAAGAAAGGAATGGAGAAAAGGGAAAAAGGAAGGAAGGAAGGAATGGTGAGAGAAGGAAGGAAGGAAGGAAGGAAGGAAGGAAGGTGTTTTGTGGATGTTCATGTTAACGTTTCTGAAGTGTGAGTCATGTGTCTCTCTTGAGCTGTAGGGGCGGTAGGTATTAGGAGGAGGAGGAGGAGGAGGAAGATGAGGTGGAGTAAGAAGAGGAGGAGGAGTAAGAAGAGGAGGAAGGGGAGGAGGAGGAGGAGGAAGAAGAGGAGAAGTAAGAAGAGGAGGAGAAGTAAGAAGAGGTGGAGGAGTAAGAAGAGGAGGAGGTGGAGTAAGAAGAGGAGGAGAAGTAAGAAGGGGAGGAGGAGCAAGAAGAGAAGGAAGGAAGAGGAGGAGGAGGAACAAGATGAGGTGGGAGTAAGAAGAGGAGGAGAAGTAAGAAGGGGAGGAGGAGGAGCAAGAAGAGGAGGAAGGAAGAGGAGGAGGAGGAACAAGATGAGGTGGGAGTAAGAAGAGGAGAAGAAGTAAGAAGAGGAGGAGGAGCAAGAAGAGGAGGAAGGGAAGAGGAGGAGGAGGAACAAGATGAGGTGGAGTAAGAAGAGGAGGAGGAGTAAGAAGATAAAGAGGAAGAAGACGAAAAAAATAAGATGAGAAGGGGAAAGAGGAAGAAGAAGAAAACAGACTGAACAGAAGGAAAAAGAAGATGGAAAGGAGGAAGAAGACTCACCGAGCAAAAAGAAGAAGCGGAAGAAGAAGTAAAGATGAGGAGGAGGAAGAGGAGGAGGAGGAGGAGGAGGAGGAGGAGGAGGATGCCACAAGGAAGAGGAAATAGAGAATGAAAAACAAAAAGACAAAAACAACAACAAATAAAAGAAGAAGAAGAAAAAGAAGAAGAAGAAGAAGAAGAAGAAGAAGAAGAAGAAGAAGAAGAAGAAGAAGAAGAAGAAGAAGAAGAAGAAGAAGAAGAAGAAATAGAAGAAGAGGAGAAAGGCTGGTGAAAGCTCAGTAAAAGCACCACAGAAAGTAGACCATCAGCAGACAACTTGTGTGTGTCTCTCGTGAAGGTGAACAATTAAACCGTGAGTTGTGAGTCTGGCGGAGGAGAGGTAGCGTGGAGAGAGAGAGAGAGAGAGAGAGAGAGAGAGAGAGAGAGAGAGAGAGAGAGAGAGAGAGAGAGCAGTTGTACGGCTACCACCACCACCACCACCACTGCCACCACTACCACCATAACCATCAACACCACTACCACCCCCACCACCATTACCACCAACACCACATCATAATTAACACCATACAGGGATGGCAGTGAGAGAGAGAGAGAGAGAGAGAGAGAGAGAGAGAGAGAGAGAGAGAGAGAGAGAGAGAAGGCCGGTGCCACTAGAGTATATTACACCTCCTAGGAACAGTGCCAAACCAATAGGGCCACTCCTGTGTCTTCTATTAACACGGTGAGTACCTGAGAAAATCCCCATCTAGGTATTTTTTCCCTATTCCCCTCTTTAAGTATGTGAGGGCACCCTTAAAAGGTATTAATTTCCCTTATTGGGATCTATTGAAACCTATTAAACCCCATTAAACCCTATTAAAACCTATTAACCTATTAAACCTATTAAAACCTACTAATACCTATTAAACCCTATTAAAACCTATTAAACCCCATTAAAACCTATTAAACCCTATTAAAACTTATTAAAACCTATTAAAACTTATTTAACCCTATTAAAACCTATTAAAAACCTATTAAACCCTATTAAAACCTATTAAACCCTATTAAACCCTATTAAAACCTATTAAACCCTGTTAAACCCTACTAAAACCTATTAAAACCTATTAAAACCTATTAAACCCTATTGAACCCTATTAAACCCTATTAAAACCTATTAAACCCTATTAAAACCTATTAAAACCTATTTAACCCTATTAAAATCTATTATACCCTATTAAACGCTAATAAAACCAATTAAAGCCTATTAAAACCTATTTAACCCTATTAAAACCTATTAAAACCTATTAAACCCTATTGAACCCTATTAAACCCTATTAAAACCCATTAAACCCTATTAAACCCTACTAAAACCTATTAAAACCTATTAAACCCTATTAAAACCTATTAAATTACTGTCACGATTCACTATTATAGCTCACGACTTTCATCTCCCTAGTTACATTATGACTCTAGTAGGCTGACACACCCACCAAGGGCTACCACTATACACACTCAAACACTCACCACTTTGCTATATTACGACCCTGAGTGACAACCTTTATTTCATTATGTCTAAAAAAAAAAATTAGCTGCTGTGAACGCCATAATAAAGGTTTGTTGTGATCTGATAATGGTGCGTCTCTCTCTCTCTCTCTCTCTCTCTCTCTCTCTCTCTCTCTGGCGCAACACATGAACTAAAGTTACTCTCCAATATCTGTCATAGATTTTTTTTTTTTACTTGGACATAAACTTGCTGTATTAAAACCTCTAGTGGCCTTGTTTACCTCTGTGCTTGCTGGGTTGTTGTTGTCGTTGTTTTTGTTGTTGTTAGGTTAGGCTAGGTTCGGTTAGATTAGGTTAGGTTAGGTTCGATGGGTTGGGTTGGGTTGGGTTGGGTTGGGTTGGGTTGCTGCTGGGTTAGGTTCGATGGGTTGGGTTGGGTTGGGTTGGGTTGGGTTGGGTTGGGTCTCCAGTACACTTGGTTCTCCTCCTCACAGGTGCAACATATTAACTAGGTGGTGGACAGGTGACCCTCCCCTAGTAATAAGAGGGACAGGTGGTGGCGGCCTCATTATTCTACTAAAGGTATATCTGGTCTGACGTGTGTGGCTTCCAAGTCCCTGTTCATTCATTTCCGTCCTGTCAAAACTTTTTCCGCGAGTTTCTTTCTCTCTCTCTCTCTCTCTTTCTTTTTTCTCTCTTTCATTCTCTCGTTCATTCTCTATTTTCCTCTCCCTTACATGTTTTTTTCTCTGCATAACTCATTCTTTTTCTCTCTTTCTGACACAGTGTACACATTTTTTGAGACACCCTGTATACCCCATTAACACTTACAAAGGAAAGCCTTGCATGCGTTGAAAGTGACACAAAATGTCTTAACAGTAACTTGAGTTAACTTAGTGAGTGAGGAGAGTAAGTTAACTCAAGGCCAAGGCACTTAACTTTGTCAAGTATGTCGGTAGAAAGTTAAGGTAATTGTTCTTCTTTTTAACTCTTTCTCTTCCTCCTTGTAGTTACCACAGTTAGAGTAAGTCAGGTTAGGTTAGGTTAGGTTAGGTTAAGGATATATATGTAACGTGACACACTTACTAAGTAAACAGGAGAAGATTACTCTAGTTCCTATTGACACTTTAGTCAAGATGTCTTAAGACACTGTGTAAGAGGTGTTCCTGCTACTGTTGCTGAAGCGGTAAGGTGAATGCATAAATTATCTTGTGTCAAAAAGTGAATACCACAATATCATGGGAAGTGTGAGACCTGCTGCTACAATTACTAAGAGTAGAAGTGACTATTATTACAGTAGTTATCCAGGTGAGTCTATAAGTTATAGTAGTGGTAGTCATTGTGAGAGTATTGGTTGTGCTGGAGGTCGTGTTTGTCAACATGTAATTTGTGTCTTGTAATGAAGGATCACCGCGTGTTTGAACATCTCCTGGGGTTTCAACTGATTTAATTATCTTTATTTGGGTTCTAAGTTTAACAAACGCCTAAAAGTTATAAGTCAAACGCTCAAACACCAAAGAACTATATCTACAGCAGCCATAATATAAATTACGTTCTTTACCAAGCGACCAAAGTCATCAGTAACAACACCTGCATGGCGCTCACTACACAACTAACTCAGCCTAAGAGACTATCATTCACAGGTGACAAAAAAAGCTACAATAATAATGTTATAAATAAGACGTTCCATCTATTCAGCTGAATATCTGGCACACACTGACTTCAGTTACACACCCTCGAGGATGATACCAGGACCCCAGTTACACACCCTCGAGTGGATGATACCATGACCCCAGCCACACACCCGAGTGGATGATACCAGACTCCAGCCATACACCCTCGAGTAGATGATACTAGGACTTAGCCACACACCTCGAGTGGATGATACCAGGACTACAAATACACACCTCGAGTGGATGATACCAGACCCCAGCCACACACCTCCAGTGGATGATACCAGGACCCCAGCCACAAACCCTCGAGTGGATGATACCAGGACCCCAGCCACACACCCTCGAGTGGATGATACCAGGACCCCAGCCACACACCCTCGAGTGGGTAATATCGTCATCATTGCTGCTTTACGTGCTATAACATAATCGACTCGGGTTCTATGCCCCCCCCCCCCTATCACGACATTCAAGTAGGAATATTGTGTTTCCTTGAAGTAACTCCCAGCGCATGAGAGAGGAAGACCACAACAAACTGGAGGGATGTCTTAAAGGAAGAACCAGATAACTAAGAGACGTCCTCCTCGTTCTGGGAAGGATCACCAACATCTAACTGGATCCATATTCAATCCTGTATTAAGAAAAGTACAACGAAAATACACTGGACAACATGCCAGTTGTAAGAGGATGCATGAAAGGTAAATGACTTAAAAGATCAAGTTATAATGGCGTAAAAGAAATCAAAGTTCCGGAAGTCGAAAGAGATAATGATATACGCAAGTCACTATCTATAAAATCACTGGATCAAGAAAGGTAACAGCGACTTAACGGTGACGCAAGACTCCCGATGAGCAAGTAGAGAAATAGTGATGGTTAAGAGGTAACAAAGGAAACCCAGAGTCAGAGACAACTTTATTCCTGGCGTTTAGTCTCGAAGAACGTTCTCAAAGGAATAAATGTGTTATTACTGCGCTTCAACAACTAAGGTCTTTAAGCACGTAACAAGGTTAGTAATACACTAGTCCAACAACAAAATAATACGTCCCCTTTTGGTCAGTTCTCGTGTGATCGGTCGGATAGGTGAGAGGGGCGGACCAACGGAGACGAGGTTGGGCGCAGGCTCCTCCTTATAAACGGTCGGTATACTAAAGTCAAAACAGTTCTATCTCTCGTAATATTTTGTTGTTGGACTATTGTTACGTGCTTAAAGGCCTTAGTTGTTGAAGCGCAGTAATAACACTACAACAACAACCTTGTGTTTATTCCTTTGAGAAAGTTCTTGGAGACTAAACGCCAGGAATAAAGTTGTCTCTGATCCTGTGTTTCCTTTGTCCAAGCGAATACTCTTCAACAACAATGATATCTGACGTAATATAAAACTCACTTGGACATACCTGGAGTGTGACGTGTTGTGGTGTGTTACGGTCCCTCGAGGAGCTGTTAACTTTCACTTACCTGGGAAAAAATAAATACAGAATCGGGTTAATCATCCATCCCATTTTTATCCTTTATTTTTTGTAAAGGTTTAGGTTAATGTCGCCACTTATATAATGGCAATAAGCCTACAGTAGTACCTTTAGAAGTTGGGCTACGACGATTGGCAACATAAGCCAATCTAACCTAACCAAACCAAATCACTAGATATTAAAGATCATTAAGTTTGATGCAGTTGGTTCATGTTTTTTGTCATCATTAGTGGTTTAGACCTTCAACCTTCCTGAAAGTGTTTTGACGACAAGATCATAAAGTTCTGAAGGAAAACTCTTATATGTCTAACATTCCTACACTATTTTAGACAAACATCTATGTATTATAACAAACGTGTCTGAAAACATTCTGTCCCTCCCACAATAAAAATAAAGATAAATAAATAAACTAATGAATTAAATAAGGTAGCGACTCTCTCAACCTCTGTCAACAATTGTACTCTACACCTAACAGAAACAACCGTGATACTAACAATGTTTTTAATTAACATCAACACTTAATAAAGACACTTGTCCATGGTGTGATAATAAGAGCAGCAGTAGTACTCACCTCGCCCTGGTGGTAGAGGAAGCCTTGGCCTCACCCGTCGTGTCTTGGGCCAGGGACCGTCCTACCTGAAACACACAGTTCGGTTTTCATTACTCAATTATATTCAACTTTGTCGATATTTAAACCAAATTATATAAAGAGTTACACAAGTGATGATAAATACTTCCATCCCTCAACACGGATCAGTACAACTTGACACAGGGAAGCACAACACGTTTAATGGTCATCACCCCAATGAGTAACTCACTCACCTATCCTACACTGACAGTTTCCAAACTCTGTGGTCATAAGTATGTCAAAGTGTCAGTCAACTGTGAAGAAACTTTGAGAATTCTGTTCTTATTTTGTTACGCTCAGTTTATTAACTGACTAAAACAACACACATAATAACATAAAACACAACTATATAAAATCGTCACATACAGTAACTGTTAACAAGTGACAAAAGATTTTTTTTCCAATCAATGCCTCGAAGACGTCCACTAAAGCAACTTAATAAACAAACTATATAACATTATCCTTGTACTCTAGTGTTGTAGGTCTTTAATTTTTAGTTTTTAGGTCTTTATTTACGCCCCCAACACAGGGACGACAGTCCTATATACACAGGCCAACAGGCCGTCAAACAGACTCTCGCCTCGTCGGGCAGCTGCACCCCAAGTTGACTGCTAGTGGGTGTAAGGAATGAGACAGTGTAACTCCCGCCTCATAGAGTGCGCTGAGACAAGAGAGTCAAGTGGTGGTTTTCTAGAGCAGTATTTTATATGGTACAACATTTTGGATATAACGGTAAAATACTGTATAAAGCATTGGTCGTTAGGATGATTTACAGAGTTCGTCAAAGGTTTTGATAAGTGGCAACAAGGAGCGAATTGGTCTGCACTCTGAGATGTAATGCCGAAGGCTGTGGTTTCTTTTGTCGCCACCAATTCGACACTGAGTAAGTGCAAGGGAAGGATTTCTCATGAGTTCCCAACATGGCCTATAGCCAAGTCTGGTTCTGGCGGCAACTACATCACTGAGCCGAGTCAGACAATTATTCCAGCCGTATTAATATTTTGTGTTTACTTTGTTCTTCGTTTATGATTTGAAGAGGTGCTTTCTTGAGGAGCGTCTTGGCTCGACCAGTAGTTATGGTGAAGCGTCATCGGGTGATGTTGTCTTGAGCCGCTTGATAACTTGGGTGGTGGACCCAGGGTAGGCCAGTCTTCACCCCACTGTTTGTTGCTCCACTAGGCAGGGGCTTCGGGGTAATTATCTCCTCGGTTTTTCAATTGATGAATTATCTTTGACATTAATGATTTTTGCTTGGTGGTGATGGGTTTCTGCGTTAGTATCACTGACAGAATCGTGGTAGTTGCGCTCTTACCGGACTTAAGACAGTTGTAGTCCATGTGATCCCATGAGGCCTGTTTAGTACTTAGTTTCTCATTCACCTCTGTATGGAAGGTCGCCATCAGATCCAGAGGGTCGTTTGGTATATCATCCATGGTAGGGATATTTGTACAATTGAAGCGCCGGGGACCACATGATTGTGTTGTGACAGCACCGGCCATTACGCCAAGATGCTTCACCCCCGGCCAGCAGTGGTGGGTCTCGTGCCAGAGATATTTATCTGCTAAATACGGCCAAGTCCAAAACCTTTCACTAGTCCACCAGCTTCCAACCAGTCCAGGAGTCCTTAAACCTCTCTACCTCAGCCACTGTGTGCACAAATACTCTCAAAATAACGCTGAAAACCAGAACTTACCTCCCACCACCGTGTTGTTGTCCAGATTCCCGTTTTCTGTGCACTCTGTAGGTAAATTGACTAGGAGGACACGACAAGTCACACGTATTTCTTCAACTTGGTGTGTTAGGAAGCACGACATACATGATATGGTTAACTGAACAAATTGTTTAATAATGTAAAAATACTGACAATATTTCAGTGTTTCATAAGAGTCCCAAATATTTTAGTAATTTCATGAAGTCTCTGAGCGAAACAGTAATTAAATAAAATTACTGACATTTGCAGGGATTTAGTTTTTATTAGTTTAAGAATCTTACTGTAACACACACACACACACACACACACACACACACACACACACACATTCAGATCAAATATAGACTGTAACTAGACTAACTAATATCATCCATCAGTCAGATCAGGAGAGACTAAACCTAGACTGAATAAGCACAGGTAAAAAAAAATGAATAATAATAACTAGAGGAAGTGAAGGTAACATTTCTAACATGTCCTCTCATAAGCGACACTGACACAGGCTTAATTATCATCCTAATGAGGTTGACAATTTGTACTAATGACATCTCTTTTTTTTTCTTTATACTCTGGTACACGTGTATTGTCATTGACTGAGTGTGTGTCTGTGTGAGTTAATGACTGACTGACTGTGTGAATTAATGTTTGACTGACTGACTGACTGACTGACTGGCTGACTGACTGA